>NC_034411.1:75573556-75738200 GCF_002078875.1 Numida meleagris | reverse complement strand
ACACACACACACACACACACACACACACACACACACACACACACACACGGCAGCTAACCGAGATACTCCGTGCTTCGCTCAGGGGGAGCTACAGTGCCGCCAAGTACCGCGGGCCGACCTGCCCTGCGCAGCCGGCATCAGCAGTACGGCCCACCTCGGAGGCCCGCCCGGCCTCCTCCTGCCCACGACGGCCTCAGCGCCGCACCGGCCCGGCCCGGCCTGCCCTGCCTCCCGCACCGCGCGGCGCTCCCACCGAACGGAGCACCCTCGCCGGCCCTCGCCCCCCCGTGGCTCTGAGACCGGGCCGCAGCTCTGCCCTTTGTTGGGCGAGCGCTCGGCCGCCCCAGCCCGGCCCCGCTCCCGCACACCGAGCCGCGGCCTGCTGCGGCCTACCCGGGCTCTTGAGGTTGTAGCGAGCCTCCATAGCAGCGCTCCCTCCACGGCGTCTCTAGCGGCGACGGCCGGGGGAAAACGAAAAGGAAGACCCGTCTCGGCCCGCCTCGCCTCGGGAAACTCCCCTGACGTGGCGGAGGGAGGCACCTGTCGCGCCGGCACCGCCCCCGGGGCCGCCTCGCGAGCAGGGCCAGGTTGCGTGGCTGTTGGCTGCACGCGGCCTGCTCCAAACCACGCTGTGGCAGCGGCTCGCTGGCGTGATTCCTTCGGGAAAGAAAGAAGAGGTCGCTGGCAGCCTCGGGCTCCCGGCGTGAGCACCCCCTCACACAGCCAAGGGTTTGACTGCCTTCGGAACGGAGAGCCACCAATGCTGCTCCTGGGCTGGGAGGAACGAGATCACTTCAGTCCTGGCAGGTGGAACGAAGGGCCAGGGCAGGACCACCACTCCCAGTGTACGTGGATGGCAGTGATGCCATACTGAAGCCACTAGGCCTGGGGCTGGACTGCTCTCAGTTCCTTCTTTGCATCATTCCCTCTTCTTTCCTACAAAATGCTGGAGGTACTCCAGAGCAGCAACCCTGCACATGCCTGGAGAGGGGAGAGGGGTGGAAATGGGTTGTGCTAAGGCAAGGAGTCCAACTACCGGGACATGGCCTCGCCATCCCCATTATGCCTCTCCGCCTCAAGCTGCCACTCAGGCAAGGCAAGGAACCTGGAGGTTTCATAGCCAGAGCAGGGTGCTTTGAAAACCATTGGCTTTCCACCCCCTACTGCTACACAGGCAGCTCATCCAAAAGAGTTAGTGATGCTGTAGGACGCAGTAGCATCAAGCTTGTTTCTTTTTCAGGATCACACAAGACTGTGATAGGACCGTGTACCAATGACCACTAGTTTAGGCAAGAAATACCAGCAGAAGCTTGACTTGATGAGCAGATCCCCTTTTCCATTTCACAATGCTGGAGGAATTTTTGGTTGCATTTACAATTTTGCTTTCTCTGCTGCCTGGTAACATTCGCAAAACACTTGGGATAGCACTTTCATCAACTTATAACTAAGGAAATGAATACCAAATTAAAATGGTCATGTTTCAGCAGTTTCAATCTTCTGTTAATTCATTGAAAGCTGTAAGAAACGTGAGCTTTTACGTGCTTGTCTTCAACAACATAAGCTTGACACTGTTGTTTGTAGTTCTTTAATTCCCTTGGATTTTGCTTAGGTTACTTTTATATTGAGACGGCAAGCTGCAGGCACTGGATGCCACGTTTACAGACCATCATGGTCATCTTTAGCAGCTGTGTCCCAGCTTTCCTCACTTGCCTAAGCCACCTTGCCATGCTGTGGGAGAGGGGCACTGGGATTTGACTAAATCTTGCCCTGCCTTGAAGCAGCACAGTCGTATTTTGCAGTCAGAAATGTGGAATTCTATGTAAAAAAAACATCTGGGATCAACTTTGATGGAAGGTATCTCAAATCATAGTAAGATCATTGGAATAATGGCATGAATTGAGAAGAGTGGTATTTATTATGAGCAAGATCAGTACAGAGTTCGGCATTCTCTTCTGGGCTCTGGTTTCGAACCTGGCAGCATTTACAGTGTGATTTTATAGAACTCAAGGATGAAGCACCTGTAGCTAACATGAAACTGGGATTTTTAGCTAAAAAAAAAAGACACACATGAACTACATAGCAGCTAAACACTACTGAAAATAAGCTGAATAGACATAAATCTTAAGTAATAGAAATTCACTGTAGGGACGTAATGTTTTCTCTATTTAATTAAGCTACTTCATCGCCTGTTTTGGTGCTGGATAATCACGTGAAATTGTGCAGAGCTAGCAGTAAGAGACTGCTTTTATTTTCAGACTCATTGCCCAACTGACAGTCGAGGCTACAGACGATGAGTGCTGCCAGGTGACTCAGTTGTGAAGCCACTGGTGCCTGCGAGGCAGTGTTGTAATGTGTGCATGGACAGAAATCTGGGGCTTACTTTCCCAGCACTACTTGTCATCAGCTGCATGTGACAGACTAGGAGCAAGCATTGCACAGCCTAGGCATAGTCAGTGCTGCCAAAATAGAGTCAGCTTCCCTCCCCTTCCTTCATGTGACCGCAAATGCCCTATTTGTGTTTTCATTCTCTCTTTTGTTTAGACTTTTGCACAGAGGGACCATTTTGTTCTAGAAGTTTTTCTTTTTTTCAATGCCAAATATACTAGCAAAAATGCAGTCAAATCCCAGACATTAACAGCACTTCATGCTGGCTGTGTATCCTGTCATATGCCCTACCCTGGTGGAAAATGAAACATGCTCAGCTGAAGCATACAGAAACTGAAACTTTGCCGGAACACAGCTACAGCACAGATTTCCTTATTTAATAATGCACTAAATGCAGTATTAAATCTTGCAGATTTTGTACCACTTCACCAAACCAGCTGCAAAACAGCAATAATAATCACTTTTGACATTTCAAAATACTAAAAACTGTTTGGCTTTAGTAAATGCTTTACAGGGAACAATGCCTTCAGTTTGACCCCCCCAAAAAATAATCTAAGATATGTAGTTTTTAATTTCTGGTTTCTGAGAAGATGATTTTGCTCATGTTTCTACGTACTTTCCTGCAGTCACGGTGTAGATTTTTTTTTTCTTTTGGATGAAAGCAGCAATTCTGATACAGGCACAGAGCAAAGGAGCTAATAGGCCTTTCTACTGCAAAAAAATATTGCAAAAGTAACAACAATCATAAGCTCTGATAACATGCATAATCCTTCAATTGCAGCCATGCGTACTGTGAAAGAGCGAGCGGACACGTAGGCAGAATTCCCCTAGACAGTTGCAGACCATGGATAAATATTTCTGCAGTTCCTAGAGGTTCACTGTATAGCTAGTGGAGAGAACTGGGAACAACTTCCATAGCACAGTTCATCTGACCTGAAACAGATGTCAGATGTAGATTGCCCTGCCTGTGGTTGTTTTTTTTAAAATTAAGCTCATTATTTCTAATGCAGGTAAAAAATAAACATTGAAGACTAATCCAGCTTTTGCCCCTAGATTTGATGCATTACAGTACAGTCTTGTAGATCTTAGGGAATTAAGCTAGGTAATGTGACAGTTCAGAGTGTTTTTTGTATAGAATCACAAAATATCCTGAGACCCACAAGGATCATCAAAATCCAACTCCCAACTCTACACAGGACCACCCAAAATTCAAACTCTATGTCTGAGAGCGCTGTCCAAATGCTCCTTGAACTGAGGGGCATCTTGAAGCCTGACCACTCCCTGGTGCAGAACCTTTCCCTAACCCCCAGCTGCCCCTTCCTTGACACAGCTCCATGCCGTTCCCTCGGGCCCTGTCGCTGTCACAGAGAGCATAGCTCAGCGCTGTCCCTCCACTCCCTGTGAGGAGCTGCAGCCTCCATGAGGCCTCCCTCAGCCTTCTCTGGGAACTGAACAAACCCAGGGACCTCAGGTACTCTTCACATGTCATCCCCTCCTGACTCTTCACCACCTTCAAAGCCCTCCTTTGGGCCCGCTCTGATAGTTTTATGTCTTCACATTGTGGCACTCAACCCACACCCAGTGCTGGAGGTGAGGCCACACAGTGGGACAGACCCTTCCCTCACCCAGTGGCAGTTCTGGGCCTGATGCCCCCCAGGGCATCAGGGGGGGCTCAGTTGGCCCTTGTGGCTACCAGAGTACAGGGCTGACTCAGATTCAACTTGCCATCAACCAGCACCCCCAGATCCCTTTCTGCTTTGTATGCTCTCTCTTAAGTTCATCTACAAATTGTTTCTTTTAAAGAAGGTTTGAGACTGTAGAAGAAAATACAATAGTTCTTTGTACAAATCATTCATACCCCACTTTCACAAGTTCTCAAAATGTATACCAGTTTGCTTCATTTATAATGCTACTCTGTCAGTACAGACAGTTGGCTGCAGGATTAAACTCTAATGGAATTAAAGAATATAATATGAATATGTCTGTGTTATCAGTGAGAACCAGTATGACTCACTTGGGGGAGAAATCATTATTGTGTTCATTGATGACTAATACAGTCCTAGCTTTTAAAATCCTTTATGTGAATTCAAACCTGTTAAATCTGGATACAAGTGCACCTCCTCCTCACTGACAGAACAAGCATAGCATTGTGTAACCAAATGCCCTGTAATAATTGCACCGATGCATTGAACTTCTAAGGAAAGCAATTACTGTCTTTTCATCAGGATTAGTTCTAAAACAACTGCTTCATAAAACTTGTGGCTTTGCCAGCTGATTTTTAATTAGCGTTATTTCAGAAACTGAACAAAGAGAAGAAAGTAATAATCTACCAGATCACTATAACTGCTCATGCAAGCAAATGCTTGATTGGGATCATCAGTGCCGAGTTTGTGGAGTACCTTGCAGTAGCCTGCATTATGAGACATCAGAATAAAGATACACTGACTTTACCTTTTTGTTCCCCCAAATAATGAGAAGAATCATGCCAGTCACTTGGCTCACTCCTCACTGGCACAATAGCTGTAATAGTTCACATGGTTTCCTGGTTCAGAATAAATCTGAGAAGGTGTGTGTCAAAGCCAAAGCTGCTGAGTGACAGCTGTTCACAACTTCAGGCTTCACTGATCTCTTTACTACATCTTTAGAACTACATATAATGTTGAAAGCTAATTCTAAACAAACTGAGCTACCATTGTATCAGATATAAGAAGAATAAATCCTTAGTTTCCTTAACCAGGGACTTCCCAGAGCCAGTAGCCCATGAAGGGAAAATTAATCTGGATACTTGAGGGACTTCGCCAACTCCGCAAGAAAACACAAGATCCGTGAATCCTTGTAATTGTATGAAAATTACTAACCCATCACCATGAGAATGGTCTGGAAAGTTACTAACTGTGTAACTTTTGTGTGTGAATACTGAGCAGATAGTGTTGTGTGTGTGCTTGACCTATGGGAAACCACTGAGCACCTAGGCTTGTGCAATCCTGAAATAAATAAGCAGTGTCTCTCCCGAGTGTGTGATGACTGACTTATTGCTAACCAAGTGACAAATCCACTTTTTGGACAACAATAATGGAATACATTTTATCTGGTGTATCTTCTTTACCCTGACAGTTGCAGAGAGCTGGATAGTTGGAGAAGAGTTATGAACTGCTCCAATCTAAAATTATTTTGCTCCCATGCCACTATTTAGGGATAAAATGCCAGGTATATCCCTTGACCCCTACCACACAGCCAGCTCTTCACACTCCTCCCTCTTCAGGCCCAAGCTTAAGCAGGGAGTTACTTTTTCTTTTTTCCACTTTTTCATTAGGTGAATTGCTCCAGATGCCCCTTTGCTGGGAAGGAAACGCCTGTCTTTCTGTTTACAAAGCAGTCAGGGTTATGCCTGTTAGACTGCCACCAAGCAGTCTTCATATCCCATCCACTCCAGAAACGTTCTTCGGGACCCTAACATGAACTTCTTGCCTGTACCTGCTTGCAGAGCTACTTGTTTACAGCTACTGCTGACTCAGCAGAGCCAATAAAGGATTTATGAGCAGGCTCTTATTTTAAAGCTCCTCAAAAGGTGTTTTACAATCAGTGTAAGGATGATTAAAGTTTACTATGTCATTAACCAAGATGTATTTAGTTACCAGTCATCTCTACCAGCCCCATGGAGCTATATGGGACACCCAGGAGTTTCTCAGCTAGTTAGTGGAAATACATGTATGCACCTGATGTCGCAGGAGGTATCCTTAGATCACGTAAAACATCCATATGGAGCAGAAATGGAGGATATGGGAGACTTGCAGGATACTGGTGCTGTTCTGAAAGAGGGAGTAGCTGAAAGCCATGTGCAGTGCCAAGAGCACCTTAAAGGACATCTTTTAAAGGTGCACTCAGTCCATGGCAATGGGAAATGTTCATGGGATGGAGTGCAATGGGAAAAGCAGGACAGGCACTTATCAGCTGTCAAAAGAACACTAAATTTAAAGCCAACACTCAAGTTTCTGTATTATGGAGTTTATGAAGAATTGCAGAACTTCGAATGTTGCCTGCTGCTCTACAGATACAAAAATGTGGAATTGAAACATGAGACAAAATTACTGAAGGAATAGGACTGGAGAGGTTGAACTGCTGGGATTCCCCTACCTCAGAGAGTTTGCAGTCAGCAGTTACAATGCAAGACCAGGGATGAATGTCACACTGGCATCTGAAAGAAGTTCAAGCAGCTGTGAAGGGAGTACTGGGAAAGAAGGAATTTGTGGATCAGGCCATTTGGCTCACCAGAGGATGACCTGATCATTGAAAAAGGCACTGCAGAAAAGCAGAGTATGGTTGCATCCCTCTGTGCAGGATAAAGAGATGAAGATGTTGACATCTTCTGATTTGGTCCTATTGGAACCCTTACACTGAAAACCCATTCCTGTACTCTCCATATGCTGTTTTACAAAAGCAATTGGAACAGATGATGTTTCCTGCATTCAGATGGCTCTGCTAATCATCAAAATAGCCCCAGAAGTGATGTGGATAGGCATGAGCACCATTGGGAAATTCAAAGTAACAACTAATTCAACTCCAGAACAAGTAGGAATTGTATCACAGATCCCTGGACTCCTGAGGTATGCTACTGCAAAGCTGACAGTGGGCCTTCTAGAAACCCTAGGAGCGCTGGTGAGAGATTTTAACAAGGAAATAAGTTGGGACGACAGCACTCTCTGATGTTTGCACTCTCAGGGAATTGATGCAATCCCCACAGCTTAGAACCCTTCCATGGACAGGCTGTGGTTCCTCTTAGAAGTAGCTACGCTGCTTGCTTTGCCTGTGTTGAGTAGAGGCTTCAGAACATTACAGCTCTCTTGATTTGGAAACAGATTTTCAATTGCAGTGCGTTCATGTTTGTATTAACACTACCTTTTAGGTCAGCAGAATCCAGAATGGAGTTTAGACTGCACTGAGTAGAGAGTGAAACTTACACAAAGGGTAAATACTGCCATAACAAAGGCAGCTCTGATACTGCCCTGTAATGTAGTTCTGTAGCACTGCTATGTGGACCATATGGTGCTCATCCAGACTACCTTCATGTAGTTTAACGTACATCCTGTCGTGATAAGCCTGTGGTCTTTTCCTGGGCAGCATTTTGTGAAATACGCATTTGGAATACACTATGAAGTGCTCTGGCCTATATGCTACAGCTAGGCCAGGCTATTCTTTTATTCTTCTGTCATGTTTGCACTCATCTGCAAAATGGTTTTTGACAGTAATCCCCAAACTTTTCCATTTAGGCTAGTGCATGTTTAGTATGAGGGGGTGAAAAAAGAAAGGACCTATTTTTTCTCCACCTTATGGTATCCAGCAATTCTGAAACAAATGATAGATACGGTAGCAGTTCCAATCAATGTTATTAAGAAATATCTTTGGCAGAGTATTTCCTCATCAAAGATACATTACTTTTGTCCAAGAGACAGCCTAACAGACTCTTCCATTACAACATTTTTTTTCCTGGACACCTTTATCTATATGAAACTTTTCTTTTAAAATATGTCTTGGAGCCAACTGAGAAATGCTTAAAATGTGACTGCCAGCATCAACTATAACTCAAATATGAACATATATTTGTATGGTGTGCAAATATTTTGAGATTACATAAACATATTTTAAGGATGCTATTTAATGGATGATATACAATTTTGATTTTTTTTTTTTACTCAATATTTTCTCAGTAGTTTTTTGCTCAAGACCTAGTGTATAGCTCTTAATGCCCAGAAGCCAAAGAGAACAGGCAGGCAAGAACTGGCTATCTGACCTTTCTACAATGAAACATCAACACAGAGAAAGCAAAATCAGAAAAATACTGCAGAAAATATCAGGGAGAGAACAAATAAAAGAAACAATCCATTAAGAGTCTTCCCCTCTCCCCCCAGTTTAAAAAAAGAACAACCACCACCCAGAAACAAAAGTAGTTAAATTAAGCCATTCAAATATACGACCTGATGTGCAAACATTAATACAGTTGGAAATGAAGTGGGATGTCAAACAGAGGCCACCATATAGAAACAGAGGAGCCTGAAAGGATTTCACAGCTAAAGCTGGGCCGTTTCTCATTTCCCACACAGCTGAAATGAAGAAAGTTCATGTGTTTGTCTGTAATTAGGTACATTCATATGTACCTGCCAACAAATACTTTGAATCAAAATAGGAAACTTTGGTGTCAGCGATCTAGTTTCCCTACAGAATAGGGCACAGATAAACCTGCAGCATCAAAAATCACTATCTAATAATATTATGCATATCATTCAGTAGGAAAATGGAAAAACTCCAGCATTCAATTTAAGACAAATTCTGCAATGGTTACTGCAAATGAAAGGGGCAATAAATGTGTCATTTGAGCAAACGCTTCTGTGTGTCATGACCTGTTTAGGCTTCTTTAATTCTTCAGCTTAAACTGATGACGTGTAAAATTAGAGAAGGGTTATAGGTCAGTGACTTTGGAAATATTATGCTACTTGAAAAATGTCTTGAAATCACTGCAGTGCTCTGACAACATGAATTAAGAGTTCATCATAGTACTGCAGTTCTACATGCAAGAAAACACAGAATTTTTAATGAGAAAAAAAATGCTCCATTACAAAAAAAGAGGTCTCAAATGATGCAGTTGAATTATGCTTGACCAGAGTATTCTCCATGCTAATACACAGTATGCTTGTACCCGCATAATTTTAAGACACTCCAATACTGCATAATTTTAAGGACCATGAGGATGATCAGAGGGCTGGAACACCTCTCATACAAAGACAGGCTGAGAGAGCTTAGCTTGTTCAGTCTGGAGAAGAGGAGGCTCCAGCAAGACCTCACTGTGGCCTTCCAGTATTTAAAGGGAGATTACAAACAGGGGGGAAATCAACTTTTTACGTGGGTAGATAGCAACAGGACAAGGGGAAATGGTTTTAAACTGAAGGAGAGGAGATTTTGCTCAAATGTTGCTGGGAAGCTTTTCACAGAGAGGAAGGTGAGCTGCTGGAACAGGTTGCCCAGAGAGGTTGTGGATGCTCCATCCCTGGAAGTGTTCAAGCCCAGGCTAGATGGGGCCCTGGGAAACATGATCCAGCGCTTTATCTAGCAGTTGGCAAGCCTGCCCACGGCAGGGTGTTTGGAACTAGATGATCTTTGAGGTCC
The DNA here is from genome assembly GCF_002078875.1 of Numida meleagris. Classification (NCBI taxonomy): domain Eukaryota; kingdom Metazoa; phylum Chordata; class Aves; order Galliformes; family Numididae; genus Numida; species Numida meleagris. The sequence goes on along the minus strand of NC_034411.1, from coordinate 75,728,657 downwards.
CTTCCAACCCAAGCCATTCTCTGGTTCTATAATTTTAAATAACCACTTTCCAGTGCATGCTCAGGGATGTATCTGTGTATCTATGTATCTCTTCTGTGTAGACTTCAACTGTAAGTTTTTGGAATTGATGTTTTAAAGATATTCAGCTCCTAACTTCAAAGGATCAGGGGGATACTGAATTGGTTTGGGTTCATTCTAAAACTGTTTTCAAGATTGCTGGATCATCCCTCCCATGTTCAAACAACTCTAATGATATCTAAAAATGGCAACTCATAGGTTACCTGTTTTGGAGGATCTGGATTTCTTGCATGAGTTCTGGGTGTTCTTTGGTGTTTTGTTTGTTGGTTTTTTTTAATCTCTCTACATTGCTTTGTCAGAATTAGCTCTTGTTAGCATATGGGGTATTCCCTCCCTTTAAGATAAAAACTAGAACCTCAACAAAATTTAAAAAGAAAGCATAAGAGATTGGAAAAAAAAAATTCTTTAAAAAAAAAAAAAAGCCCATGCATGTGCCTCTGTGCTTAACCACTTCAGCTAGTACATGAAAACCTGAGATACTAAATAGAAAACGATGACTCAAAAATGCTACATGTAAGTCACTGCCTAAACTGAGAAACATCGAATTTAAAGAGCCTAATAGATGCATTTTAACATTCAATGTTAAATACATTTGAAGCATAATAAAACTGATGAAAATTGTGCTCTCTCTGATAATATCCAGTTTGATTATTTTTATTAACCCAAGTCACCTTCACTAAATTATGCATTACAGTTGATGTCAAATTCAGGAGGGAACTTAATGGTAAATGAAAAGCTTAATTAACTTGATAGTCTCTCTAAATAAAAGAGTATGCATGACTATACAGATCTTAGGCCAAATATAAAGGAACAACATTCTTTAGTAGTTAGTATTCATACCACAGCCAGTGTGATGAGACACTTTTCTTAATGTCTTGTCCAACAATGAATACATGCAGGTATGTGTTGTTCATCTCACATAATCACATATACCTGACAAGAGGGAAGGGAGAAAAGACTGAGACTGGGTCACAGTGGTGGATCTCAACAAAATGGTCAAAAATTATGGCTGCCCTTCAATAAAAGTCCAATGGTTTGGAAAGCCAGGAAAGGCAGCTCTTACCCACTTCTGCGGTGAACTCTGAGGAGAGCTTTGCCTTAACTGAAGGGCTGGTCTGAAAAGCCACCCGCACCTAACACAACAGGTGGTGATAAGACCAAAACTGAACTCTTTCCATTTCTGAAGCACTCTGCTTTCATAACAGCTACTGTAATTATCCTTCACAGTGCCACCAGGACCAATACTTTTGGTTATTCTCTACGTTTTTCACCCTCCTCAGCACCTAGAACTGCATTCCTGATCAAGTGAGACTTGGAGCCTGGATCTCTCTAGTAACTAACACCTATTTCTAAGAACTCCTCATGTATTCAGTACATTCGTGCCAAAATGGCCAATTTGTTCCAGAGAGACAAATAAGTCACACATCTTAGGCAGCAGTAAAGGACTTGGAAACTACTTGTTTCTCTTTTGGCAGATGCTTGTGTGGAAAGCCTTTGCATTCAATGCCAAGAGGCTCTCCCAGCTCATGTATTCAGTTCAGTATTAGAGCCTCAAGGTGTGTACAGCATACAGAAACTTTGCATTTGCATTCAAACCACCACTGAATTTAGACTTGTTTCACAGGTAAAACTCCTCCTTTTTCAACAAAAGCCAGCGAACACTGGGAACTCTTAACTCACTAACAGATAGGCAGCACTATTCCTTGCCTTAACCAAAAGAAAACTTTCAAATTCCATCTCCCTTTCTATCTCCAGAGCTATCTCAGGTAGGGACAGACTAGTTTATGACTGAGTAAAGCGCTGCTCCCCTTACCCAAATCTGGTGTACTGCAAGCTGCCTTCCAAATCAAGCTCTTCCCACTCCCAACAGCTGCTGACAACACCTTTGGAATGTGTATGCAATTGGTTTGCAGTGCGACTGGGGGGAAAGAAAAAAAAATTGTTCTTCCAACTAGGAACGATACTTTAGTATCATTAACTAAACAAAACCAGTAAATACAGAATTCAGAAAGTTTTACTTATTTTTAAAGTTGGAGAGTACTCTGATGTCCTGGCTGATCCTGTGACAAATCTGCTCATTTCTATATTAAAAGTAGCAACATATTCTGATTATTATAACACGATGATTTCTCCAGTACTCATTTTGATTTCAATTGTAGATGTACCCATAATTAGAAGGAATCTAGTAGTTAGTGCTCACGTCTTTAGGACTTCCATCAGTACACCTGAATGGCAGGGCAGAAACGCAGATTCTTCACTGCAACAACCACAACCGTGCAGGCTATCAAAACAAATTTAGCAGCATAAGTTCAACCTTTCAGATACACCGCCCTCCTCCAAAACCCTATAAAAATACCAGTGCAACATAGAGCCATTTTACAAAACAATTGTCTTTATAGAAAGGTATTTTAGTGGTATATGCTGAGGTAAATAATAAAAGTAGACCCAGAGGGCATTACCAGTGTTATGAAGAATTCCGGATGAAATTTGGCCAAAAGCCTGTTTTATAAAAGCTAATATTTACCTACCAGTTATGATTGCTGGTAAGGTACTTATTGCTGTAATACTTCACAATTATTTTTCAGATTACAAATTGAAAAATATACGAAATTAGATCAGTATGAATGTTAGGTATTAGCTGTAACAAATTTTAAAAGGCGTTGTACCAAGTTTTCTTAATTGTTTACTAGCCAATTTGATTGTAGCAGGTAAATAAACTACAGCATACATTTTACCTGACATCATGCATCAAAATCACCATAAAAACTAAGTTTATCAAAGTCCAACTCCACAAGGAAAACATGAAAAAGTGCAAATTATGTACCCAGTATTTCTGTCACAGCTGTTTTTCCTTAATATGGCATGAAAAAGGTTTACAGCATATATTAAGAAAATTCTTACAAGTGTTCACCTCAATGCTTATATATACAACATTTTGCTCAAAGTGCTCACTATATTAAAAAAAACTGATTGGATAAAAATATTTAAACAGTGCTTTCTGAACGTTCAGGGAAAATTCATATAATACATCAGTTCCATTGGTTTTCCTCTTCACTCAGTGCAATGAGATGCAGAAGTCACATCAACTTCAGGAAAACTTAGCTCGCCACAGTGCCAGAAAACCTCAGTTAGAGTGGCATTCTTGGTGTCCCATTGGGAGTGGGTCTCTTATTTTTTTGCACATGGCTTTGATGTTTTCGAGATCTTACTACTTTCATTCTTACTTCAAATACTTCTTGTATGGCTTTTCGAAAACAATGGAAATTGTAGTCTATTAATCCTACAGAGACAGAAATGTTTTCCATATTAATAATGACATTTACACAAATGAAGTAATCACAAATTTGTTTATATTCTACATTTACTGAGATACCACATTCTTTCTGGAGGTCATAATCAGTGAATTCTCCAGACAATTTTTTCTGTGCTAAGCAGAAGTACACTTAATAAATACAAGTAATTCAGTGAGCATCACAGTTTCATATTGTATCCTGTATTAACTGCACATATTGGTCTTAAGAGAAGACAAAGAGAAGTACCTTGGCAGATAGGAAAGATTTAACTAAATGAAGAGCTTTGGAGAAGTGCTCAGTACACTACAATATAAATTAAACCATTCCCCAAATTATGATGTCATTTTGCAACTTTACCTCACAGAAGATCCACGATAAAAATAATTATGATCTAGTAGTAAAAAATACATATCTTTTTTAATAATATATCAGTTTTGAAATGGATACTCTATAGCTATATTACCAAACAGCATCCAGTTATACTTCATTTTACACTCTAACTAAAAACTAGCATGATAGCCATGTTGTTAGATTACATCCATACATAATAGGCAGTTAAAATTACCATGTGAGTGGGCTGACTGTGATCCCACAGAAAAGCTGTAAAGCCATACTGATAGTCAATCAGAAGACTTATTGGGTGCTATAAATTGTTGAATACTGCCAATACAGTTTTAAAATTTTGGTACTGAGCTGACGACCTCAGACAAGGTTAACTACCATAAGCTTTCTTAATGTGTTTTCCATCTCAATTTCCTTAACACGAGACTATACAAATTTGGAATAGTTTCTATACAACGTGTTATACTTTTTTTTTCCCCAAGAATTGTTTTCCTTCTCCCTCAAGTTCAGACAAAGTAATCAGCTGAAGTTTCCAGACACCAAGATAAAACTGCATTATGATACCAAACTGTACTGCTAATGAGTACTGACTTCAATATGAAGTGTCCCAAATTACGTAGACGCAACAATTTGACACAACCATGCACAAAGCCTAACAAGTATTTGCTCAACATGGTGTCTTTTCCGAAACAGTCCTGTTAGTGGGCGTGTTACAGTAACACTTTTTAATGCTTACAGCAAAACCAACACTAGCAGCATCTAACTTTCATAGATAGTAACAGTGGTACAGATAAACAGCCTGTCAAACGGTTCAGCAGAAATGACATGAGTACTGCATTCATAAACACGACGACGCTGACTGGTGAATTAGCATTACAAGAGGTGGGTCACAAGCCAAAATGATGGCTCATTTTTCTACTGTTCATTTCCAGTCTTGGGACATTTAAAGCCCAGTAATTCCATGAACACCACGCCAGTAAGCGATGTGATAATTAACTAAGCTTTCAGTGTTGACCTTGACTAGGGTCAGAGCAAGATAAGAAATGTTAGGCACTTTAACTACAAAATATAAAAGCTGCCTAGTTCCTAAATACGCAGCTTTTTAAAAGCCTACTTTCAAAGACAAGAAAAGCAAGAACATATTTCTATCAGCTAGTTTCAATAATTTTCCCTTGGTTATGGCACGCAAGCTGTTCCAAACGCATATACTAGTGCCAATAGGTACAAAGCAATGCTAGCCAAGATAAATTGACACATTCTACTGTTGCAGATGGAAGCTTCATTGCAATGAATGTAAACTGTATGCTTTCTTATCAGAAAGCAGTCAAATATATTTATGATTTCATCTTAATGTCAGCGCAATACCTCATGCCTTTAACTGTGTTATGTAAGCTCTATCAAGTTGTACTTGCAATACGTGTGATACAGCTACAGACTGTCATCAGCTAATGACAATCACAGAGTTATTCATTAACTTGTTAGTACAAGGTAAAACAATGTAATATTAGAAAGGGGAAAATACCTTTTCTCTCAAAGCTCTCTTCTCTCACAAAGCAAACAAGAGCAAGGAATTTTGTCACCTCTTTTAAATAAAGGACAGTTGTATTGTTCAGTTTTATGATTGCCATTGATTCTTTGTCATAAGGAGTTCCAGTGCCATCATCTTTAAGCCTGAAAGGCAACATTCAAACAAACAAACAAGATAAGGCATCAGATGAGTTAGAAGTATTTCCAGACAGGTGCTTTCATCAAATCATCTCAATCTTTACGAAATTTTCCTTTTAATCTTTCAGGGAAATTCTTCAAGCACCACACTGCATAAACTAAGCAGACATAGAGATTAAACTGTTTATCCAAATACGCATCACATTTTAGATCTAGGGCTAGAAATCAGATCATCAGATTTCCAAGAATCTGACATGGAGCCCTACTTTCTTCAAACCATTTACCATAAAGTTCCCTGTTTTAATCAGTGCACTATATTACAGCCTTATCTAAAGCATGTGAACCAGTAAGTCTGCACTGATAATTCCAAATCCAATAACCTTGCTTCAGCAATGGCAGCTGACTGATAGTTTAACCATCATGAGACCTTCCTCATGAGACGCTGGCTTTTGTAACATCATATCACGAAGACGTTTCTCCTTCACAGATGATACACCCTGACAATCACTGTATTGGCTTTGGACCTTGTCATTTTACTCCCATCCCTCAATGCACAGAGATCTTCTTAAATGGGTAGTTATCACCAATCTCCTAGAATAATTAGCATCAATAATATATTGAGGTAACAGGTCCCACAGATGTTCAAGGAACAGAGGACAAGAAATGAATTCTAATATCATGCTTTTAGTTTATAGCTAAAAACTACGACAGGCAGGTTTCTATGACAAATGCTAAATGATTACACAAGAGACAGTGGCAGAATGACATTGACTGGAATGCCTCCCTGTTGTATTATATAGATAATAATTTTGAACCACAGAACTGTATCTTTGCTCACGTACAAATAAGGCTACAGAATCAGAATCCTTCATCGTATACCTCTGTAAAACACAAGTTCTTGTACAGTTAAGTGACCAAATCTAAAATCTGAAAGGTACAGTAGAACACACAAGTTAATAAATTGTACAGAGGTATTCAACAATTTGTTGTTCTTTTGCCATTCTAATGGTTACTGTACACCCACACCAGGATTTTCCCCCATACCTTCTCTAAGAGTGCAAAAGATTTGTAAATAGGTAAGAATTTCAGGCTACCAAAGACTACCACATTCTCAGAAGTAGATGCTGTGGTTTAGCCTCCAAATCTATGCACCTTAATGCAATAATTCTTTATGCACCCCTGCCTTTTTCAGGAAGGGCTGGTATTGCACTGTGCCAAGCCATTTGAAACAACGTAACTTGCAAGGAAAGTTGATGGCAGGAAGCTGAGTGGTGCTGTTGACACAACAGAAGGGAGGGACGCCACCCAGAGGGACCTAGACACATTCAAGAAGTGGGCAGATGAGAATCTAATGAGGTTTAACTTGGCCAAGTACAGGTGTTGCACTTGGGTCAAGGAAATCCCAGATTTGAATACAGACTGGGAAAAGAGATCATTGAGAGTAGTCCAGTCCAGAAGGACTTGGGGGTCCTGATGCACAGTAAGCTGGACAGGAGCCAGCAGTGTGCCCTTGCAGCCTGGAAGGCCAACAGTATCCTGGGCTGCATCGAAGGAGGGGTGGCCAGCAGGGAGAGGGAAGGGATTGTCCCCCTCTACTCTGCCCTTGTGAGGCCCCATCTGAAGTACTGTGTCCAAGCATGGGGTCCCCAGTACAGGAAGGATGCGGAGCTGTTGGAGCAGGTCCAGAGGAGGGGCCTCGAAGATGATCAGAGGGCTGGAGCACCTCTCCTATGAAGAAAGGTTGAGGGCAAGAGTGTATATTTAGGTCAGATGCTAGGAAGATTTTTTTTTTTTTTTTTACTCAGAGGGTGGTGATGTGCTGGAACAGGTTGCCCAGAGAGGTTGTGGATGCCTCATCACTGAAGGCATTCAAGGCCAACTCAGATGGGATCCTGGGCAGCCTGATCCAGTGATAGGCATCACTGCCCATGGCAGGTGGGTATGAACTAGATGATCTTTAAGGTCTCCTCCAACCTAAGCCATTCTATGATTCTATGAGAGTTCTCCAGTTACTAAAAGATAGGAAGCTGAAAAATACAAATTTCATGCAGGGAAAAGAGGATGAGCAAAAAACTGAAGGAAGAGTGAAGCAGCTCTTTAAGTCCAGCAGAGGCTACTAGCTGTTAAACACAACTACATACGGCCTCACATTTAATTATTTCTTTTAAATGAGAGACATCCTTCTGTTGAATTTGGCCCTGGGGAACAAAAATATAGTTAATATTTCCTTTTATTTTAGGGTGGCTACTTCCCACTCCTTCCCACAAAAAATAAATAAATTACTCATATAGAAAGAGGAAGGTGCTCACAAGAGAAGCGGGGCAGGGAATGCTGCTTGTTGCTAGTAGGTGATCTGCACCTAAGAGGCCCTTAATCTCCTCCTTTGCCCTTGTCCTGATAAATTACTCGTTCTCATTAGTTTTACATCCACATGATTCTTATTTTGAGGTCATTCAGATTCTAGGTACATAGCTTCATGAAAAAAAAGTAACAATCTACTTACCCATATATACAAGAAATGTCAATCACAACATCTATCATATCACAGCAGAGCTCGTAAGTTTGCATATCCACTGGAGTACTGTCTGTTGCAATATAGATCTTACTTACTACGTCAAATAAAAATGCTTTTTCAATCCCAGAATTCTATTGAAGAAAGAAAGAAAGAAAGAAAAATGAAATGTAACCCATATATTTAAATTAGTACCAAGCTTTTCTGTTTCCCTACTTGCCTGCTACACGAAACGTTAGGTTGAGTTAAGTAGGAGTTAATTTGGAGTCAAGCTCATTTTGAGCAATGACATATTTGTAGCAAGCTGTGATGGCTACAGACCTTCCATATGCTTCTGCCTTTGATAGAAGTTAGGTTCCCAAACTTCCTCTCTGGAAAACATCTGGATAAATTATACTTATTTTCAGTGTAAAACACAAGATAAAAAAAATTTCCAAGATCAAGCTTCTGGGGTCTTGTTTCTGATTGTAGCAATGGATACAAGACTATAAAGTTATTCTAACTGGACGTGTATGATGGTAGAAACAAAGAAAAGAAAAAAAACTGATTGATGAAAACAGCAGGAATCAGGAACTAATTTCTTAAGGAAATTGAGAAATTGTTTCATCAGTATCTGTTCTACTGCATAGTTCCCTAGAACATCTTTTATTTAGAATCACAGGAAAAAGACCAGTATTGTGATGGCGCCCTTCCAGTTTTCATATAAAATTTGTGGTTACGGACATGTTTAAGGCTTGCTAATGTGACAGCATCTATACTCCTGTCATCTTGCCAAGCTAATCAAGACTTGTTCTGTACTGAAGATGTATCGTATCTGCAACTCTCAGATGGTAGGCAGGAATGCTAGCTCAGTCTCAGCTTTTACTCTTTGTATAGATAAGGTAAACTGCCATAAGCCTCTGTTTCCTGGAGTAGGAAAAAAAAAAAAAAAAAAGTGTACTGAAAACAGTAGCTTTGCGTGCTGATATCAAAGGTTTGCACCTGGGCAGCTGTCCCAGCATGAACACAAAAGACAACTTCCCGGTATTGCTGAAGATCAAGCTGACAAACATGTTCCAGAATCCAAATACACAGAGGCAATCTTCCCCCATCGAACTGTATTTTTTCCATATATGGGCCTCCCTTTTAGTATGATTTGGGACTGTTGCCATAACTGTTTTGTAACTGTCAAAAATTCTGAGAACCCATACCAACTTCTAATAGTTTCAGCTTCCTTTGCAGTTGCAGAAGTTTTCTTTTCTTCTTGTGCTTTCTTTTGTGAGTAATTTAACACATAATTAGAGACTAAAGTGACCCTCACACTTTCCAAATTCCCCATAATAAGCAGAAAGAGTTCAGCCTTAGGTATTAATTCTTCCTCTGCTGTGCACTCAAATAAGGCTGGAAACATTCATTCACAGTGGTAACAGAGGTGAATTTCTTGCATTTCATTATGGAAAAAGACTTTATGAATGGCCCATTTCAGTAGCTCATTAATAGAAAAAAATATTCAAAAGAAAGTATACTCTCTGGATACAGTATGTACATGAGTTGAAGCACACGATACACAAGGAGCCTCAGAGAACTGGGATTACTCAGCCCGAGGAAAAGAAGGCTTATGGCTGTCTATATGCATCTAGTGGGAGGATGTGCAGAAGACAGGTCCGAACTCTTCTCAGAACAAGTGTTGAAGGGCAAGGGGCAAAAGACAAGCTGGAATTCTATCTTAAAAAAAAAAAAAAAAAAAAACAGCAAAAAAAAAAAATCCAGACAAACAACAACAAACACAACCTTTTTTAGCATGAGAGTGGTCTCAAGCACTGGAAGCATGCTGACCTGAGAAGTTGCGGAGTTGCCACCCTTGGAGATACACAAAGCTGAACTGGAGCCAGCCCTACACAAACCTGCACTCAGTAGTTGGGCTTTCAGCAGGATCTGACATCTAAAGGTCCCGCTCAGCCTATGTAGCTCTCTGAGTCTACATTCTTTGAGCACTACAAACAAAACTGTATGTGTATTTATTTTGGTTATTCTGGCCACATTTAATAGCTGTGCAATTTTACTATTCAAACAAAACAAATTCTGACTGCACTTCACATATTTCTACAGATGTTGTCAAATAAGATCAATCACAAGATTTCCTTGTAAATAGAATGCGAATATATTTCTTAAAAAGAAAACTACTTTTAGACAAAAGAGACTGGGACTTGAGCCCTGTAGTGTCATTCTTGAGAAGCCAATTATAAAATTTTATATTATGTAAAGAGAAATTCAGCTGTACTTGTAAGAAGTATCTTAAAATATTAAGATGTCAGTGACAACACTGTAATATTTAACAATGAGAAGCGATATACCCTACTCCAGACTCCAGCAACTGCAGCCTGTCAGCACTTGCAGTGACAGTTTAAAAGGTTTTCATCTTGAAATGTCTGCCATGCCAGCAATTACACATGGCAGTAGGGTAAAACTTGGCATCTTCAACCATTGTTGCATTAACTTGAAACTGATACACTATGGTAGGATCTGCTGAGAAAATGGCACGTCTGCTTCTGTTTAACTTTGTATGGTGACAGAAACCTCTACAGAAGGGTAGGATGGGCTGCCAGTAGTAGTAACCACTAAATTGCACCAGCATGACCTCTCTGATTTCATTTGCTGGAGTTTTTAGTATGCCTATAATTTCAAAACCGAAGGATTTGCCAGAGTGTTTGTGAGGAAATTTATCAAGATAAGCGTACCAGTAAAAACAATAATTATAAAGCCATCAGAAGTCAGGGAACTTAGGGTAAAAATACTATTCAAAGAGACATCATTAACACTCAGATAGTGAAAATGACAGTGAGAAATCAACTGTTAGATTAGCTAAATGGGCCTATCTTTCTCCTTGAAAGTATGGAGACTAAGTCCGAAGCTGGCCCAAAAAGGTAGTTTTTACACATTCCCATGTCACACAACTTGACTACTTGGTGAGGCCACAGGAATCAGAAAAACATACAACCCTCTGTATGAAGCTGCTGTTAGCCAAAATTTACATGGGCTTTGAACACCAAACCATTCTTTGGTTATTTTATGCTTTACAGGCAGTTAGACTAAAGAATGTAGAAGTAGTATTATCATGATCAAATATACAAGCTGTATAAGCTAACACACTGTTGGTTAAACAGTGTGAACTGTTGGTTAAACTGAGGTGAACTCAAGGGTGATCACAGATTTTTGTAATCAGCAGCTTTTGAGCTGGAAGTCTTCATGGCATAAATGAAAGCACATCCTCATGAATATTGCTGCAGACCCGAACTAGAACACCAACACACCCACATTCTGATAACCAACACACTGGCTTTCTGAAGTAAGGCATGAACAAAATCTATGTCGAGATTCTTAACCTGATTTGTTGTCACTAAGTTGCTAAAGAGGCGCCCACTAATTCTACACAAGAGAGAGACGTTTAGTCTTCCTATGGTTGCAAATAGGAGTTATTCTGAGTCTCCTGTCTACAAATAATAGACGTTTTCTATAAACAGAAAGCAAGCTTTCTGAGGACTCAGTGAAACAGCTACATCTTGTTCTAGGCCACTGACCGTTATGTTCTATTGGGAGCTAAGAAACAGTCTGAGACTCTTGAGACTCTTGCCCCTACTGGGTAGAGGAAATAGCATATCTCTCAGGAATACTTCTCTAAATTTCCCATTCATTTGAATGAGTTGTTTTTCCCTACCAGTCATATTCTGTAATTCTGTGATATCTGATACTCTAGATATTATAGGGCCTTCAGTCTGGGTGCCCCAGATGCACAAACAACTCTTGTTACTGAGGAAACAGCTCATGCTCAAGTCATGTAGTGGTTTGGTATAAACTTCTCAGCAACTCCAAACAGTGAGAAGACTCTACATAGAGATCAGACACGTGATATGAGTGACTAGGGCAGCTCTGGCATTAAGAAGGTTATCATTCAGCCAGCTTTCTCATTAATACTATATAGCATATTCAAAATAATACCTAATTGCTCCAGAACTATAATCATCACCCTTTCATCATTACCTTTCTATCCTAAGTGGAATGCAGGGCTGGATGATAAGCGGCATGCAGTCCAGCCATTTTGGTGGAAAGAGGTCTTTGTCATAAACCATTCCTTATGAATTGGTTGCCTAACAGTAAGACAATAAGTTTGGGAAAGACATTTCTTTAATCCTAGCTCTCCCATCAGCACAGCCAACCTCCCTCTCTGCCAATTTTCACACCCCACACTGAGAAACTGTGAAGTCTAATTTTATCCTACAGGCTGTTGAATGATATTAAATAATTTCATGACTTCAGAATCACAAAAAGGCAAACCAAAATGCCTTGCTTGGAAACTAAAGTTTGACTAATGCTAATGCGAGGTACAAAAAAGGGTACAGATTCAGGAGCCACTAGGATCTGAATTAACGCACCAAAAAGGGGGGGAACTCCCATTTTTCACAACTACTTACTGTGTTCCCCTTTGCTCATTGTCACATGTTCCCATTTCTAATCTTGTGCCACAAAAAGAGCACCTTGGTCTCCTTTTGACTAAATGAAATAGGCAGAAGAACTGGACAGTCTTCTGCTGCATTAGCGTGTGTCAGAGTGACTCCATGAGGGAACAGGCAGGTGTCTCAACCAGTATAAAGGAGGGGAACGGACCACACATCCAGGAGCAGTAGAAAAAGCAATTACCTCCACAGGCTGTTAGATATATAAAGTTCACTAACTGGCCTTGGAAGTAACTGTGGAAGCTGCGATGGGCTCTACCTCTAAAAATGTTAAGACTACATTCTCATAAAAGAGATAAACTCCAGTACAAAATAGAATAAATTCTAGGAAGTACTGCAGACAGTTCTCTTACATTAGAGGTCAGACCAGATAACGCTCCATTAAGAATTGATCAGCACAAATTTCAAGTACTACTTAAAAAACTGCACGCAGCACAGACCTTTGCAAGATTCAAATGAACTTACAAGCAGGAAAGCAATGACTGCTAACGCAGTTTATGTGCCATTTTCACTCAGAAAATATTGTATCTCAGCAGCTCAGCAATACCATCAGACAAGGAAGGGAGGCCTAGCTGCATGTGGGTGCATTTCAACTACATTTTGATAATTTCTCTGAATGTTCACATGGCTCACAGTCTCTCAGAAAGCAGCAAACAGGATATTTCAACATGCATGATGGTCATAGCTCCATCTATAGACAAAGTATTTAACAAGTACTTACTGAAATAAAGATGTTAAGCAGATTTTCCAGTGTTGGGAGCTGTGGAATCAGTTTCTGTACCACTTTGCTAAACGCTTCAAATATAGAATGATCGTATATGCTTGTCAGATAAAAGCTGGAAAAAAAACATCACCAGATTTTTCTTTTAGTTACATACTGTGAACACGATGTACCTTTCATAATATGAGTGAAATGAAATATTGTCAAACAGCAAGTGCCTACAATTATGCAATTACCCCTTGTGATCAAAAGTCATGTTATGATTGAAACACGGGACTTTATACAAAAACTAAATCCTCATGATTATACTTGCCACAGCAGTGCATACCTCTATACAAAAAAGCAAACAAACAACAATAAAACACCTAGACAACGCAAATGAGCACCTGATGTAGGACTTCATGATGTAATTCCCCTTCACGATGTAATCTTAGGAAAATATTTTTCAAATTGCAGAAGGGGAATGTTACTGAACGTATCCATTGTGACTTAACTTTTTGAAAGCTGTGGACCCACTTAATGCACGATGCAGTCAAGTTTTTAAGAGCTCTTAAGATTTGTCAGGTTCACAAAACGGGTCTCTTTCTATATGTCTATTTGGACTTGGCTATAAGCACTAAATATGATATGAAAACTTGATGTCCCCCTAGTTTCTAATCTACAGAAGTTCACTGTTTTTAACTGTTTACTACAATAATTTGCTTCATCATCAGAAATATGGCAAAGAGAGAGAACCTGTCTTCCCAAGTGGCTCTGAGGAGGCTGCAGCAATGAGAACTAGTGAACGGGAGAAGACTGTGAGGCAACGAGCAGTTTCAAAGAAGACAAAAGTGATGTAGGTGGCATATACACTCTACAGGTTGCCATTGCCCATACTTCTAACTTCAAGACAGAGACTGCAGCAAAAACTGGGGGGACTTTGGCACATTTGCTGTCTGTTTTTGAGCATTTCCTCTCCTTATCTTGCTCTTCAAGACAACACTCAGAAATCGGATACCGCATTTGACCTGAGCCAAACATTATCTGTGACTAGCCTTTTCCTTCATATGTCAACATCTTTTTGCTTGCTACTTCAAGAGAACAGAAAATATTAACTTGTTAAATAAACAGCTCCTCTCTGACTTAAGATTGTTTGTACAGCAGCTTTTCTCACCTGAGATGAATTTTCTCCAATCCAGCATCTGCAAGGTCATCATTTGCCCTCTGGTGAATATCTCTTTGTGTTTCAATCTTGTGATCGTCAGATAAGCCATCCACTTTATGGATAAAGATTTCAAAGTTGATGTCCGGATTCACTTTATATGCTCTGGTCACAGTAAGATGCAGCCGAGCTAATGCTTCCATATAATCATCCTAATTAAGGAAAAATAAAAACTGGAAGAAAGATCTGTAAAATACCCCAAATTTTTCAATAATTACTTTTAGATAATGCTACAGCTCAACAACAGCTTAGGTTCTTTATTTCTTATGATAGAAGACTGAGCTTGTACCTACCATGTGCACTGATCTTAGGCTGTCAGCACTTGGGAGTCTAAATAAGAACCCTGAGATGTTAAAGCAGTTAACTGTTTTGAACATCTTGCAAGGGGAGATTAAAAATAGCCAACCAGCTCTTCAAGTTTTAATGACTTCCTGTAAATGTGTGTTTGTAACCATAAGTTATTTATTTGCTTTGAAGAATCTATGTTTTCTAATCCACCTGTATGTTGCTAAAAAAAAGACAGAGGTAGCTTAGATGCACCCCCAAACACACTTTCTTTTTTCATTTTTTTTACCTGAGAGTCAATAACAAATATTAGTGCTCCAGTGCCTCTGAAAATCATCTCATAGTCAAACGTAGGGTCAAAGAAGTCAATCTGCCCAGGAAAATCCCATATCTGAAAGTTGACAAAGGAGCTGTTGGATACGTCCTCTCTGCAGATCTTGTTTGTGCTCTCCAAGAACAGGGTCTCATTTGGTGACATTTTGTGAAAGACAACTTTCTGAATGGAAGACTTCCCACTTCTTCTCAAACCCATGAGCAGGATTCGTGGCTTAACTTCAGTACTGAAGGGATCATTGAAATCCAAAACTGAATAAAATCATACAAGAAGAAGAGTAACATACTATAGCAACATAATTAATGAATAACTGACAGATAACATGCGTTTGACATTTATTTTCACGACATTTTGAGCTGGATTTATGCAAATATTACCAATTTTTAAACTGAGGGAACAGTCTTGCAGACATTTTAGCCTGGATTCTTCGTCCGTTAGTAGGCTAAGAAAACCTACTTCTCACCCATAACAGAAACTGCAGAAGGTATGCTCAGCTTGTATTTGAAAATTATTTTATCCCATGGCCATTCTGAGATACCTAATTTTATTGTAACACAATAAAACATTCTAACTCAACTTTAAAAAAAAATACTACCCAGTAACAAATACCTCTGTCAACCAATAGCTAGACCATGCTGCTGGAAGCAAGAAGTGAGTTTGTGTCAGTTACATTTGAGTGACATCGTAAAGCTACACAAAGGCTTCCTTCCTTCCTCTAAGCAAAGGAATCACACATCCTAGGAGCCATAGGAAGAGGACAACTCGGCAGGCACACACCTCCTCTTGTTGGGACTTAAATCACAAAACTGAGCTCATGTGAGTCCATTTTTAAGGTCATTATGATTTCATCCGCTGTTAAATAATTTGTGTTACAATCAATGCAAAGTTACTATCCAATACATAAGATTACAGGATATCTCTTGCCTATCTGCAAAACAAAGGCCTGGAAACACAATGATTCAGTTGTTACCTATTGTAATTTGAAACTCATGCAACTAAAAGCTAACGTTTTTCAGGGATTACGCAGTTGTATCAGCATAAAGGGACTTAGAGGAATAAACTATATTGATATATTCATATGGGTATGAATATATAGCCTTTCATACCTGAGATCACACCCATTTCAGTTTCAGATATGTCTAATTAAAATAGCTATGACAGTTTAAACTCTTACTAAAATGTAGTAGGTCTGTAACTTTGAAATGCCCTATGGTGCTGAGCTGAACCTAGCACTGAATATAGTGGAAAAAGGTTTTAAAATAATTCTGTGATATCCTGTTTGCAGGACCAAACATAAGCAACACAAAATATCGAGCTGTCAGTGCTATATCTGCAGATAAGGCTCTCAGCACACAGCAGTCAGGTTTAAAACACAGATCAGACAACAGGCCGAGCACACGAGATGTCAGGCAGGCCTTCTCCTACCTACTGCACAACAGACTGTCCAAAATAATTCAGGGCAGAGGGAAATTGCATTTCTTCCTCATTTTCTGCTAAGGTGAATTGGAAATTGCACCACCTGCTGGCTCACCAGTACTTACGCCTCTCACCGTGAGCCCCGGGTACTACAGTGACTGACAGAGGGTAGACAACCACTGATCTTTAAGATCCTATGCATTTTGACAGGCCTTGGCAGCTATTTCTGCATAACGTGCTTTGTCAGGCCTCACCTATAGAACACTGCCAGGCTGGAGCAGCTTGCAGATGAAACCCTTCAAGCAAAATAGCAGCAGGCTGCTGGAGACTGTAAGGCGCTCATCCTCCTAATGCAGCAATGGACAACAGCAGCTGATCCACAGGCAGCAATATTTAGGAAGCAATTAACTACAGTCAACACAGTGCTCTACCCTTCCTGTCAACGTGGGCAATAATAATATCGTTCTGTGACTGCATGAAACATGTGCCTATGATACTTCAAACCAAGAGAGGAATAATAAACCTCTGCTCTAGGACAACGTGACACCATTCATTACGTTCTGCGGGCACAGTCTTGTCAACGAAGCAAACCAAAGGAATAAGATTTAACAGCTTCTTTCACTCCACTCACTTCTTTAGCATACAAATTCTCTACAGCTGCCAAAAACACAGCTGATGTTTTATTAATATTCATATATCCATACATCCTGCAATCTACATCTTGACCACCAGAAGGGAAAATAATTTAGTCAAAGCTTTACATGAACTAGCTTGAATAAATTATTTTTAAAATGCATATAAAAACCAGACTTTGGGTTGATGCTTTATTGCAGGTTCCAAAGAATTATAAAAAACCTCCACTTTGGTCTGTACGCAACAGAACTTACCAAGTCTGGTTTGCTGTGGCTCTGTACTGTTTCCCTTTCCTCTCCCCACCACAGTAACACCAACTTCCCTGTACGTCTTATGACATGCCCTCCAAAAAACTGATGTGACGTGCTGTGGCTGATCTGGAGCTGACCACATGCCTCAACAGCACACAGGCGTGAACCGGTCAGCCAAGTGCTGCCGCAGCACGCGTCCATCTGCTTGCCTGTCTCTGAGAACACTTTCACTGGAGCCTCTCCTCTGAGTGCTACCTTTCATCAAGCCCACATGAACTTAATCACCTCCGAGACTTCTTTCCCCCAAATTCTGGTGCAGGTAGCCAGCAGTTCCCAAAGTTCTGACAGGTTATCAGACAACAAGAAGACAGGCTAGCTACATAATTCTCTTTTCTTTAAGAAATAGGCCAAAAAGTCCACAGGTACCTAAAAAAAATATTTAAAATAACTTGGGGTTTTAAACTGTTGCTATATTAAGTTTTCCCGGGTAGGCACATTATAATGGATTGTGATACTTACTAGAAAGGAATCACATTAATATTAAAACCATATTAAACAACAGAGCTGGAAGTGCAAACAGTTACTAGCAGCAAGTTGAGTGAACACAGTCTCTTCTACTAGTAGGAATGCTACTTAGCTCTTGAAATTCTGCCAGTTCAAAGACAAGGAAATGTGAATTAATATCATCCAAACCTGACTAGATAGCAGAGCTGCTGTAGCACTTTCCTTGGAGAGAGAGTTAGGAGATTACCTTATATGTAAAGGAATTGGATGATACACTGCCTGCCCACATTCCTTTCCAGAGTGCATGACAACTCCTTCTTTAATTTGCCATAGCAATGCCAGTAGATGTATCCTCGCAACTTCCCAGACTGGGTTACTAAGCGAGATTATACTATGCATGAGAAACACTAAACTATTCTCTGTTCCATAATGGGAAAGATAATTCTCCATGTCATCGGATGTGTCACATTTCCTGCTTCATTCACTTTTGCATAAAGTCATGAAATGCCAGTTTCTAGCACATACCAACAGTCATCCTTCACATTTCAGCTTCTCTAAGCAGCCACAAAGAACACTCTGGTTAGAGGCTACAGCCTTTGAAGTATCCACAAATTAATTTTAACAAACCCCAAAGCCCTTTCACAACACAGAAGTGCTCAATTCATGAAAAAATTTCTTTAACAGCAGTTAGTACTTGTTTGTGGAGTGATATTTGTGTGTGTTGCAACACAAAGAGCCCAGCTGTGAAGAGTTGGGAACTGCACGTAGCAGTCCTGGTCTGTTTCACCAGGACACAAACAATATGAATAACGCACAGCTAGAGTATTTAAGACATTCACAGATAGATAACAGTTTTTGAAACCCATCCTAAATTCCACATCTGCTGCAATTATTTTTCAGAAGCCTCAGTCCATCAGTGCTCTACAGCCACATGTGAAGGGGATGCCATGTTGGAAGGTGTACACTTAGATCCCATCAGTAGGAAGACTGCAAATGTACAAAGCATAGCAGCTCATCTGCTCGAGCTACACCAAACCAAAAGTTACATTTCTGTTCATTCTACTATGCATGTGCTAACAATCCCCTCTGAGACTATTTTAACTAATAGAGCTAATAATGATTTTTTTTTTGCCTACTAATACAATTATGTCATTCTTTTCTTAAGCTTTCACCTTTTCTGTAGAGAACTACCAGTGCCGTACTTTCCACTTGAGTACCTCCAAGCCCATTCATCTCATGGCATTTCCAGCATTACTGGAGCTGTGATGTTTGCAGTTTATAAGACAACAGCCTTATAAAACACACACACTGAACATCTTTAATGATGAAAGTGGCCTGAGCCTGAAGAGTTAACAGAAGAAGCTGTCCAGCTACTGTGGGTTTGTGAACATTGCAGAAATGCCTGGTGGAAGGAAATTCTTGCGGCCAAAGACTCAGAACCAGAAGGCCTGGCTCTACTCTACCACAAGTGCAGCACTCTACAAGGATCCAACTTCAAGCTACTTCCTCTGCAGGAGGTTTCCCTGCTTGTAAATACTTTTTAAATGCATGTATCAAAACAATGAATAGGCTTTATGCAAACCAAATGTGTCAAGGTCTTTTGAGTATGACCCCACACCTCAAGTCAAACGATGAAGTGGAGGACAAACAGCAGTCACTTCAGCTCAGGTTGGAGACAAGAAAACAGCACAGGGTGAGAGATGACCAACACAAAGTTTTGAAATATCCTGTGTGCCTACGTGCACAAATTATGCTTTTACTTTGAAGCCTGGCTTCTCCCTTCACTTTCAACAGCCATACATGGAAGCTGTCCTCCATTCTTTCTCTGTAGAAAAGTGGAGGCTGGGATACTGAATTTCATACTGTTTGCTGTACAAAAGCAGGAAAATAGGACAGAAACTGGGAAAAGGAAAGCCCCTGGCCCTGAGGCCAGTTTCATATACACAAAGCTCAGATCCAAATCCCAACCCCCTCTTTTCTCTCCAGAGACTTCAGAACTGAGCAGAAAGGCAGGGGGTCTGGCTGGTACAATAAGCCTTTGTGTTAACCCTGCAGTGGAGAGGTCTCTTCACTTGCCTGCTATTCAGGATGTCAAGGTTTGTTTTCATTAAGTACAATATTCTCATGTTATTGTGAAGAAGCAATTGCCATTTTTTTAGCAATTTAATAAAGCTCCTATTGAAAAATTTCCGAATAAATTCCTCTGAGAACAGAAAATGGATTACTTCTCTGCAGAAGGTGTTGCTGGTTTAGTACTAAAAAAATGCACTGAAACACATTCTCTCTGCATCAAAATGAAGGCAATTCCTCAGCAGCTTCACACAAGACGTCAACTAGTCTTAGTTACATCTCTCGCATCCCAGCGTTCTCATAGCCCCACGCCAGAGCTTAGAGCTCTGACTGCCCCCAAACTGCGGGAGTCAGTGAACCCCCTCCCACGGCAGCTCGCAGGACTGGGCTTTCTGAGGAAAGGCTGATCACCACGTAGTCTTACAGCACGCGGCCTCTTGTTCTGCTCTTATTAGAAAGCAATTCTCATTTCACCCCGACGTCCACAGAGCCCTCCGAGCTCCCGTGCGAAGCAGCCTCGGGAGAACGAACCCACGCTCTGAACGAGAGCAACAGGCTCTGAGCCGGCGCGCCTCTCCCTGCTGAGCCGGGCTGCTCCTCCCGAGACGCCTGTATCTCCCGCATCTATCCCCGCCGGCCGGCAGGCACCCGCGGGCCCCGGGCCGAGCCTGCAAACCCGACGACTGACACCGGCAGCTGCCAAGCAGCGCGGGGCCGCCGCTGCCTTTTATAGCCGGCAGCACCCCTCCCTGGCACGGCCGGCTCACATCTCGCCCAGACGGGGGAACGCGTGCGAGAGGACTATTCCCACTCCCCGCAGCGCTCTGTCTGCATTTCTTCTCCCTCGCAACCGCGCGCTGCCCGCCAGCCTTCGCTCAGCCCCGGGCAGACCCCCGCTCCCGCTGACCCCGCCGCCCGCCCGGCTCCCGGCGCAGCCCCTCCCGGCCCCACCGAGGCCTGCTCGCCCGCCCCGCACCCGCACCGGCCACACCGGGCGGCACTCACACGCCTCATCGCCGCCGCTCTCCGCGTCCCCGTCCGAGAAGGACTCGGCCCCGTCAGCGTAGCCCGCCAAGCCCACGATCTCCTCCTCCTCTTCCTCCTCCTCGTCCCCCTCCTCCTGGGGCAGCTTCCTCGGCACCTGGCTCATACCGGCCGCGCTCCCCGCCGGGGCTGCGAGGGGCTGCGAGGGCCCCTCTGCCTACCGGCGGCCTCGGGGGGAGCCCAGGTGCCGCACCGCCGCCACACGGCCCCGCGCCGCCGCCGCCGCTCCCTTCCCCCGCTCGCCGCTGGGCGGAGAGCGCGGCGCCGCGACCCGCGTCACCTGACGCGCAGGCCGAGCCCCGCCGCTGCCGATACCGGCCCCGGGCTCTGCCCAGGCCCGGCGCCGCGGGGCCGGTGGCAGCGGTCTGAGGGCTGCCGCAGCGCAGAGGCCTGAAGCCGTCCGTGGGGACAGCGCGGTTTTTGGCAGGGGAGGGCCGCGGGGTGCTCGGGGCCACGGTGGCTGTGGGGCGTGAGGCAGCCGCGCACACAAATCATCGTTTTTTACTGCAGTTAGACTTCCTATAGGGTTTTAAAGCTCCTTGTCAGGGCTCCCGGCGTTGCTTTTGCTTTCTCGCACCGCTTCAAGCACTGAGCCTCTGGCCATCACCCCGTGCAGCCCGACCAGAGAAAATCACCTCTGGTAGCTGGGCTCCACCAGCACATTCTGTCTGTTTCTGTCCGCTTCCACACCTCTTCCTGTGCTTCTTATCAAGAGGCCTTCCAGGCTGCTCTAATACACTTGAGATAATGGAGGAACAGCTTTTTCCAGAGGGGAAAGAGAGGAGAAATCCTTCCTTCATGTCCCATGTAATGACAAATCTACCAATATGCAGATTTCAATAAATGCCTTTCCTTATTCTCAACTCATCCACCTGCTTGGAAGTTTTTCCTGAACAGCTTAACAGCGTACCAAAATATGATGTGAAATATTTCAATGTTAAGTCCATTACAAGGTTTCAGGACTTAAATGTAGAGCAGAAACATACACCAGTACTGTTTCTGTCTTGGGATAGCCCTCGGAGACACCAATCTGTTGAAAACCCCTGACAGAGAGAGGAGGAAAGTTTCATGTTGGTAATAAATGCCCATCTGTCTCACACACCGCTGATCACATCTGCACAGGAAGGGCTGCTGGTTCCAAGGCTGACCAGAGGAAGCAGGGCTTGCCCACAGGCCTGGCTGACTATATCAGGTTTCCTTTACACAAAGGGCTACGAAACAGCACCAGTCACAGAGAATAACTCGGAGATACTGAAATACTAAATGAAGGTGTAGAAGCACCAGTATGACACCACTGATTACAGAGAAGTTCTTCCCACAATGCTAAAGCCAGTGACCATCTGCTTGACTACGGCTTCAGATTCAGAGCCCCTTAAATGCCAGGCTCAACTTCAGATAGGTTTTTTGAGTAGAGCTTGAAGAATTTCTGCCAACTCCTTGGCAATATAACCTGTCCTGGGCTCTGCTTGCACTTCAGGATTTGTTCCTCCTTTGTCCCTTTGCCACCACGTTGTTCTGTCCCCTCTGCACTTCACTTTCTCTCCTTTTTTTCCCTTTTCTCTTTCTTTTTTAATCTCCTTTCATCAGGTCATTTAACTCCAAAGCCTGCTGCACACAATGAAGCAGCGCCATGCCTGCACTCACAGACTGCTGGCTGAGGCAAGTGGACATGGGGCTGAGTCTTTGTATATACGCTGTGTATGATACTGCACGTGATTGGACTCCTTCAGAGGGAGCTGCATTTCACAGACATGACAAATATTTTCTGTTTCAGGGAAGTGAGGGAATTCCTCATGACTTTCTCTTCCCAATAGAAAATAAAACTAAAAAAGAGAATACAAAGCTCACTCTCTGGATGAAAGCGGTTAACAACAATTAAGCACAGGTGTGGTCCTGCTGACATCCCCACGTTCAAGGGTGCCCACCCACATCTAGGTTTGCAGGATCATGACAGCATCTCATCCTGCTTCTATAAAGGCGAAAAACTCCCATCAGATTGCTTATAGATCAACGCCAGGGAAACCTTTTTTGTTTTTCTCTGCAATGTGTTAACATTTTGTTTCTCAGTCATAACCATCAAACACAGACAAAGCTCTCCTGCAAGAATTTGCATATGTGTAACTTACTTAGCACACAGCTTAACTGTTACTTGCACCAATACTTGTATTCCCACATCAGAATTTTACACAGTATCAATAAAGTTCCCACAGAGAAGGCCTATGCTGAATATGAGAATGAGGAACCAAAGCTGTAGCATAAGCAATCACAGCCTATTTTTGTGCATTTTAGCAATTATATTCTAATTTCAGTAACACTGCAAAACTTTGGATTAGTACAGTAATCCTGAGAAAACTATAGAGTCAGTGAATCAGCAGAACATCAAGAAGTAAGAGTTGGTGTGAATACTGGCACAGAACGATGAATACCATCATAATTGTTTCACGAAAAAATGTACAGATGGGAGCATCCTGCTGGGATTGGTACAAACCATTCACAAGTATATATTCATTGCAAGTTTTAGTGCCTGTGATACTTCAACGTTTGCTTTGCTCAGGTCATCATCCTGAGAACACCTCCAAGCAGAGGAAGAAGACTTTGCGCTGAAATGCCTGCAGTATCTTTGCATTAGGAAATCTGTTGCTCTGTTTTCTCTTTCTTTGTATCCCCCGTTATGCTACTTTGCCTCCTCGCACCAACCCCTTTCTCCTGCTCTGTTCAAAAATGTTCCTGTCTAACTCAACTTCCTGCCAGTTTGCGAATTACCCATTTACACACATAACTGCCCACACAGACAAATGACTGAGGTGCACCAAAGGGCCCTGCAGTGAGGAGAGGGGTGGATGATGGGGTGCTCGAGTGCAGCAAGCTCCCCCCTGGGCTCTCTGACCTCCAGCTCAGCCCTGGAAGCCTGCTGGCTGGGAGAAGGGCACCTAGTCCCCATGAGTTCGGTGCTCTAGCAGCACTTCTGCTCCTACACCTCCACGAGTACCTTGCAGAAGAGCCTGCGTTCAGGAGAGCACCTCAGGACCTCGGCCAGGCTCTGGTTCCGTACCAGCCCGCCCTTTCCCGGCCTCACGCTTCTCTCTCCGACCCGCCCGGCCCGCACCAGGTAGGGCACCCAAGCGACACGCCGCCCTCCCCGTCTCTCCGCTAGAACACCGCGAGGGCACCGGGTGGAGCCGGGCACCGGGGCGGTGGCGGCCCGGGCAGCTCCGCGCGCGGCGACTCCTCCCGGGCCGCCCCCCCTCCTCGGCCGGGCCGGGCCGGGCCGGGCTAGCGGGGCGCTGCCGCTGGGTGTCGCCGTCGCAGCGGGCACGGCTCGGCGGCACCACCTCCGGGGCAGGCGGGGAGGGCTGGCGGCTGGGGTGGTGGGGCTAGTCCCGGGCACGGAGCGCGGCGGGGGCTGCAGCGCGGAGCCGGGTCCGTGAACCGCAGCCCAGCGGTGTGGAGGTGAGGGGGGCGTCGGAAGTGCGCACGTAGGGGCGTGGGCCCCGTGGGACGGGGCCGATGTCCGCGTGATGAAAGCGTTTCGTACCGCGGCCCCCCGGCTGGAGCGGGGGAAGCCCGGCTCGGGGGAAGGGGCGGGTTGTCGGAGCCCGCGTCGGTTTTGGTGTAAACGCGCTCTCTTCCCAACTTCTAAGGCAGTGGCTGATGAGAAATGGAAACCTGGCTCGAAGTCGTCCTTCCTGTTGTTGATATCACCTGAAAACTCCGCCGGAGATCTCCGCGGCAGTGCTGCAACCGTGGGGCTGCTCTGTGAGTAGGGACCGGCTGCGGGTCCCGCTATCGCAAACCTTGATAAAGCGTAGCGTGCATCGTGCCCTGGGGTACGGTGCGTGTTACAGCGGGAATGCAGGGAGCTCTCTACGCTCTTGTTTTTATAGTTATTTGGGTTTACGTTTGGTATTTCTAGCGTGCGCCTGACCCGAAGGGCACGCTGTCTGCTGCTGAATACCTTTCATGCTTAAGGAGAGCTCTGAGAGGTATCCCAAGTGCCCCCACAGGCAGGTGGAGGGGTGGATTCCTCCCACCTCCCTCCAGTTGTTGAATTGACTTAAATGTCCTCCCGGTGTTAAAGCAGGAACCCACTGAGAAGATCAGCAAATCCTTCTCTGTTCAAAGATGTAAAATGTGCTGAATGCTTTTGTGGCGCATGGTCCAAATCCCCTAGTAGGGCAGTTGGAGTGCATGACTTATTCTAAGGAGAATGTTATTTACCTAACTTGTTTGCTTGTGGTGTGATATGTCCAGGTGTGCAGGAAGTTTTATAACAACTTAGTTGGAGCTTGAGCCTGCCAAAATGTTTTGTAATCTTCATTCCCTAGTTACTTGGGTAACATACTGTTTCTGGAGATGTATGATTGTGTTTCTGATCACCAGTTACGTTGCAGACGGAATGACATGGCATGGTGATGGTAACTCAGAACTTAGTAATAATTTCAGAGTAGAAAATACCATTTACATCCACTGAATGTAGCAGATATACCATAGGCTAGCTGCATCATGTATTAGGCATCTGCCTTTAGATTTCAGTGGGAGCTCAAGGTCTGTGCAGCCCGCATAGATGTTAGGTGCTGTGTGCCTGCTTCTGCCGGTGAGGCCCATTGACCCTGGCAGGAGTGGATGGGAATCGTGTAACAGCAGCACTCTCCTTACTTCTCTCCCTGTAGTTTGTGTGAAAAGAAACTTCAATCAAGTTCAAAAGTGACTTTGTGACAGTACTCTGCTGGGAAAGGTTTTTCCTTTCCCTACTTCTTGATTTTTACTTGCACCGTGCTTTCAACCTCACGCCGGAGACTGGCTTTGAGCACTGGAAATAAAACGATCACTAAAGGATCAGTAGAAATAAAGTGATTCACCTCTTGATCATCCAGGATCTTTTCTGCAAGCTTTTTGCAGAGTTTTTTCTTGGGAACAGCTATGGTGGGAGTGTTGGTATGGTGTATGCTGATACAGTGAAGCTGCAGCACCTGGCTTAAGATCATGCCCTGTCCCAGTTGGCATGTTCTGGAGTTCACACTGCCAATCTTACGATTCTTGTGCACTTGATTAGATGAATGATATCTCAGTTACTCAGGTACTTGTAGGGTATGGTAACAGTGATTAAGCACTGAGTTGTATTTCTTCATTTATCTTTACCTTCTCCTTTGCTTGACTTTACCAGTGAGTCATCTTGTGATGTAAGAAGAAACCTTCCTGACCCTTACTCTCTAAATTTGTGCAATAGGACCAACAATATTTATCTATCTGGACAGATGACATAACAAAGAATATTTGTAAAACACTTCTATGTTCTTAAATTGTTTACACCATCTGACAATGATGTTTTATTTACTTACTCTCATTAGCTTCTAATTTGCAATTCCTCTTTTTCCTCAGCAGATAGGACTTAGGATAAACTCGCAGAGAACTCACAGTCATGCAGTCATATCTTTCCTTAGTGAGGCATCAGTGCAATATGTCACCAGAGGAAGTATTTTACTTAAAACTACAAATGAAGTACCATATTTCACATGTAAGATAGGCCTAGGGAGATATTTGTATGAGACAATAATGAATGGTAATTGCTTGGGCCAAAAAAAAAGGGGGGGGGTGGGAAATAAGTCATTTTAGCTCTTTGTTACTATTATTGTTCTCAGAAATTATTATCCCACAGAGCTGCACGTTAGGTAGAAAACCTTCTAAGCAAAACTCAGATTATCATCTGGATGCGTAATTTACATGAGATAAAGCAGAAATAAAATTTCAGTATCTCTGGAAGCTGCAGCTGCTCATAGTCTTTAATTCTTTAGAGATCTCTCAGTTTCCTTCAGAACATCTTAGATATTAGTGGTAGTAGTTTAAAGAGATACTTGCTGAAGTTTTTGTTTTTACTACTTTGGAGCTCAAAGGCACAATGTTTCTAAGAACTGGCAGAGGCAAAAATTGCTAGTGGTGAAAAGCCCTCATCTGCACATTATAGACTGTTATATTCTGATTGCATTCACAGGTTATTTTCCAAAAGTGCAGTGCTTTGGAAAAATAAATTCAGCCACCAGTTTAATGAGAAATAAATATTTTTAAAGCAACTATGGTTTTAGTGTCTTGCTGAAAATTTAGTCGAGATGTTTTGTTGAAATTGAACCAAGGGCTCTTTTCATCCTAACACTTCAATCAGAAAAAATAATTTCTGATTATTCTAATTCAGACAAATAATTATGTGTGGGCCAATCACCAAAGGCTTTACAGTAATGAAATACTTTCTTAAAAATTCCTATTTCAAGTTCAAATATGCTTATTACAAGAATTAAAATTCTAAGTATTATACAATGCTAAGTAGTATAACTTAAAATATACATGAACTTCAATTACAGCTTTATTTTCTTCATGTTGTAAACAAAGCTGTGCTTGATAGGTAGTAGGTAGTAGTGTGTTTTATGGTCCATGGCGTGATTATTTAGGAGCAATACAAGCAGAGATGAATTTCAATTTAAATTGCAATTCGTAACATTTCATTGATTCTAATCCATTATTTTAGTCCGGGCTCTTCTAGCTCTGGTAACACTGTGGGACCTCTGTTTCTGACTCTTAAGTTCATGCACTTATATTGTTTGTCTGTTTTATCTGGGTTGTTTTTTTTTTGAGATAGATTGATGGAAAAGGGTGTTTAAATTGCTATCATCCAACCATGAATTATGTGAATATAGCTTGTAAATATTTCAATTTAAAGATTCATTCTTTAACTGATACTAAATAAAAAAATCGTTTTTCCAGATAATTTTCTTATTAGCAGGTGTGTAAGGAGAGGAAGCCTTGCTGAATTATGTGTTATGACTTCTTTCTAAATTTTTTCTTCTCCTCTTGTCTGTATATGTTTTATCTTATGCTCTCATCCAAGAGAGTACTGGGCTTTGAAGGAAGGGTCTCAAAAATCAGGAAGATGCAGAATAAATATGTGAATTTCCTGGCTAATTTGTTGCATAGTTTTCAAATGCGTGTGTGCCAGGCTGTTTTCAGTGTACTGCTTCCCCAGAAGGTGTGGTTGCATATGACAGTGATGCTCTGTAGTCATGGTGGTACTGATCTGTCCATACAGGTGTTTTCACGTAAGACCTGTTATTAGGTTTTTCATGTTTTCTGGAAGTCCATTGTGAGCCCTTGAGGTCTGCCTGCAGACATGCTGCAACTGATAGTGGAGAAAGGGAAGATATTGTTAGTGTGTGATACCAGGGTGAAAAATACAATTTAAAAAAAAAAGTGAAGAAATGAGTAAATGTCAATTTAGGACTGATTTTTTTTATATGTGTTTGATAAATGAAACATTAAGGTTGCACAGACTTTCTTGGTTAAAAGGAAGCCAGAACATCGCTACTACTGTTTAAGCTGGATGTTGAAGGAGGAAGCTGCCCTACAGAAGCAATGCTCTTGTGCTCCATGGATACACATTGGGTGGTGTAGTTAGTACTGCATGGCAGAGTGGGTTCTTACAATAAGTGGGAGCACTGGTACCCTCAGCAGTGTATTTCCGATGCGCTGTCATGGGCATGAGTGTCCACTAGCTCGTGCAGTGGTACAAGGTGTTGTGGATTGTTGTCTTGTTCCTCCACTACTGCACTTTGTTCTCATAGATCCTTGTTTGATCCCACCATGTGTTGCATGAAATTCACAGAATCACACAGAATCACAGAATTGCAGGGGTTGGAAGGGACCTCAAGAGATCATTGAGTCCAACCCCACTGCCAAAGCACATGCCTTACCGTTGGTCGCACAGGTAGGCATCGAGACAGCTCTTGAATATCTCTTTAGAAGGAGACTCCACAACCTCTCTATGCAGCCTATTCTAGTGCTCCATCACCCTTACTGTAAAGTTCTTCTGCATGTTTGTATGGAACTTCCTATGTTTGAGTTTTAGGCCATTATTCCTTGTCCTATGGCTACGCACCGCCAAGAAGAGCCTGGCCCCATCCATTTGCCTCTCACCTCCCTTTAGATATTTATAAACATTAATTAGATCCCTCCTCAGTCATCTCATCCCCCAGCTGAGCAGACGGAGGTTACTCAGCCTTTACTCATATGAGAGATGCTCCAGGCAAATTCAAGGTCCTTGCAATCAACAGGAAGACTCTGAGAAGCAGCAGTTAGTGTGGATGTTGAGGATGCTTGAGGGTAGAGGGAGTCACGGCTCTGGAGTAGCTGTGGTGTGATATGCTGAGTGTGGGCCTGCCTTAGCCCTGGAGAAAAAAAATTATTTGGCCCAGTGTCAAGAAAGGCAAGGCTTTTTAAATTATGCTGTGATCAAAAGTGTATTTTAAGGACTCTTCAGATCATGAAATCTTATCTTGTTTAAACCCTGATTTAAGCCAAGCTTCTTCTAACAGAGCATTCCTTACTTTCCTTTTGTCTCTCCTGACTTGCCTTCCTCCTCATCTAAGCACCATCTGCTCTTGTGAAGCAAGCTACTGAAGATAAAATTTTTGGATGTGTGATCTGACATAGAGAATGGGCAAAAGCATTTTCATCTACATTCTGGAAAATACATCTGGGTTTGATGGAAATTAATTCCTTGAAGATGTGCTTCGCTATGTGCACATTGCAGCAGGATCATTTTCTTTCCTGGTTTGAGATGCTGATTACTTTAAGCCAGAGTCGAGAGTATTTTCTTTTTATTTTATTGGCACCTGCAATGTGACATCCTAGCTGTTAGCAACCTACTGTGCTGATCGTTTCTGAGTCAAAATCCCTTGCATTGTCTCAGATGGGTCAGCTTCAATAGTGTTCAGTTAGTGCCAGCTTTCTGTTTGTTTTTGTTTCTTATAAAAACAAGTCACCATGTGTGGTAGTCATATGTCATCTCAGGATTTCAGTGAATTTTTTAACCACGATCACAGTGAATAATTTCAGGTATGTTTCAGTAAGAGTTAGATATCTATGTGTGTACTCTATCTGCAGAATCTGTAGCCTGCTCAGAGTCCTTCATGTGAGTAATTTTCTGTCATTTTCTTTCTGACCACTTTTGTTATTAGACTGTGTCTGGCTGAAGCCTTCTGAAAGGATTTGGGGCAGTTAGCGGCTGTGGAATTATCCACCTGCCATCTGCAGTCTTTCATTGACATTACCGTTCTGGTTTAAATCCAGATGTTGAAAGTGCAGTGCTTTCTTATCCCTTTGTCTTTTTCAGACTTGATGCCAGCTTCTGAATCCTTGCAAGGATGTTTTTTGTCACAGTTTTTTTGCAGCTTCTGTGTAAAATTAGGCTGTGCTCTTCATGTGCTGCCTCTTTTTTTTTTTTTTTTTTCTCTTAATTGGTATTGGTTTTAAACCTTTACAGTCCTCCTTTTTCATTAATACCATGACATCAGTCCAACCTTTGACTAGTCCCAAGATCTAAAATTTGCATGTTTGGAAGCACAAGTTTGTATAGATTTTCTGTTGGCAGCAGTACCAGTAAAGTACTGTCTCAATGGCACATTTTTTCATTGAACACTACCTGATGACTGAGTGGAAGGCAGACATCATAGCAGCTGCTTCCAACCAGCTTGCTTTTTCATTTCAGTATCTGAAGGTAGTTAGGAAATATAATAATAAATGCTTTATTTAGACAGGTAGCATGCTATTGTTTTTATGGGTTGTCATGTGGTGCCCTACAGGCAAACGTGAGTGTCTGACCCAAAAAATTGATGGTGTGGAAAAAGCTCTGAGGCAAGTAGTTAAAAGGCTTCTTTCCTCCTACCCTGGTGTTACACTACCTGCAATATCCACTTCTTTCATGGGTTTGGATAGTCTTAGACATGCTGAATTCTAGTTTCTGGCCTTGTCAGAGTTGTATGAGGCATTGTACTGGAAAGAGGTTGTGGAGGATTGTGTCATGGCCCTTGGAACAGGTAGAGCCCTGCTTCAACACAGGAGATTGTACCCCAGCTGTAATGCATACTGATTTCTTCCCAAGGCAGGCAAGTTTCTTCATTTCTTCCAGGAACAGCAGCTTGGTGCTTGAGTGCCCTGCATCAGTTCAACTACAGTTCAAGTCTAATGATGCAAATGGCAGATTTCAGTATGAGATAAGCTGAGCTGTGAATTCAAAGCACAGTATTTTATTAGTGAATAATCAGCTGCTAAGTCGGATCCTTTTGTTCACTGTAAGATTACACTTAATCAGCTTGGAGAGGCCCAGCTGTAAGAAATCCCCACCTAGCAAGCACTGGCTGAGGTTGAAATCCGCTTCGCTTTCTGATGCCTTGATAGCAAACGACCATGCCTGTGTGCACAGGCAGTGAGCAACAAGCAGGCTTGGCCAAGCAGAGCTGGGCTGGGACGAGGCAGGACAGCCCTTTTTGATTCCTAGTAGAACAGCCTCCAAAAACTGAAGTAGGATACAGTGCTTTTGCCATAACTTGAAAGAACAGACTGCACAACGCTGGCTGTTTCTCTGTGTGGCCATCCTCAGAAATCAGGTTATTTCTATCAACCTAAGGTAGGGAGAGTGCTGCCTCTCTCGCTTCCTGTTAGGACAGGACTGTCCATCTCCAGAGATTTCTTTTGCTTCTTCTTGTCTGAGGCCGGCAGCTCAGTGGATCACCTGCCTGCAGGTCTGGCAAAACTGCCTCAGAGTTTTAGCTGGACACCTCAGCAGCCTGTGTAATGTGAGTACATTTTATTGCAGGGAAGAGTGACTTGTCTTCTCCTTAATTAACTTCTTGTTCCTTGTAACTCTTCTAGTTTTGCTTAATCTTTTCTCAGAAGAGGGAGTGCGAGTTGTTTACGACTTTTAGGATGAAGTTCAATATTTTCACAGTTGAATAAAGGTGGTTTTGATTTCATTCTCTGCTGTAAGAGTCGCTACGTTGTTCTGTTGGCTGTGCTGCTGCTTTTGTAGAATGAACTTCTAAAAACCTGAAGTCTCATTTTTGAGTCATTCATGTGATAAAAATGTGGGAATGTTTATGTTTGTTCATTGTAGTAAAATGTAAAACTATTTGTTGATTGTGATAAAGTGTGAATGTGAGACTGTTTGTCCATTGTGAAGGAAAGTACTGCTAGCCTGACGAAGGGGGGAAATATACACATCCTGAACCCCCTGGAGGGAATGTAAACATCTAGGTCTAGTAACTGTCCTTGTGATAACTCGAACATTCTGTCTCGCCGCTTCGCCTCTCCATCCTAAATAAAGCAAACCAACCCAGTAAGAGAAAGGTTGCGATGACATCTAGCAACGGGAAAGTACAACTGCAGACGCCAAACAAGCACCCCGGAAGCCTCAACAACCAGAACTGAGAGACTATAAAAATAAAGAGCGGCTGGTGGCAGGTTGCGCCTTCTTGAGGAGTCGTGATTCTGCGACTCCCAGGGTGCCCAGCGCTGTTCTTTGCTTGTGTTTTTCCTTACTCGAATTAATAAATACTTTTCTATAATTTGACTTAACTTGTCAAATTTATGACAATTCAGAGCCCATCATTATGCATATGAAGTCAAGGTGTTTTTTTCCTGCCGTGAATATCAGTCTATACTTAAATTGTATTGAATTTCACTTGCATTTTTACTGACTAGTTATTGGTTGCCATTAAATCCTTCTCTATCTCTTAGCAATCGGCATTTGCCTTTATCCTCAATAGTTTAGTATAACCAGTGAAATTTGTCACTTAACTGTTGTAATCGTCCTCTGTCACCCTGCTGGGATTCATTAGGGAGTGTATTGAACACAATGTATTCATAGTGCAGATGGCTGTGGGGCTGCGTGGATAATGTCCCTCCATTATGATGATGGACTGTTTTTTCTTTGTACCATTTATTTTTGTGTCTTCTAGTTGTTTCTTTATACAGATGAGGACTTTTCCTGTTATCCCATAGCTGCCTAGTTTTTATAATTCTGGGTTTTATTTTTTTAAAGCAGCCTTTGATCCGAAGCCTGTGAGGGGACAGACTTGCAAAACAGAATTAAATAAATAGTAAAATGTACATTGTTCCATCTGGTCATCTTCACAAGCTGCAGTGGGGCTTCCAGCCATCATTGCCTGGCTCTTGCCCTCACCCTGTTGAGTGAGGTGCAGTTGAAAGCAGAGGGGAGGTGAATTTCTCTAAGCACAGTGGGAGAACTGCTTGGCACTGGCACGTACCATGTCCATTGAGGCTGCTCTTACTGTATGTATTTGGAGGCCGGACACGATTTATCATGGCTTGAGGATAGCTTTACATCAGTGATGCAAACTCACTGCAAATGTGAATTATCATGGAATGGTTTGAGTTGGAAGGGACCTTTAAAGGTCATCTGGGCCAACTCCCCTGCAATGAACAGGGACACCTGCAGCTAGATCATGTTGCTCAGAGCCCAGTCCAGCCTGACCTTGGATATCACCAGGGCTGGAGCATGCACCACCTCTCTGAGCAACCTGTTGCAGTGCCTCACTACCCTCATTGTAAAAAACAAAGTAACAACAACGAAAAAAACCCACCTTTTTTTCTTATATCCAGTCTAAATCTCTCCTTTTTTAGTTTAATGGTTTGAAATTGTTTCAGCTTCAGCCATTTTTCTTGTGTCCAAACAATCAGCATTCAGCTGCAGACACATCCCAGCTTACATTGCTTAAATATGCTATTTTGGGATTTAGTTTTAGTCAAAACTAAATTCCCACAAATTCCATCCCAAATTCCTGGGGTGGAATTGTTTGATGGGTCTCAAATATAAGTTCTTTAGAGTAAATCGTCTCTTATCCTTTTTTCTCCTACTTTTCAGACCAGGTTGACCATTTTTACGAGCAGGCCTCCCCTGACTGCTCAGAAGGTATCCAGTTCTTTTCTCATTGAGGATTTTGCATGTTGTTTATTTGGAAGTAGGACGAGACCCAACATAAAATGTAGATGGCAAAATTAAAAAATCAGTATGAATACATGCATCATATAGCATGCAACAACAGTAAATTGACTCTGAATGGGTATTTACAATCTCAGGTATTGAGGTCTTTGAGAGAATTTATTTAACTGAAAAGAAACTTTTAAAAAAGAATTCCCAGATTCATTATGTGCTTACAGGAATAACTTCAAACCAAAACAAACAAACAAAACCAAACCAACTTTTTTCTACCTTTTCCCAGTTCCCCCTTATCTGTTCACCAGCACACGTGCTTGAGAAGTCTGAAATCAGATTTCTGGCTTTTGCACTCCATTAGTCTTTCAGATAATCTATCCTTTAATGTCTAGCAACTGCAGACATACAAATGAGGATGCTGAAGCTTCAGTTATTAGAATTATGTCAGGTTTTTCTTCTTTTTGTTTTTAATCCTCAAAGTGGAGCACTTGGCATGGAAGCTAGAAGCATATTTTATTCAAAATCTAGCATCTAGAATTTGGATGCATGTATTTCTAGTTGTTTATAATTGTTTTTGAAATATTGTTTTACTGTGAATTTACTTACATATCCTATGTGGTTTTGCACATCCAGCAAGTGTCTGAGTGTAATTACATGGGATGAGCTCATTATGGCAGCTCCCAGACAAATCAAGAAAACAGGTAGTGGTGTGTCTTTAGAACTGGGCACACACACACAAAAAAACCCCCCACATTTTGAATGTTCATTTTTTTCTCCATCTCATAATTTGAAATGAAGAACCTCTTCCCTTGACTAAGCTGAAGCAAGTGTTGAGTAAATCATAAAGTTGCAAGGTAAAGCCCATTTATGCTGGGATCTGCGTCTGTTTCTCAGAGATGGAACTGATAGTGTCACGGAAATGGAAATCTTTCCGTGTCTTTCATGCCTCCACAGTGCTCATAAAAGATGCGTTTGCTCTACTTTGGTGAAAGAAACACTTTATTCACTTTTCTCATAAGCGAAGCTGAAGGGTTAGCAGAGTAGACTGATAGATACTGTGGAGGAATTTCTCAGCCCACAGTTACAGTCATTTGGGTTGGAAGGGACCTTTAAGATCTTCTAGTTCCAACCTCCTGCTATAGGCAGGGACAACTCCCTGTAGACCAGGTTGCTCAAAGCCCCATCCAGCCTGGCCTTGAATGCTTCCAGGGAGGGGGCATCCACAACCTCACTGGGCAAGCTGTTCCAGTGTCTCACCACCCTCACAGTAAAGAACTTCTTCCTAATATCTAGTCTAAATCTACCCTCTTCCAGTTCAAAACCATTTCCCCTCGTCCTGTCACTATGTGCCATTACAAAAAGTCCCTCCCCAGCTTTCCTTAACGTGCTGGAGGGCCGCTGTAAGGTCCCCCCCGAGCCTTCTCTTCTCTATGCAGAAGAGCCCCAGCTGCATTATGTGTTGCAATGTTTTACATTAAGATAATGGATTTTCATGTACTTCTGTGAAGCTATTTACTGTTATTTTCTCCAAAATACTAAGA
Source organism: Numida meleagris (assembly GCF_002078875.1). NCBI lineage: Eukaryota > Metazoa > Chordata > Aves > Galliformes > Numididae > Numida > Numida meleagris. The sequence continues at coordinate 75,693,499 of NC_034411.1, read as the reverse complement.
TTTTGAAACGCATTAACCGTAAAGGTAGTGTCTCAGTCTGATTGTTTTCAGTAAATTAGCGTTTTTATTTTAAATAGAGCAGGCAGGTAACTGTGCCATATCTGTGCTTTATACTTAAGAAACAAACAAATGATCCCTTAGTTTATTAGTTCTCATGCTTTATATTTTAAAGCAATATACATGCATATTCACTCCTCTCTGCCAGCAGAGCAGTTTCTCTGCTCTGTGTATCTTAAACTTACTACTTCTCAAAATGTACGTGGTTTTTCAAGGAAAACAGATAGCACAAAAGTGTTTGCAGTGTGAAAATTAGCAGATTTCACCATACAGCATTAAAAAAAACCCACCACGCCTCTTATGCTCTGTAAATGAAATGTTGAGGCCTTGCTTAATTAAAAATTGAGAATAAAATGGCACCAAAATCATTACTCTTAACAAAAATCCGTTGTTTTATATGTGAATAATAGTATTGCCCATAGACGGGTCATTGTCAACAACTTGTGTATAGCACAATTTTAGTTTACTGATTAACCCTCAGAAAGATAGACAAGAAAAACAAAACTTTCAACTGGACTTTGCATGATTAGATAGTTTAAAGATGGATGCGTATTATCAGGTGCTTTTAAAAATTAATTCAGTGCTGTATTTTGTATTTTTATGGTATCAGATCAAAAGCTGATTTAATCCATTCTCACTTAATCCAGTGATTATGTCCATGTGAATACCACTCAAGGAATTTGGCTCTGTGTGAAAAACATCTTCCCAGAAGGAAATGTAGTAGGCTTACACTTAATATAAAAAATAGTAATACACACACACACAACAAAATAAAACAAAAAACAAAACAAAACAAACAAAAAAAAAACAAAAAAAACCAAGGAAACCATGGATTGGGTTTCACTGTCTCATTGTATAATGATTTTCACTGAAGCCTCATATCCCATGAAATTAAATCTGTAGCCAAGATGATATGATATTGGGCAAATTATATAATTCAGCATGCAGGTCTGCACTGCTGTTGAAACAATAGGCTGAGTGTTTTAAGGTGCAGATAGCCTGACTGAAATAATGTGTTACAAAAGAAGCTGATACGTTTTCTTGGAAAATGTTCAGTAAAAAAATGCTTGTAAACTCTATAACATGTTACTATCATGGGAGTAGTTAACATGATAAAGAAAATCTCAGGAATGTGATTTGCTCCTGCCTGCACTGAAGTGCCAAAGTGTGTTTTAGCCCTATTAGGCCATGGTTGTGGTTTTAAGGTAAAGAAGATGCCCGTCAACCTTTTCTCTGGTGCACTGCTGTCTCATTTTCCCATGCCAAATTCCTCTTTGTCTTTTGCCACTTTCAAGAGTTTCTCTGTATTTTTCTTTACCTTTTTTTTTCTTCTCCACTGTTTTGTCCTAAAGCGGTTGGGTGCTGGAATGGGCTGCCCAGGGAGGTGGTGGAGTCACTGACCCTGAAGGTGTTCAAGGAACGTTTAGGTGTTGTGTTGAGGGACATGGTTTAGTGAGAACTATTGGTGATAGGCAGACGGTTGGACTGGATGATCTTGTAGGTCTTTTCCAACCTTGGTGATTCTATGATTCTATGTACTCTCTCATCCTTGATATAAGAATTGTCTGGACTTCTTTGATCTGTTTCCTTACAAATCTCCTTCTGTTTTGCTAGTTGTGCTCCTTGCAGTGATTTTTGAGCGCTGAGTCACGACTTTGAACGCAGACGAGCCATGAAGAGTATGTAAGACAGTTCAAAAACATTTAAAAAAGGTTTTGTGAGAGAGCAGAGAAGGATCTGTGTCTCTCACGTTTTTGCAGGTGCTCTTCACAATGGCTGTTGTAGGACTTCCTCTGAGACTTGTGAAAAGCCAGCTACTTCTGTGTTCTTTCCTTACCCTCTTTTCTATGCTTTACCTTTCTTAACTGGCAATCGAGTGGTTAGGTTTTTTTGCTTTCACTTAGTAGGCTTTTTCTGAATTCAGCCTTAGTATGCTCAGATCCCCCTATATGTACTGAGAATGAAAATGGGATATGTCTGGAAAATGTCTCCTGGAACATGAAAGACATGTGGGTGCTGAGCTTCATGATGGCAGGGAAGCAGAAGGCTGGAAGGAAAATCCTGCCTTGTTCTGGAAACATAGTTCAGACACACGAAGCTCCTATAACATGGACCTTCCCTTTTCAATTATTCTTTTAAGTTTTTGCTTTACATTTCCCTTCAGGATCTGAGCAGGCTTTGTGGGCGGGCAATGTGGATATTCTCCACATGGTAATGCTAGCTTACATAAACTGGTTCCTTGTAATAGTACAAAGGGGACTCAGATATGCTGAAATTTCAAAATATTTATTAACTATAAAGCAGGTACACTGAGCTACACGATCCTTTTCAGTTCTTGAAATGAGGCTCATGCATCTGGTTTTGGTTGTGGACAATTAGAAACGTAAGGAGATTGGAATGTGTGCAGTGGTGTTCTCCACCTCCACAGCTCCTACAAGTGGCTGACCAAAGAGAGGCTTGCTGGAAGGGGCCCTGACTTTATGAAGGTGCAGTAGCCTGGCCTGTGTAGAAGCTTTTCCAGATTTTACTTTTTTGCAAGCTGTGGGAAACCTCCATAAACACTAGGAGACTGTCTCTTTAAACCCAACCTCTGTTTCCTGAAATGACTTCCCAGGCAAGGGGAGCATCTAGCTCTTTGGGTTCCCCAGGGGCCTGTGTATGCTGGGAAAAGTGGAGGAACACAGGGAAATGAGGACACTTGTGTACACATTGCACTGTCAACTCACTGTACTTGACACAAATATTTCTAGTTTCTGCTCGCATTATGAACCTGTCACTTGTGTAGGGCAGAGTCTTCAGCAGGAGCTGTGATTCTGTCCTGTTAGGAGGAGTAGCTTCCAAAAGAAGCCATCTCTGTAGCAGAGAGTCTCTTTAATCACCTGAAATGGCTTGTCTGTTTGTGCTGGTACTTTTTCTGTGTGCTAAGAGCCTGCTGCCACAGGAGATTTTTGTTTTACCAGATTGAGTGTCACATTTCAGTGCAGCAGATGGCATGTGTCTGACAAATGGCCTTTGGTAGGAGTAAGCGTAGCGGGAATACACGCTAAACCATTGGCATTTTCCCTGGTCTTTTGTAACATCACCTGAAGTACACCCTTGTGCAATGCTCATTATAGTCACCTGATGCAAGATCCAAGCTTTTGAGATACCTGCTTTCTTCTGTTGTTTGTACACTTGTCCAACTGTCAAGAGATGCATAGCAGAGCAAGGTGTTATTTAAGGTGAGTTGTGTTTAATTCAGCTGAAGCCTACATTGAGAGAAGTTACATTGTAATTTCAGTTACTTTGCCTGAAAGTGCCTCATGTCAAGGAATAGCTGTTTAAAATTAATTAGTGGAGATCCTAGTTTGCAACATAAGTAGAACAAAAACATGTATGATGTTGTTAATTTTGAACTTGGTGTGGAGGCATTTCTAATGATTCGAATGGTGAGTAGAATGTAACAGACTGTTACTCTGCCAGAACAAATGAGGAAGGCTGGGCTAGTTAAAGGGTTGGAACAGAAGAGCCCTGGTGCAGGGGTTCTTAAATTGGACTCTTTGTTACTAGACTGTGATTCCCACCACTGGACTCCTGTGTAGGGTAGGAAGCAGCCTTCTGAAGAACTTCTGAGAATTTTGCAAATATTAAAGAGAACAGAGAGAGTCCACTGAGAGCTCATTCAGTTCTGTCTGCCATGGCATCAGATGGGGGTGGGGGGGGCCCAGATTTTTTAAGCATTGTGTGTCACGACCAGTATGAAGATTACTTACAGACCTCACCTATGCAGGTACTGCTATGGAGAGTACCTTGACTATCCATCAGAAAAGACCAGAATAAAAGAGCTTTTCTGCTTGCTATGCATCAGTTGTTTTATAGCATTACAGTTTCATAGTGGGATTAAGACTACTTTCTGCAAGTACTTTTTTTTTATGGTGGTCTTCCTTCTGGAAGACCTTGGAGCATGTCAGTATCTGTGTGGCATCTCTCTCTTCCTGTCCCTGATGGTTTGTTGGTAATGGTGAGCATGTTGAGCACTGAAATCTTGTTTCTCTAGGGAATCAAGTCCCCAGTTAAGTACTCAGACTTGTCAACCTTGTTGATCCTACCCTATTTTTTAATTACTTCAGACATCTGCCTTCCACTGATGTTCTGTAACTACCTGGGGGTAAGGATAAGCTGTTCTTTTCTGTTGTTTGAAGCATTCAGTGAGAAAGGCTTCATAAAACCTTCAGACTGATGCAGGACATAAAGAACAGACAGTTATTCCCTCCCTGTAATTTGCAAGTCTCATCCATGTGTTTTGACAGACTTTCTGAAAGGTATGTTTTTCCTGTTTCGTGACAACTATCCTGACAGGTGTTTTTCTTCACCAAAGCAAGTTACTTGCTGACTTAAACTGAGTGAACTGATATTTCAGATAGTAGTTGGGAAGTTTATTTCTGAGCGTAGAATAATTTCCATGCTAGTGTTCTGCCTTTGCAGTTTAAGGGATAAATCCTGTTTCAGTCTCCTGCTTCACTGAATTACCTGTGTTATCTTTTTGTTTCAATAACTAAACCTTCAGGAATTACAGTGGCATATGTAACTTTGTTGTAGTTGACCATGGCACTCACTCAGAAATCCATTAGGCTGATGCATTGAAAACCTCAATGACAAAATGAATATATTCTGCTCTACTAATATATAAATATATGATCATGGAGTGTGAGGCTGGTTTCTCATGTTCTAAACTCCCTGTGTTTGTCTGTGCTGACCAAAAAAAACTGTGTGACAGATCTGAGCATCCTTGTATTAAACACAGTTTATAAGGAAAATGAACTTTATACCTACTGAATTACTGGTTTAATTGTGTTTGCTGCTGTGAGATTGCTTTATGTTGAGTCAAGTGGGGTACGTGCAAATGTGTGTGGGAGAGATATGTGAAGATATTGTCCATATCCTCATCTTTCTCCTCTGTAAGAGGCGTACTGACCCAACAAGACCCCCTCATGGAAACATGCCAATAAATGTGTATGGACCACCTTGCCTATTAGTTAGCTAAGCAGTCATTGAAAGGCTTACTATCTTCTTCACTCAACCAAATAAAATAATGAACACAAAATAACTGAGTGTTTCCATCTCTTTTTGTACTGTTTCTCCTTCAGTAGTTAAGTCAGAAACAACTGAGAGAGTGAAGCGGTTCCTGTTGCTTGTGTGGGACAATTTGGACTGGTCCTTGTTTATCTGGTGATCCCGTCTTTGTTTTGTCATGAGAATAAATGAATACACTTTTACAAATTTCTGATTTCTTACATACCTACCCAGTTTATTCACTTTTATGTGGTTAACTAAAAATCATGAATCTGTATTGTGTAGGTTGCTGGATGTATTTTAGATGCATCACAGAGTGGCTGATCTTGGAAGGGACCTCTGGAGGTCATCTTGCCCAGTGCCCTCAAGCAGGGCCACCTATAGCTTCTTGACCAGGATACTCAGTTTCTTTTCAGTGTTTTATATTGGAGTTACGCATCTAAGTGTTCGAGTACTCTATATCTTAAAAGGAATTAAGGGTATTTTAACCTTTTCTTTGTTGTTTATTATTGCAAATTATACTTTTTGTTTATACTTGCAAATTATTGCAAGTTTTGGGATAAACTGTGTTCTGTTAGGCAAGATCATATGCCAATTTTGGCATTGTACAGTCTGTAAAAACTGCTGATAATGGGTACACAGATGGCTTGATTGAAGAAAAAAAGAGGTTCATAAGTAAAAGATTGGGGTTGCAGGGAGTGGAAGGTTTGTCTCAATAATTCAGTTACAAACTGTGTGTTTTTGAGGGTTTTAGGGTATTACTTAATGCTCAGTATCTAAAGTATTTAAGTGTTGAAAAGTTGGAAAGGACTGAGACCTTGGCAAACAGTTCCAGCTTTGCTGATCCTATTTTGAAAGTGTAGCAAGAGTGAGTGTCTGTGTGAATCAGTGCAGCCTGAAGCCTTTTGCAGATAGATCTTCAGGCCTCTGTCAGCAAGATTGTTCACCCGTGCACTGGGGCTGTCTTCAGAAAGCAATGTCTATTGCATAAACTAAACTTATTCCTGGACTCCCAGGTTGTGACATCTGAGTCAGCAAATGTTTCCTGCTGGTATATTCAGCTCAATACATTTCGATGAAGCAAAGATCTTGTACCAAAAATCTGCTTCTGACATTGTCGTGTGTGCTGTCTGAGACAACAACTTTCTCAAGTGTAACCCCTCCTTTCTCTGTCTGAAATCTGCAATTATAAAAATCCTGCTGTCATGTCAGCACATGTCTTCGGAGAACCTGAGGGACATTAATAAGAATAGGTTTAAAATTCCTGGCTTGATTTATGAAGAAAAGAAAAAAAATCAGGGACAGTATCCTCTAACCTATTAATATGTTTGCATTCTACTTAATGGTGGTACCTGCTTAACTTTTGCAGATGGAAAGTGAAGAGTCAAATGCTTGTCTGTTTTGTGCATGAGTGTAAACTCTTTCTTTGCTTAAAAGTAGTACAATTCCAAGCAGTGGAAAGGTATAGGAGTAAAGATGTTTGTTCTAGATTTTGGAAGAAATTAACGCTGAGGACTTTGGCATTAGATGTTTCTTGTAAACTTCTGTAACTTGTCTGTGAGAAGTAAAACTGAAATTTTTTTGGTAACTTCTACGAAGTGGGAAGAACAAGGTAATGCGTATTTGATTTCAGTTCCCATTCCTCAACCCAGCTATACTAATGCATGCATTTGTTTTATTTGTTGGGGTTTTTCTGTTTATTTTTGAGCAAGGCTTTATGTTGTAGCTACAGAAACAAGGCATATGCAGTCTTTCTGTAGTTTATGGATTTAGAAAACTGCTCCAGTCCATGCTGAGGACTCAGTCTTATCTGCATCTATGTTACCTTTCAGAAAGCGCCAAACCTGTTCTCCTTTACACTGAACCCAGCCAGCAGACATCTTTTCTCACTGCTCAGTAGCACCTCCCTCTCTCCTCCCTCCCTCCAAAAAAAAGCTGGAATCTCAACATTCCTCTCATGTCCTGAAAATATTTGTGTACTTTGGCAAGAAACTTGTGGGGTTACTCACCACTGGCCAGTCCGTTTCTACTGTCCTGAATGCCTATTTCTAGTAGCACTTATTCTTGTAGATCAAGTGGTGGAAGAAGTGTGTACTGTGGTTTTAAGTTTCCTGATACAAATCCTGCAGATCATTGGCATAGGCGATTAGCAGGAGAGAATGTGGAAGCATGGAGTGCTGCTAGATATATATATTTTTTTCTGTGGCTTTTATTTAAAGAGTAAATTGAATGTACAAAACTAAGAAAAGAATTCTGTGGTGCAAATCTTCAAGACGTGACCATGTATGTGCTGCTCAGTGGGAGACCTGCCTTGTGTGGCATACAGGATAAATGAAGTGGGCAGAGCTCTGGAGAGGTAGGAATGTGTTTTTGTGCAGAAGCTGTGAACTGGAACTCAAGAGCAAGATCGCACCCTTAGAAACAGTGGTTGACTCATTCTGGTGGTTCCTGGCCTATGCTTTACTATTCAACTTTGGTGTTACATTAACTCCTTCAGGACATGCATTTTCCTTGGTTTTCCTGTTGAAATTGTAAGCCAAGAAATTGATTAGGATCAGAATCATTTTCTGTATGTCCATTTCTTTTGCTGTATTCTGGGGCACTAATTTACATCACATAAATCTGGAAAAAAAGTGTTGTTTATTTTCTTATATTTATTACACATTTTAATAACTGCCACTACAGAGGGGTTAGATGACTGGGGACATGTTTTTTTGTGCAATATTAAACATGGAATCATACAAGATCATGCAGTTCAACCATCCGCCTACCTCCAGTATCTTCCCACTAAACCATGTCCCTTACTACAACATCAAAACATTTCTTCAACACCTCCAGGGACGGTGACTCCACCACCTCCCTGAGCAGCCCGTTCCAGCACCTGACCACTGCTTTGGAGAATAAATTTTTCATAATGTCCAACCTGAATCTCTCGTGTTGCAACTTGAGGCCATTCCCTTTAAGTCCTATTGCTAGTTACATGGGAGAAGAGGGCAACCCCCAAATGATAGTCAATTCACCAATTCTAAATCTGGACATTAGTGGATTGACTGATGCTAGTCAGTTCACCTCAGTTTAAATCTGAAGAGCAGAATACCAACCAAATTTTGTCTCTTGTCTCTGATACTGAGCCAGACTGTCCTCAGAAAGTGCAGAGAAGGTATTCTTTGAGAGGAGCCTGGCAGTCTGCTACAAGGATTGCTCACATGCCAGGCCCAATAGCTGATTAAGAAATTTCTTGCTCCTGTTCTGCAGACTTTGTTTCAATCTCGTAGTTGATTTTTGTGAGCTTTCAATCAGAACAAGCAGGAGCAATATCCTTCTCGTTATAGTGACAGTAAAACCTTCTGAAATTTCTGAAGCAAATTTCTATATATCCTCATTCTAAAAGGGCCTTTATTTAATCAACATACATTAAGGCAAGGAGGAAGCTTTGCAAGAAAAAATTTTTCCTAAGAAGATGAAAATATAGATTTGTAGGTCTCTGTGTCTGTTTATTATGAAGTCACAGATGCCTCATAAGAGCTACAAGTCTTGGTATGAAAACACAAATATCCTTCTCTTCTGTAGGTAGTTTCTCAGTATTACTGTGTACATCAAAGTAGAAAAAGTAGAAAAAAACTTTTTGTTCACTATAAGAGTACAGTCTGTTTGGTGGTTCTGGCAGAAATTATGTTCCTTAAGACAGGAGCAGGATTGATTTCCAGTTCTTTATTTCTTTAGCCTTTGCTGCTTTCTGCTGAACTATCTTTTTTTTTTTTTTTTTAGTAGTCTGAAACACATTCCAGAGATGTCTGTGCAAGGGACAAGAATAAGAATGCCAAGGCTGCTGATGAATAAGAGACTGTAATGAATCTTGTAAAACTGGACCTTTTCATTCAGAGAGTGAATCTCCATTACTGAGTCTTTTCTTGCCTTCTTTTGAACGGGAAGAGAGAGGAGGAGATGTTAATTGCTGTCCTATGACACTTGCCTCTAGCCTACCTGAATTATGGGGTGGAAGAGGAATGGGGAAAATGCAGAGGAAATTTATGCTATTTATTAAATCTGAAGACGCATCAGTGTAATTACTTTGCTTCAAAAGCACCTGGTTTGGGATATTTAAAGTTACATTGAAAATTTGATTTTAATCTATATTGATCTGAAAGTTGATAAAGAAAGCCTTCAGTTTAAAAATCATCATGTTTTTTAATAGACATTCAGATCCTGCTGACTCACAGTTCCTTGGGATAAATTTCTGGAAATGGAGCATTTTTTTCAGTAGCAACTTATTTTCAACAGTGTTTTTCTAAGATTTATTGTTAGTACAACAACTTGGTGTTTCCTACAGGGTGAATTTGGACTGCAGTTATGTTTTATTTAGACTATGTCAGAGTCTCAGTCAGTTTTTCCCTTGGACAGTTTCTAGCTAGCTAAGTGACATGGAGTGTGTGGTCAGGGCTGGGGCAGCTGTGCTGTGTCCTAGATTACACCTTGGGAAAATGATCCACCGCACCTAACAAAATATCAGCTGACTGCATTAATTATTACCTATTAGTAAACATAAACATGGAAGCTGTCGCTTCAAGAATGTGCTGGGAACTTGATGTAGTGAAGGACCTGAATGAAGGGGTTACCTACTATTTACCTGTTCTAGGAGTCCGTGTTTGTGCAAGCTTGCCGTTAGCACAACTGGGTCTCCTGAACTTGTCTTAAATCTCAGTTTTCCATTAGTTACAACTTGTTGTCCTGCAAATTTCTGGGGAAAAATGCTGACAAAGTTGATATTATTAGTCCATTAATTTAAACTCCTATGCTGTTCAACTTGAACACCTCAAGAAGTAAATTCCCTTTCTTAATAATTAAGCACTTCTTGTCCCTACAACAAACGTATGAGCTCCTACATTGTGCAAACAAGATGTTTCCTTCTTGTTAAGTTAGTGTGCAGCCACGTTACAGCAGACACTGCAGCATCCTTTTGGCTGTGCTGCCAGATCTGCCCATCCCTGGCTTCAGGGCCTGCCATATCTCCACATGCTGCTGCCAGCTTTCCATGCTGGCTGCTGCTGCGTTTGCTTGGCAGTCACTCTTCACTGCAAGAGTTTTTCAGAAGATTCTAACCCATAGTTTGTATTAAAATTTACTGGACAAAATGTCTGATTTGAGAATTAGGCTGCTTCTTTCCACACTGTGTCCAAGTTCTGTGTTTGACAGGCGGATGCATGAGGGAGTTTGCCCCTGTGTCCTTCTGAACAGTTGCAGTAGCTGAGACCCATTCAATTCTCAGGTGGAGACCTAGTAACGTAGGAGGAGGAAGTAGCACCTTCAGTTCCCTTTGGACTTTGCCCTGTTTTGTTTTGAAACTGTAGAAAGTATTCGTTCAAGTCAGAAAACATTGAATGTTGTGAAAATCGCAGTGCACAGCTGCTCCAGAAAAGTTACAGCTGTAAGCTGCACTTCTGCAGAATGGTGTGGAGGGGAGGAATTTTCTGCCCAAGCTGAAGGCATGTATGTTCTTAAGGAATGGACTGTTGCCTGGCGTTACTGTTGCAGATCTCTAGGACCTAGTGTCCAGACTCGACGGTGTTTTATGAAGGCTGCTGCCCTCCTCTCCCTAACCTCACCTTGCCACTTCTTCAATTTTTTGAACACAGAGGGCCCTCTATTGTATGATATTCAAGATGTATAGGAATAGTGTTACAGAAGAGGATCAGCTTGGTCTTCTTGCATGGGTGGCCAAGAAGGCCATTGGCATCCTGGCTTGTATCAGAAATAGTGCAGCCAGCAGGATCAGGGAGGTGATCATTCCTCTGTACTCAGCACTGGTGAGATCACACCTTGAGTACTGTGTTCAGGTTTGGACCCCTCACTAGAAGACAGACATCGAGACCCTGGAGTGTGTCCAGAGAAGGGCAACGAAGTTGGTGAGGAGTCTGGAGCACAAGTCTTAAGGGGAGCAGCTGAGGGAACTGGTATTGTTTAGAGGAGAAGAGGAGGCTTGGCGAGACCTTGTAGCTCTCTACTGTAATGTATTGGTTGTTAAACTACACTGATCCCTAATGCTAAACCAGCCTGTATCAATACAACTACCTGAAAGAATGTTTTAGCGAGGTGTGTGTCAGCCTCTCCACCCAGATAGGATGGATAGGATGAGAGGTGATGGCCTCAAGTTGTGCCAGAGGAAGTTCAGGTTGGACATTAGGAAAATTTCTTCTCAGAAAGAGTGGTGAGGCACTGGCGCAGGCTGCCCAGGGCGGTGGTGCAGTCACCATGTGGATGTGTCACTCAGGGACATGATTAGTGGTCATGGTGGTGATAGGTTGGGATTGGACTAGATGATCTTAGAATCATTAAGATTGGTGAAGAAAAACCACTATGATTCTAAGCTAATGGAGTGGTTATTACCAGGTGCTTAGTATTTCCTGTTTACAGGAGATCTGTAGCTGTAGGAATGGCTTCTCCTTTTTTTTCCTTTTCCAGGAAGGGAAGGCAGGTTAGGGATGCCTCATTGAGTGGCACCATCTGTGCTTTTAGTGTGCTAGTCAGGTCTTCTGATGGTATTCCTGCTGTTTCTGTTTCACCTTTTGTTTTATAGAAGGTGAGCCCAAACTGATTGCAGCATGGTCTTTTCTGGTAGATGGACAAATAAAGCAGGATTGATCTAATGGTTGTTTCTTAACTGCTTTTTGGAAGACACATTCATCATTTTGTGGGTAAATTCGATAAGCAGGACATGTTTTCTTCATTTTTGAAAATGTGGCTCATGAAACTCATGATGTTCTTTGGAAGTAAAGGTTTTTAACGCAATTAAACTCTCTTACACAGAGAACATGCATAGCCTACAGGGAAAAGTAGCTTAATTCTCCTGTCTTTTAAAGATTGGTTTCATTTTGGAGCTTCTCTCCCAAAAATATGATTAAAATAAGACACTGCCAGTGCTTGCTTTGAATAGTTAAGCCACTAAGGGAGTCAAGATTTGGAAAGCTTTTCCAAAATGACTTAGCAGTATCAGCCTACCGTTCTCTCAGAGAAATCTGTATTGCTTTCATTTTCTGTTCAGTGGTATGTGGATATTTTTAAAAGGTTTATTCAAAATACTCCCCTGATGAAGGAGGATTCCACCATCACTGGATCTAACTATATTCCTGTATGAAACCATCCTTAAGGTCATTGCTCTTGCATTTTTTCTGGTAAGAAGATTAAATGCAACGTCAGTCTTTGAACTGGATTCTTACAATATTCATAGGATAATTTTAAAAGTGACAGTACTTTCTCATAATCTAATGATATGTATGTTTATTAATATTCTCTAACCTCATTTGTGTCACAGAACAGTTGAGTTTGGAAGGGACCTCTGGAGATCTCTGGAGGATACGCACACTTTCAGTATTAGAGCGGCACTTTAAATACCTGTTGGGGCCTAAATCCCCATACGTTGTGCTGTTCTGATTGAAGGTGAGACCATTTTTGGTTCAGAAGCTTTCAAGTGTATTGCTGATCTCCAAATAGTAACACATCACTGTTGTTTTGTGTCTAGTAATTACTTCAGTTACCCTTACGTCTTTGTCCTTTCTTTGTCTGTCACCCTTGATTGAGCTTTGGAGCTGTGAGTGTCTGAAGAAGGTGATGAAGCAATGATAATGTAACTGTTCAGAAGGAGGCAGCAAGGATGTTTGCATCAAAAGGTTTACGTTGTGCTTTCAGCTTCGTGGGTGAAGCTATGAAATCTTGGCAGAGGTCAATTGTTCCAGGAGTAATTGGACAACATAACAAGCGTATTGCAAGATTTGATCTGAAGCTGTTTGGTCAAAATTATGAAGCTAGATCACACTGATCAAATTTTCAAGCTAGTAAATAGTAATCTCTTGATCTTTATTTTCAAAAGTGGTCAGCATTTCCAGTTGCCACCAGGCTAGACTCTTGGAAGACAGCCTTTCCTCCACCTTTTCTGTCATTACTAGATATTGAGTTGGCAGTTTGACTACCCTGATGATTCTGCTATTGTCTCTCTTTTCTCCATGGTATATCTATGGCCTGTTTGTGCCTCTAACTGTGTGTAGTTCTCAGGTCTCTGCATGTCTCATGTTGGTTGCTTTACTCTCTGTCAAATCTCTGATGGACATGCTGTTAGGATATAAGACCTTGATGGTTTATAAGGTCTTATGGTGCCCTTGCCAAGCTGTGGGGTCAGACTGTGTATCAGACACCAGAGCAACAGCTTCTCTCTAAATAATGCTACCGGAGCAAATGCAGATGACTAGTACAGTTATCCAGACTGGAATGACCGCACATCCAGTACTGGGTTTTGATGGGTACTTGGGGTTTTAGCAGGAGCGCAGTCAGGTTTCCTACTTTCCATTCTTACATTGGAAAGGAGGCAAGATTTCTTTTCCTAATATTTTTAAGGAAAAAAACTATTGGGATAGTGAAGTGGGCCATTTTGTCAATCACATAATTTTGGCAATAGGAATAGGGTGACCAGGCAAGTGCCAGCTACTTCTACACCTAGACTTTGCACACAAGAGCTTTTGACTGTTTGTATGTGTTATAATTCATGCATTTTTAATGGTAGAATCCTGAAATTGATACTTCAATCCCCTCAAGCTGGAAGGAGGATAAATTTAGGATTTCCATTCTCATCACTTGCTCTTTAAGGGAAAAGGTTGATGCAATCGTGGCTTTCCACAAGGGCAAGGAGAGAAGGGGTTCCTACTCCCAAACAGGCTGGGGCAGCTCCCTTCTCTCCCTCTATGCAGGATTTGTGGTAGGCCTCTGCAGCTTGTGCAACAACTGCTGCAGCCCTGCCTGACCTCTGGCTTTACCGCTTTCTGCTGGAGCTGGAGCACTGGGCTTTTCCTGTTGATAGGCGCTGCACTTCCATGCATGTTCCTGGCTCTGCTTTCCTCTCTCCAGGGCCAAAGAGCTCAGTGCAGTATTTCACAAAGCCTAACTTGCTCAGAACTAGCATGAGGTGCAATCCTGTTGGCAAAAGATGCATTCATCTGCGTGCCTGAACTCATATGTGTACTGCAGCGGGGGGGGACTTGATGTGAGGGAGAGAGTTGTTTTCTATTATTTATACATCTGGCTGGATTTTTTTTGTTGTTGTTTTTACTTCTGTAATGATTTTATAGCCTGACCTGAGGACCTGTGTATCTTTTTGCCTACTGTTTGGGAAGTTCGTTTGGATCCAGCTGTTTCTGTAGTAAAAGGCCGGTTTTCCACCTGCCCTAAAAAAAAACAAAAAAAAACCCCCCAAAAAAACAACCAGCCAAACAAAAAAACACAGCAAACTACAGTGAGCAGAAGAGAAATGCTTTGAGTCCATACAACAAGTTAAAAGAGAGCTGCAGTTCCACTGCAATCAGCTCCATGGGCATATGAGAACTGAAATAGTTATTGTAATTGTCTGACTTTTTTTATAGCCCTTCAAGGCAAGCCCTTAGGATTATTTGCTGTTAGGTACAAATCACAAGCAATACATGCATTAGGGTTTGGGAACCATTGCATTAGCCTTGTGTGAAAGGGTAAGAAGAGCCCTGGTAAATTCCAACATGGTAAGGGGATTTCTTGCAGTACCCTTTATCTGCATTACAAACGTCATATATGTACGCCAAAAAGATTCCTTCTGAAAACAAACTGCTGAATTTCCATATTTGGCCATCAAATCAGAAGGGCATTACTCTCTTCTACTGTTCTTGCTGTGGTATCCTACACAGCACTTTTTCTGTTTGTGCTTGTTGCTGCCATTCTGCTGGCTGTGGAAGGTAGGGCAGGAAGGAGGGTCACCGCGTGCTAGGAAACCTCTCCTCCATGCCCCATAGCAGGCTCTCCTTTTCTGGCCTTTATAGCACCTGCTAGCTGCCCCTCTTGGCACGTTTGCGCAAGCATCATTTGTGCAGAGCGTTTGGCCCTGGTCTGTGCTGCCCTTTAATTAGATCAATGCAAACCCATATGTGAATTTTCTCCCATTAGATTGACCTTGGGAGCAAACCTTTTCCCTGAGCTATTTCTGTTTTATGTACGTGCTAAAAGCATTGACTGTTAGTCAGAGTTTCTAGCTAGGTCATGGTTTGTTAAACGTAAAGCAAACAGACTAATGCTGAGCAAACTGCCAGAAGCGTTGTGTGATCTGCTCCCTGCTCCCCTCAGGGACCTCTTTTCTCTTAATTGTGTTACTGTATACAAGAAGCTTAGCCTGTCTTTTTAATCTCACTTGTCAGTAAAAACAGCTGTGATCTGAAATATGAAAGCCCATCTCACTTAGTAAAGAAAAATACTATTTCACTGTATGTGCAGAAAAGTACTGTGAAATAGTACTGAATAGAATACAGCCTGTCTGCCTAATGGAAATGAATAGGTCAACTCTGAAACCTTAGTAAGTTAACTTAACCCTCATGGCTCTTCTCCACCGCTGACCGCATTCCCTAGGCAGTTTGGGGATGCCTGCTGCATTAGAAGGCTGCATCAGGCCTGAGCAGTTGTGTGCTATCAAGCAGTTCATATGCTTTTGTGGATGAGGTGGGAGCTGGGCTCCAGTTGCAGACTCCCTTTTCACATCTCCATAGGGGTAGCAGCAGCTTCTGGCTCTGGATCCCAAGCAGCTGCAGCTGTGAGTTGTAACAGCCTTGCCTCTTCCCTCCTGGAAGCAGTGATTGTTTGTTCCTTAGAGAGGTAGTGGGCTGAGAGGGTTCCTTATGCAGGCTGTGTCTGCTCCATGCCTTTGCCTTCTGCACTGAAAGCAGGACAACATTTAATGGTTGCCATGCTCTACTTTTATCACCATGTTCCTCACTGTGACAGAAAATAGTCAAATGAGAGCTTCTACCCCGTCCTGGCTTCCTCAAGATAAATGAAGATCACCCTTGAAAGCAATGATAAATGTGAGTTTGAAATGCCGATTTTATATTGCTTTTTACTTTTTAAATTCCTTTCATCTATTTCAGTTGGAATTATAGAATCATCTAGGTTGGGAAAGGCCTTTAAGGTCATCAAGTCCAACCATAAGGCAAATTAAAAATCAGTTGTATAAAAGCTTATATGGTAAGGTCATGTGAGTTAGCAGTATAAATTTGCTGCATATGATGGAAGCATGAAAACAAAATGAGAAATTTCAGGGGGTCTTAGGAGGGTTATTTATTGACAGTGAGCAAAATAACAGACTGAGATCTGCTAGACTCAGGGGATCCCAGATATAGACTGATGAATGATTTGGTCATATATATTGCACCATTGGTTTTTTTTGCCAATGCCAAAAAAAAAAACAACCGCACAACCTAAAAAAACCCACCCAAATAGGGACAAAATACCATGTACAATCCTATGCGTAGGACCGTATCTGCAGTGAACAAGTATTCTGTGCTGGTTTTAATTCAGACAGTCAGTTTGATGGCTGGAGATTTGCTACTGGTTTCAGACTCTGGAAGCTGTGGTATATTGGCAATGCTGATTATCTCTTTGAAAAGAAAAAACTAAATGTTGTTGCGTGTTTGCTTTTTTCTTCTCCAGTTGAGACCATCAGTCTTAATAATAATGATAATGTATTTTTATAAAGTGTCTTATGTCATTTTCTAAAATCAAAGCACCAGATCTAAATAGCTGAGCTTCATTAAGGAGATGAAAAGAATAAAAAGAGGCATCTGCCAGAAGAAGGGAGGACAGTGTAAAAATAGAGGCATATGTTACTGTGAGTAGCATTAGTCATTTCTGATATTATTTTCTGTATGAGCCTCTACTCCTATCAAGGTAGGAGACTGAGCCAGCAAAGCCCATTTTCAGGACACTTACACAGTGTTCCTTCTTCCTGGAAATTTGTCTGAAGCTTGGGGGGGACTGAGATGCCGTATAGCAAGGAGAAATCTTTGCCACAAGGCTAATCTGATAATGTGTCCTAAATAAATCTTCAAAAATCAAATCAGCAATTTTTGTACTGCTCTTAGTTTATTTAATGATAGGGTTTTTTTTTCAGTATGCCATTTTCCTACAACACAATTTATTGTGATCACTCAGTACAAGATCCTGTAGAATATAACTGAACTAAACAATTTCCTTATTTTCACACATTTGTGTTATTGTCTGTACAAAGAGGTAGCTTGCTTTGCACTGGTTGTCAGAGCTTTTACCCTAGACTGTAATATTACATGTACCAAATAGAAATCTGTGTTTCAGCAACATTAATGTTTTTTCACTATTTTAAGCTTGGATTAAAGAGCTGGTTTGTTTCAGACTTCTTTTTTTCTTTTTTTTTGGTTCCTTTTCATTTTGTCCTTTTTCTGTTTTGTCCTTTAACTTACTTTCTCTGAGTATACTTTCGTCTTTTATGTTCATTCTAGAACCATAGCTCAGTGCAAAAGGTAGTGGGTTACCATTGTATGTCACAGTAAATCTGGAGCTGGAATCTTTATAGCTTGTAAAACAAAAGCATAGAGAAATTAAATGAATTTATTAACTGTACAAAGAAAGTCACTATCGAGCCTGGGAATGGAATGTAGTTATTCTGGTCACATCACCAGACCCTGTTACCTCTGTGTCTAATTATTGCTTTGTTTCCCTGACTGACCTTTTTTGGCTTTTCATCCTCATTCTTTTCCTAATTTGAGCTCTGTTCTGTTGGTACAGGTTGCTCCAGGCCTGGGGACTCTGCAGTTGCTTTGGGGTACATGTGAACATACAGAAAAGCCTCTTCGTTTGGCTTTCCATGATGCTTGCCATCGTGGTGATAACAGAGGCAGGATACTTTTTTTTTCTGGTAGCATAAATATATTAATATTGTCACATTTTAGTCTAAATACTTAATAAGGAAGACTGCAGAGCATAGATCTTGTGTCACTAACTATATTATACAAATGATACGGTGTGGGGAGGGTATACTGAATGAAATTGAGGATTGTTTGGTTGATTGCAAGAAGCATGGCAGAGCTGCTGCTTGTGTCCTGGTGCTGAGCAGCCAAGGAGCCCGGCATCTGAATGTGTAGCCTGGTGCTTCATGGTGTGGGCTGCTGTGTCCCGCTGCAGCACTGGTGTTTGTGAAACTAATGTCTGTGTCCTCTATAACTGTGTTTTATGTGTAATTGTTGAATTTACAGTGGAGCCAGCTTGGGCAGGTGCTGGAGGAATACATTGCTTTTTCACAGTAGGTTGTCAACACAAATTTTTATGTTTATGGTAATAATCATTCCCTGTTCCCGTGTTGTAAATTGCCGTACTTCTCTACTACCTTCTCTATAGACAGCTTAAAGGATTTGAAGAACAGCTGCAAATGCTCAGCTTTTAATGCATATTTTTAAAGTAATTTTTTTTCTGGCAAAACTTGGATGATGCAGTAGCTCCTTCTCTTAGAGGTGAAATACACTGGTGAGATTTACTATAATTGAATATGGTCTGGTGCTCCTATGCAAAGTGATTTAAATTAAAAATATACATATCAGCATTCATACTTCATTTTATCTCTTGTTGAGGTGAAGAGATCTGGAGGAACATGAGTAACTTGAATACGTAGCCTTAGATTTCTTTATCAAGGTATATTAAGTGAATTAAACGTAGCCTACTTTGCAGTAGCATTGCATCACATTTTTCATCAGTTTAATTGTTAGTTTTAAATCACAGCCTAAGTCATACTGGCATATCTCGTTCCCAGAAATGAGCTTTTGTATTTATTTCTTACTTTGCCTGCTAAAACCCACTTTTCTGCTAACGTGTCCCAGCCTGAAAGTTATCTTTCATCATTCAGCCTTGTGTTCTTTATTTGCATTTCGTTTGTGATTCAGTGTGCCTAACTGGTGGTTTCCTCCGGTACTGCTGCTTAGTCAGTTCATTCCTATTTTTGCATTTGTACAACTGATTATCCCTATCTAAATATGGAACCTTGCACTTTATTGACTGCATCCTCTTTTTTTCAGACCACTTCTGCAATTTGAAATCACTTTGAATTGTGGATACTGTCTCTCTCTAAAGAACTTGAAACTTTACCAATTTCAGTGTCATGTAGGCCTTCTTGGCTACCTGGGCACACTACTGTTTTATTTCTTTAGTTCATGCATGAGTGTCAAAAGCTTTACTGACCTCAAGATACAGAGTCTCCTTTTATTTTACCTATTGGCAAGTTATCCTGTCAAAGGAGAACTTAGATCAGATGCGATTTTTTGACAATTCCTGTGTAGTTTGTTTTTTGTTACCTCATTGCCATTTCTGTATTCACACTGCAGCTGGTGAAGGTAGGATGGCAGTTTGTAATTCTTTAGTTTTAATTTTTTCACTTTCTCAGTGACAGTGTTAACTTTCCTTTGTAGACTTCATCTACCCTCTTCTCAGTGAGTTCCTCTGGGTAATGATGAATTGGATATTTGGTTATTTTGTTGGTGCATTAAGGTGAATTTCATTAGGACCTGCCAACATGTAGCTTCTAGTATAGTTAATTAGTACTAGGCCTGTTATCTTCGATAGTTTCTGTGGCTAAATCCTACTTAAATTAATTGTTGAATGTTTGGTTGCAGTTGATACTTCAAAGATGTTAGCAAAAAAAGCATGAAATTATATAGGCTTGCTTGCATCATCTATTGCTGTTAATAGGTAATTCTTTCTCTTAATTATAAAACATTTATTGGAAACTTGTTTTTTGAGCCCTTTTTGAACTTGATCCCTGTCTGATTTTTATCTCAACGTGTCAACGGTTTACGGGCATTAGGCCCGATTCCATGACAAAGGGGACGGGGGACCCACGGGCCCACGTCCCGGGAAAAGGGGAAAGGGAAAAAAAAGGGTAAGGAGATGGCCCTGAGAGCAAAGAACAGCGGCAGCAATCTGAGGAGAAACAAACTAATTTACTAAATAAAATATCGGAATGCAAAACAACACACTATAATACAATATAATTACAATTTAAGCTGATAAATCCAATACAGAGAGAGAGAATGTCCCAAAATCAAGGTAGGCCTTACTCTACTACCGACGATAAGACGGCTGGAGAGCGAGGTGCTGCCAAGACGAGAGACGGCGGAAAAAGGGACAAGGTCTCGTGATCTGCAAGTTTTTATACTGTGAGCTTTTATTTTTTCCCTCCGGCTGGAAAATGGTAACAGAGGAGCAAAGTGCCGTGGGGAATGTAGTAGTCCTTCTCTTCTGAGAACCAGGTACATTCACTACATGATGTTATGATGTGGAGTACCAATAACCGAAAATCATAAAACCACGACACAACGTGACTCTACTTGTCTTTGTATTTCTTGTGATTCATTTCTGATTTCCATCTGAAGCCTTTCTAAAGAGATCCCGAAGGTTCATCTCTGCTTCATGCCTTTTGTGTATGTTGGGATGAGTTTGGCATTATGTTTAATAAGTACAGTGGCTTTCAGTAACTGCTGCATTTCTTCTCCCTTTATGTGGAAAGTTGGTGCCTATCCACTTCCAAGGAGCAGGCTGCATACTTTTCCTTATGGGCTATGAGGGCTACGCAAGACTTGCAGGATGAGCATCATGCTGCCTGGCCACCAGTAGCTTTCCCCCATTGCTGCTCCTGTCCTGTTGGCAGGTCAGCTGTGCCTTGTGTGTGCAGTATGTGCTGTGCTGCCCTGAAATGCCTACTGGGCAGTTCCAGCCTCTGCCTCACTCCTGACCTTTCCTAGGTTTTCTCTTGTGTGCTTTGTAGGGTGTTTTAATACAAGACAGGAAAGCTGCCTGTGTAGGCTCAGCTGGACCAAAAGTTCTCTTTTTACCTTGTCTTAGACAGTGGCCAGCAGCAAATGGCAAGGGAAGAGAAAGAGAAAAGAAGAAATACCAGCAGAAGTGTTACTTCCTCTTAACATTTTATATAATACTATCCGCTTAAGGACTTTCAGGGCTAGATGACGTTTTGCATATTTGTTGTCCTTCAGTAAATTTCCTTTCTGTGTACATGATCTCTCTCCCTTGTTCCCATATAATCTTTAAGCATGTTCAATGCCGTTAGACAGGGAGTTGCAGAGATTTCACACTCCTCTTATGTGCTTTTAAAACTGGCTCCTCCTAACATCTTCTGATATATTTTTTATTTTTGTTGGAACAGACAGTGAATATTTCATCCACTTGCCACTTACATTGTGCTGTCCTACATCACCTCCCTGCAGTTTCCTCCATTACTTTCTTGGCAGTTCACTCAGGAGCAGCTGAGTGAACTGGGGTTGTTCAGTCTGGAGAAGAGGAGGCTCAGGGGAGACCTTATTGCTCTCTACAACTAACTAAAGGGAGGTTGTGATACAGTGGGAGTCTGCCTCTTCTCCCATATGGCTAGCGATAGGACTAGAGGGAATGGCCTAAACTTGCGCCAGGGGATATTCAGGTTGGTCATGAGGAAGTACTTCTCCTGAAGAGTGGTCAGGTACTGAAACAGGCTGCCCAGGGAGGTGGTGAATTCACAGTCCCTGGAGGTGTTCAAGGAACATTTAGATGTTGTGCTGAGGGACATGGATTAGAGGGGAAATAGTGGTAGATGGATGGTTGGACTGGATGATCTTGGAGGGCTTTTCCAACCTTGGTGGTTCTATTATTCCACTCAAGGTCTTGTGTTTTATGTGTTGTTGGCGTTTTTCACTTGGTAGTTTCTAGTGCTTGTCCCAGTTAATTCCCAAAGCTTCAGCCACTGCTGGTTATTGACCCAATGTTTCATTGACCTTGTTGTCACGATTCCAAGACCCCCAAATGTCAGAGATCAGCTCAGCATCATTTTATGTGTGAAATCCAGTTGACCAGTTGCCTAAGATAGTCTGTTCTTTATTTCACCTTCTGCTCTTCAGTCTCATTGCTTGCTCTGCCCTAATTCCTCCATTAGCAGAGCCTTCATGTCTCACCTGCCTCCCTGCTTGATTCAGTGCCTGCTCAGTGAGTTCACCCAGCTCACCATGGGATCAGGCAAGGGAAGAATCAGGAATAGGTGACCAAGCCCATGGCAAGGAGGGTAAATGCCCCATTTTGGCAGAACCATGCTGTTAGGTTTCTTAGCCATGTCAGTGACCTTCGAGCTTGGGAAGTGCTCACAGTGTTTGGCAGTTGCTTTGATTTCCTTGAATAATGAGTCCTGACGTTTTGTTACTGTGGTCACCCAGCCTCCTTTTACCTCACATCAGGTTTCCTGAAAGCTTTGTGCCTTGCTTACTGGAAGGTGATCTGAAGCTGTGGCTTAAACCCAGACCTGGGCAGAGAGGGCAGTTCCCAGCTCCCTGCAACTTGCCTTTGGTGCCTTTTGCATGCTTTTTTAAAACCCTTAGCAGTTGAAATTGATGGCTGTCTGGCTAAGCATTGACCACTGCTGGCCAATGAGGTGTTTCATCATTAGATATTTGCCCTTCTGTCCTCTAAACAAAGCCCTGGGAGACATCCTTCTGCCTTACCCTCCTCCCTCCCCATCTGCAGCTTTTGCTCATGCACAACCTCAGCTGCACGTGAGTCTTGCCTGGGCACAGAAACACTGCCTTCATACACTGCTGCTGTTTCATCAAAAATAAGTGGTTTTTTTTCCTCCGCGGAGTCAATCAGAGGCCATGATGCTGCAGTTGTACTCATTGCAGCAGAGTACAACTTGGAGTCAAAGTGGACAGCAAACAGTCACTGTGTTCATCCTGTCCCCGTCTCGAACACCTCTCTGCAAAACCCCTTGCAGAATGGCCCCATGGCAGCTCCCAGCCCAGAGTGAGGGCTCTCTTATCCATGAGGGGAGCTGTGGGAAGAGAGTGAAGCGCAGGAGAGCACGGTGATGAGACTTGGCCAAAAGAAGCACTTTTCAAGCACATGAGTCACGCAGACTGGAGGTATTCCTAGATGTTTACTAAGAGCAGAACTTCTAACCTTACTCCTTCATTAAGGATGAACCAGCTCATTGTGCCCTGCTGGATGGTGGTGACCACTCAAGCCTTTGGTCTTGCAGCTGGTGGTCTCTGGGGATGCAGCCATTAACATGTAAATGGTCTGCCTGGGTTGATCGAGGGCCATGGGCACTGCTACATTCTTCACTCCTTGCTACAGCTCCAGCAGCAGATGCTTCACCAGCACGTATGATTGTGAGGGATCAGTGAGTAGTATTTGTGATGCTGGATTTTGTCTGTGTGACATGACAAAATCCTGCTGATTTTCCTGTAGGCAGCTGCTGAGACTCCAGTGCATGTATTTGGGTGTTAAAATAGTTCTGCCTTTTTTGCTTTGGGAAGAACCACTGAAAAATTCAGAGCTGAAGTTTTGTTACTCTCCAAACTGTTGTTCATAACAGGTTAGTTATAGACATTCTCTGGATTTGTGTTAGAATAATTGACAGAGTAGCAATGGCCTGCTCTTGTTTCCTAAATTTCACAAACAGATATTTGTGTTAATTTGTTAAGGTGAATGGGTTCTTTTGCTGCAGTGTTGCTGAATATTTTATCAGGCTGTACTCACATAATAATTGTTTATGTCTCCAGCAGAACTTTCTTGTAATTTTCCTGTTCTGGCTCTACCAGTCTTGTAACTGCAGATAGCATTTGTTATCGCAAGCTGGCATTGTTTTGGAAGTGTATCTGGCCTACGGAACTGAGGCAAATACATATTGTATGTGAACTTAATGACTGCCTGTAACATTATTTTCAGGTTATGAACACATCTAAAGTATTCAAGAAGCATTGTTAATAACTTGCTTTTTGGGAAGGGTGGTGAAAGAGCGGTGACAGGGTGGGCTGGAACAGAAGGAGAGAAGTGCAAGGCATGGGGCTGGGGAAGGAGCTGGAAATTTCTACAGATCTGAGAGGTTAGTCGGTGAGATGTAAGTGGCAGCGTTGCTCCTGTGTTCTTACAAACGAGGTGAAACTGCTGATGGAAGGTTAGGCTCTGTGAAGTACTCAAAAGCTCTAGGGATCATGCTGCTTTATTTACTTGCAGTTCATCTGTGAAGGAGGGAAGAAAATTCTGCATTGGATTGCATGCAGTTAGCCTGCAAGGATCTGGTGTTTCTCCTGGCTTCTTTGCTTTTTATTGTAACAGTGTTTCAAACTCCAAAGTTTGTTTGGTAACGTTGTCTATTCTGATGGTGTTGGAGGTCTCCATGGAGGACCAGAGTGGTTAGGATGGGAGTTTACCTACATCTGAACTGCAAATGGGGGTTAATGTGAGGAGTACTACTTGGGCAGTTGCACCGAGGGATGCATCTTCCTGTATATTGTCCAAACGAACAAAGTAGCAGGGAAGATTTTTCCTTTCCTTTGCAACTTTTGCAGTGATGCTTATTACTTTGACGTGGCATTTCCAGTTGTTCGTGAGACATCCTAGAAGAGTGCCAGAGGCAAGACTGGATTTGTAACATAAAGGGTAAACAGGAGCTTTTCCTCTCCTCACCTAAATATTACAGAAGCTCAGGGTAGATTTTCTGCAATAGATCATTTTTGAGAGTCTTTTGCACAATTTTTATGCCAAAATGCTTCAGTGACTCTAATAATACTATTGCAGAGATAATTAATAACAGAGAGAAATTTTAAAAAGCTCAGACAAGAAAGGAAGGATATATTTTCACCTGAGGTTTGAAATGACTTGGAAACCCAGTGAAGCACAGAGATGCATAAAGGCTCTTCCAGATGACATCAGCTGCAGAAGGAGTTTTGCACCAGCAGTGACAGCGTAATTTTGGAAGTCGGTGCCAAAACAAAACATGGCAGACAAAGCTCCATGGGAGGCTGAGATAATCACTTATTTCTGTAGGTGGCCTCATCTGATTTCCTTACAGGTGAGCAACAAGTGCATTGGACCATCATGTTATTTAGTCTCTTGAAATTTATTAATGAATAATAATGTGAGAATTCAGCAAGACATCCCATTTCCTCCTGCTTTGCTCTGTATTGAGGCTGCTGCCAGTATTGTTCCCCTTTTCCCCTTTCCTCTTTGTTTTCTGAGGCTTGCCCAATGCCTGAGATAATGGAGGTTTTCACTTCAACAGCAAGCGGAGCAGCTGCCATGTGAAATCTCTCTTTTTTTCTTGAGTGAAAGCTTTCACGGATGTGTCTTACAGATGGAGATTAAGGCCTGAGCAGAGCTGTCTGGGCTGGACGTCTGCTTAATACAGGGCCTCTTTATTGTCACTGCCTTTCTGCTCCTCCCCATTAAAAATCAGTGACTCTTCACCAATTCATTCATGACACTGAGAAGAGTGCCTAATGGTGCAGCAGAGATTTACATAGATAAATAAAATGTAGAGCATGCATTCAGCTGGTAAAAGGAGCCATTTTCCTACAGGGAGAGGAGATTAAACAGGAGATGCATTTTCCTTCTGCAGCTGCTAGGGGAAGCCTCTGACAGACGACAGCAAAATATGTCTGTTTGTGTGTATGTACACGTGGGTAGAATAACTGATGGTGGTATAATTTTGTTTTGTTTTTATGTTTTGGTAAAGTCACATAGTGGTCTGCAATTCTTTGTTTATCCTCTGGTTTGAAATGGTATTGCTGTTGAGAGCTATTGAGCATTTCCGCGAGCACATTGACAGCATGGTGTCAGCAGAGAGGATATTTCTTTGCTGTGGTTTACCCACAGAAGCAGTGCATGCAAATGTGCATAGGCGTGTTTTGGCCAAAGCATGATGCCCTCAAGACACAACCCTAGCTGTTGTGAATTGCAGTTTACTCAGTTAGAAATGGGAACATCAATAGTTTGCTGTAGCCCTTTTAGTGGTTATATCCACTGTGCTTTTTAGTGATGTAGCAGTACACTGTGATCTTCAGAGCATGAGGCAATGTTGGCTCTGCTGGAGCTTGAGGCTGCAGGTTTTGAAGCAGGATGGAGCCTGGCTATGGGGAAACATGCCAAAGGGACCAGGAACAGGGTTAGCAGGCCACTGTGGAAGATGGTGTTACAGGAGAGAGAAGGAGAAGGGTAGGCTCATCTTAGAAGTTTATAAACCATAAAGTATAAAAAGAGACTTGAATAAGAATGTGTTTATTTGCTTCTTCTTGAATAAATGCATCATCAGGAAGGATTTGTGTTACATTGACATGGCAGTGAATTGGGAAGAACTGCCTAACTCCAAGCAGTGTGAAGGAAGGAGCTATCAGGAAAGATTTTCCTTCCCTAATTACTAAATACACTTAAATGTCTGTGGGTCAGAAAAGAAAGCTGGTCAAGACGAGACATTTTGGGCCTTGCACTTGAATATATTTGAAATAAAAATGGCATCCTTAGTACAGGAAAGACCTGTTGGAGCTTGTCCAGAGGAGGCCACAGAAATGATCCAAGGGATGGAACACCTCTCCTACAAGGGCAGGCTGAGAGAGCTGGGGCTGTTCAGCCTGGAGAAGAGAAGGCTACGAGGTGACCTGATAGCGGCCTTTCAGTATCTAAAGGGGAGCTACAGGAAAGAAGGGGACAGACTCTGGAGCAGTGTCTGTGGTGACAGGACAAGCAGAAATGGCTTTAAGCTCAAAGAAGGTAGATCTGGTTACATATACGGAAGAAGTCTTCTGCAGTGAGGGTGGTGAGGCACTGGAACAGATTGCCGGAGATGTGGTGGATGCCCCGTCCTTGGAGACTTTCAGGTGAGGCTGGATCAGGCCCTGGGCAACCTGATCTAGCTGTGGCATCCCTGTTCACTGTAGGGGAGTTGGACTAGAGGTAACATTTAAAGGTCCATGCCAACTCTAAGGATTCTGTGATTCTGTGATTTTAAAGTAGGTCAAATCGGGGTGTTTGTAGTATTGGAGTAAAAATATGTGAAATATTTTCCTTCCAAATAAATATCCAGATGTTGTAGAAGATCTTGCTTCCTCTCATTTTCAGGCAGAAGAGCCATTTGCGCAAGTAGTATGTTGGGTTCTCACCTGGCTTCGCATGACTTATCTTGCTTACAGCCACTTTTCCTTATGCAAACAGAGACAGCAAAATACACCTGTTTTGGCATGTCATTGTATATCAGGGATTCTGTGAACACACAGCTGCACTATGGAAGTGGGCAAGTACTTCTGATTTAATTCCTAGAAAAATATAAAACGAAGTCTTTTTAAGAAACGTACCGAACTACTTTGAGCTTGATGTGTACCTCATCTGTCTCTGTAGATGTCAGGGACTTGATGTGCAGAATCTCGTGCAGCATGCCTGGAGATCAGTGCTATCTAATGCCTGCTCTGAGCATGGCTGCTGCCTGCAGTTCTGCATTTCCTTCTTGGCAGCCTTGACGGACCTGTGCTTCTGAAATTCAGTATCTGACAGTAATGAGGATCAAGAAGAAAATCCTCTGGCTCAAGATAAGCTCAGGTGGCATGAAGGATATGGATGGGGAGAAATGCACTTGAAGAGTAGGTATTACAGGACTGGTTTCTCCATGAAAGGCACTCATCTGTTTGCTGTGTTGGCAGCGTACCACCCCAGAATTTACTGGTTTCATCCCAAATCACAAGTTAGCAGTAGTCATAAACATCTTCCTCTACCTTTCAGTTGGTCTTGCATCTGTTTTAAATATTGAAGTGTAGTAACATGAGCTCTGATCCCAGCATCTCACTGCAAAACCTACACTACTGCTGTATCAGCTGATCTGGGTAGAATCCGAAGTCCATTTCCAGATTTATTTCTTTTTAATGCTTTAAGCTCTGTGGCTAGCTGAAAGTGGAAGCTTTCTTTGGCAGTGGTGCTGTGGATCAAGAAACCAAAAGTTAAACCTCAGAGGGAGGGTATTTCTAAGAGTTTCTGTTCCCTCTGTTTAGAGAGAGAGGCGTCCAGCATAGGATGAACTAAATTCTTGCAGCTTTGCCAAATGAGCTGTGATGTGACATGCTCTTACTCATGATGATACTGCAAGTTAATCAGCTAGTGGTTACTCTCCTGGATGAAACACATTTAAACTACAGTGAAGAAGGGGACTGTGATTTATTTTGATTGTTTTCCCCCATTATATTTGCATACTGCAGTATGAAATACGAGGAACTATATATAATAATTTATTTTCTTCATAGGGCACCATAAATGAAGAGGGAAATTTTCTTTAAAAAAAAAAAGTGCTTTTAGTGACGTCATCTTCTTTGAAAAACCCAGGAGGAGTTTAGATCTGAGTGCTCCAAACGAGCACATTGTTACCTTTATATTGAGTATAACAATATATTTTTGTGTTGGGTAATATACCTGTGATTCAAATATCATCTGAATATAGGAAACACTCAGTAAGTCTTCTTTGCTTTTATTCTCGTTCCCAGCTCAGTATTAAAGAAATAGTTGTAAGATTCTCCATCAGAGGTTTTGAGAAACTTTTTTTCTTGTAGTTTTCAGAGTGATTAAGATGTAATAATTTATTTGAGATAAATAATTTGTTTTCAAACAAAGCACTTAATTAAATAACACTATACTAGCCATTACAGCGCAGCTGTACTTTTGCTCTCCTTACGGGAGAGGTTATAAATTAGGGTGGTCTAATTTATTTAAGGTGCAAACTCAGTTCTTGTGTTCAACATTGCTTACTCTGATGATAACATCAACATAAATTTGAGAAAAACGTGTAAACACTAAGCATTGCGAGTGTGATACGTGATGTGATACATGAGTGTGAATTAGGCGCACCTGAAGAATTAGAAGATAAATATAGTCTGCAGTTCGTGTGTAACAGGCTCATGTATACCAGTTCACAAAGTATGAGAGATTTGGAAGGAATGAAGTAGTGACTGAAGAAGTGTTTTCCTTGTTTGCCAGCCTGCGCACGTGTGCACGTTTTCCAGACGGCTGTGGCGGGGACGGCGGGGCTGCCTGGCACTGGAGCAGGTCGGAGCACTGGGACCGTTCTGGTTGCTTCATCCCAGCATCTGGTGAGGTTAAGCATTAGCGCTGCTGTTAATGAACAGCATGAATGTTTCATTTGCGGATGTGAGTGAATATTTCGGGTTGGTTTTGTTTCCTCTGGTGTGTGGCCAACAAAGCTGTCGGGAGGAACAAAGCCTTCCGGACTGCCTACCATATAGATTAATTTACAGCTGCCAGTTTATATTAGTTGTTCTACTTATTCTGCTTGAGTGCTTTTTTGAGGAAAAGAGTAATTCTTAGCCGATTGTCTTGCAAAGAGAAAGGAATTAACTGTAAAGCAAACAAACTGCAGCTAATGAGGCAAGCATTTAGCAGCTGAGTTGTTTTCTCCCTTTTCTGATGATTTTCTGTTATTTGAAAGAACTGAAGCTAGAAAACAAAATGTAATTTCGGTTTTGAACTTTGTCTTTAGCCTGCTGCATTGTGCTTTGGTCAGACAGGGTGACCCTCTGGGGCTTTTTCACCATCTCTTTCTGTGCCCTTTGGGAAACGAGTGCTGCCATGGGCAGTGCTCTGGAGGGGGGGACTCCCAGCTCTAACCCAATTTCTCATCTGCCTTTTGAAAACTCAGCTGTGCTGTGCATTTTGATGAGCTGATCAGTGTATATCTCTCTCCTCTGGAGTTCCTAAAATGTTGTATGTTTATCAGGAGCCCATCATGCCTGTCATTGTGTGGTATTTCCCTGTAATTCTCGTTCTCTCTGTCAGTCTTGTGGTAATAAATGACTGGGTCAAGCCTCCTGGTCTATTACTGATTTTATATTCATAAGGAGATCTGCATCCCCTTAGAGGTGACTCTGTTCGTTAGGTGGCTGTCTGTGAGAACGTGAAAGAAATGGGAGAGTTTGTCCAAGAGCCGCATGTCCGATGGCAGTCAGCTTCGCCTTTGGCTTCCTCCCACAGAGTCACGATAAAGACCAGCTGGTGTCTTTGCCCAGCATCTAAAGTTATTGCTCTGGAGGGCTAAAGTAGTTCAGAAGGGTATTAGTTTGTTTACTTACAGCAGAATCAGACTCACTGGGAGATGCTCCCGTCTTCCCCACCTCTGGCAGAGCTGAAGCTCTTTGTTGGCTAAATTGGTGACAGTGGGATTAGATTGGGACTTTAATGGCTAAATATAATCTCCTATAGTCCTGCAGAAAGGGTTCCTTTCCTTCCTTCACTGGCCTGGATTGCAACATGGAGAATAATGCAGGCATTATGGGCCTGTTTGGAAATCGGAAAAGCAGTCCTTCCACTGATGGAGGTAGCAAGGGGGAATCTGCCCAGAGAAGCTTTGGATGCCCCATCCTTAGAAGTGGTTCAGGTCAAGCTGGATGGGGCTTTGGGCAGCCTTATCTAGTGGAACCAGAAGATCTTGACGGTCCCTTCCACCCAGACTGCTCTGATTCCATGAACCCATGAGGAAGGCAGAGCAGAGCAGAGCCACTGTATGTCGAGATGTTCTTAGTGACTCAGCTTTCCTGGTTCTCAGACAGTGTGAGGAAGTAGTATTGCTGGCTTGTGGAAATAGTCTCCTGCTCATCATAGGTAATTCTAAAAATCCGGAACATGGCACTTAAAATAGCTTGTGTGTTTTGATGCAAGTGATAAGAGACATATACCATGCACAGATAGGTATGTATGCATATATATATGTGTGTGTGTGTATATATATGTATATGCATATATACTCATATACACACACTTTTACACATCTATCTTTTTTTCTGGTGAGAAGGTGGTTTTGCTTCACAATAGGTAACTAGCAGGGGGCGTGATACCTGCCTCTGATGTCTGCTTTCTTATGTTTCTGTTGGATTTTGGCTTTGGAGCTTGCAGGTGTCTGCGGCAGTGGCACAGGTGTTTGCTATGCAATGCGCAGCTTCATTTGAGAAATACTTCCTACTTCTTTTTGGATCTTTATTCTTTTGAAGGTCTTGTAATTAATTTGGAAATACCCACTTAAAGAATGTTGTTCCTTTAGCTGTTTCATAGCAACTGTTAGAAGTATGTGTGTGCTGCATTTTGTAAGAATGTCGAATGTGTCAGAAGCTGCTTGTTCTGTACTATGTGAAAGGCTTCCAAACCTTACAAGCTGGTCTTATGTTTCTAAATATGTGGCAAAATTGAGTTGGTACTGTTTTATTTTGAAGTGTATGTTGTCATGCAGAGGGTACTAACAGTTAAAAACAAACTATCAATCCACACAAAGCGCACCAAAACTCAAACAAAATGTAACACTTAAAAAACAAAACAAACAAACCCCAAAAAACAAAACACAACCCCCACACACACTTCAAAAACCACTGTTTCTTCATTACTTTTCCTATTAACTGCTTTCCAGCGCAGTCAGAAACTGGTCAGTTTGTATGCTTTTGTGTTCTTTAAAGAAGTAGCTCTAATGTGGGATTCAGCTGATATAGGACTTAAACATTTTTACTGGAAGGATGACCAATGCTATGATTTAAGGAGGATATTTTGCACAGGGTGCTCAGCTGCAGTAGCAGTGGTGTTAGCCAGTGTGCTCAGGCTTGTGGCAGAGCGTCTGTCAACCTCTCAAGGACCCCCCATTAGAAAAATATGCGTTAGTAGGTAAAGAGGAGTTATCCTTCAAAGAGTGGATAAATCTTACTTATTTTTTTAAAGTCAGTATTTTTAAAAATTAAGTTAAAATTTCATAACATTATTTGCAGTGAGGTTGGTGAGGCACTGAAACAGGTTGCCCAGAGTTGCAGTAGATGTCCCACCCCTGGAGACTTCCAAGGTGAGCCTGGACCAGGCTCTGGGCAACCTGCTCTAGCTGTGGATGTCCCTATTCATTGCAGGGGAGTTGGACAAGATGACCTTTAAAGGCCCCTTCCAACTCAAAGTATTCTAGGATTCTGTGATTCTATGAAAAATAAACATAGGTAAATGTGAATTTGCAACATATTTCAAAGCCTATATTTCCTACAGTTTGGCAATGGCAATTTAAATTTAAATGTTGAAGGAATGCCTACTTGCTGCTGAAGTTTTAAAGTCAGTAAGGCCATGAATGGTGAAAATCAAAGGCTATAGGTGTGAATGTACACACTGTAGAAGTAATTAGCTTCAGCAAACTATATGCTTTCCTGCAGATTTAGGGAGGCACTCTTTGTTTTGCTTAATTCAGTTTCACGTTCAAGTAATTCAGAATGGAGAAACTGATTTAAGTGTGGTCAATGAAGAAAACTCTTCTGCTTCCTTTGATATAAATGTAAAAATAAGATGTGAGAGCCTGAGAGGTAATATTCTGAAGTTGAAGGATAACCTCACAATAGTGAAATAAATATTAAAAAGGAAAAACATGCTCCATGTTTTTTTATTCTGTTGTAACCAGTGTTTGGAGTGGTCTTGGAAAAATGAATAACGCTATTTTAAAACGCCAATTTTCTACATTGTAATTGAAATGTAATTTACCTCTAAAAGCGTATCTGCACAATCTGGAGAAGTAGTAGCTGTATCAAAGAATATGCCCAATGATCGACTGTTTTCTAATACTCTTCACTGAATGCACATTTATGAAAACATAGTCAAAATGGGTATTTCAAATTTTACTACAGCATGCGTATTTTGTTGAAAATTGTTGTGTCTTCATTGCTAACGAGTGTTGAGATTTCACCTTTTTAAAATCTGGTTTGGGTGCCTTCCAGATACACAGCCTTGTATATTCTCCCACATTGAATCTGATACTGGTATGTTCCCGACTGTCAAAAAGCTGCAGTTCTGCGTGCAGGACTAACGTGCTGCTTCTGAGAATTTCAGACAGGTGGGAGAATGGCTTTTCTGAAGGGCAGCACTGAGTGGGAAGTCTTTGTGAACTGTCCAGAGTGCAACAGTGAGGAGAATAAATCACCCGCCTCTGTATACCTGCGGCAGCGCCTGTGTGGGACGCTTCACTGGTTGGAAGTGTTTTGCATCATTTCTTCTAAGTTATGTGTTTTGTCAGCTGCTCTCAGACTTACTTAATACACATAAACTAGCAAATGTTTATGTTCTGCAGTAGTTCTCCTCCCTAAAACAAAAAAAGCCCATAAAGACCCATGAGCCATGCTGCCCTTCTGTGGGTTGCTATGATGTAGGTCAGGATGGACAAAACCTGCCCTGTTTCAAGTTCAGTGAAAAGCAGTTTTCTCAAAAATAGAACGGGGGTTTATTACCATAATGAAGTTTCCTTTGGTTTTAGAATGTTATAATTTTAAGTCCTTCCCAACTGAATTAACTTGTTGAAAAATAACTGAGGCAGGGACAGACTGATCAAAAGTCTATCTGGTCTTCCTTCAGAGGCTACATCTAGTTCCAGTAATATTTTGTCACTGTTTTTATCTTTGATTTGATGGTAGGAAACTTCACTGTTGACGTCTCATTCAACTTGCAAAAGTCTCTTGGGATTCTTGACATCTACTGAACTGTTTTGTTGGTGTTTTTTTCATTCCTACTTTCTCTTGCTTGCATATGGAAGTTCTTCAGATAAATAGGACTTCTGTTATTCTTTAAAATGGGAATGCCTCATTGCAGGTGAGGAAAAACTTAAATCCAGTTATGTGGCTAGTTAGCTGGCTAGTACTGATCAGCTATTGAGAATGATTCACCTCACAGCTGTGATTTTACAGATGTGTTCCTCTGCCCTGGGCACATTCTGGTTTTGCTGCCATGTGCTAGAGCTGTAGGCCGTCTAACTGCTACCCCTCATTGCTTTTGTTGAAGTGGTGTATAATAACCCTGTATAATACTTCCAGTACATAGTTTTCTTCCTGTTTCTAGTATGAATGAGTGATCAATTTTTTTTTTTTAAGTTGTGAAAAAGATGTGGACATATACATTCTTTCAGTGCCTTTTTTTTTTTATTATTTTTGCCTGTTATTGGATTATTGTGGGGTTTTTTTTCCTATCTTTTTTCTTCCAGAAATTCTTTACTGTTATCTTTGGCTAGGATATGTTAGTCATTAGTCTATTTGTTGTTTTATGTTACAGATAAACAAGGAATCAGACATTTTTATTAACCACTACACACCCATGCAGCCATCAGAGTTAAAAATGAAAAAACCTTAAGAACAGAGTATGTGAGAGAGAGCAATGCACGACTTCTTTAATCCATGCAGTTTTTTTCTATGCTCTATTTTTGTATGCATCTGTTAGACTTAACAAATGCCGTTACAAACAACTGTGGAGATTCTTAATTTTATTCTTTCTCTTTCATTGTGGAAAAACTTCTATCCAAGGAACTATCGAAGGCTTCATCCTTGTGTACACAGTAAAGGGAAGTTGACCTGCCGTGCAGATAAACAGAGCATGGGAATCCACTCATATCTCACTTAGGCTACTTTAAATACTTCTTAGGAATAAAACCTTTGACAGTGAAGACCTCCATGTCAAACAGGAGTATGGGTTTCCTGATTTACTTTCATGGCTTAACAAATGGCTCATGGGTCTTTATGGGCTTTTTTTTGTTTGTTTTTAGGAGAACCGACTGTTGACTGTATTATAGAAATGCGTGTTCAGAGTATACATAATTAATAAAACCTTGTAAAATAATCTGCATGCATAAATCCCACAAAGAAGACTTGAAATTACATCTTTTTTTCTTCTGAGTGTTTTCAAATCTTGTCTTTGTGTGTGTGTGTGTGTGTGTGTGTGTGTGTGTGTGTGTGTGTGTGTGGTGTTTTTATTGGAGCTGACAACAATATTGTTTCAAATAGGCCTTTTACTCACCATTTTTAACATATATTCTTTTTACTGAGATCTGTGAGTCTGACCTCAAAAAAGGTTTATTGGTTACTCCCAAGAGAGCAAATAAAGCAGAAGATATTTGAGATTTTGGGGGGCTTTTGTTTTGCCAATATTTCAGAAATGTAGCTGTTGTGTTACCTGATCTTTGCACCGTTTCCACTTTTTACTGCTGCTACAGATAGGAAGCAGACAATGCGCTGGGCAGGTGTGCAGCCACAAGGTAGCAAATGTGCCTTCAGATAGGTCTGCCTATAGTCTAGTCACATCTATGCCTTTGCTCTGAGGTGGATTTTATGTGTGAAGGCTCAGTAATGGCACTGTAGTGTGACTCACCTGTGAGTCCAAATCTCATATTTAAGTCTCAGTATCCAAAACAGAAATAGGACTAACTGAATGTGCTGGGACTAATTTGATGCACTGACACGAATGTATTAAAAGCTGGCATTTTATGTTACCTTTAGAGAAGGAAAACCATAGATTCATAGAATGGCTGGGGTTGGAAAGGTCCTTAAAGATCACCTAGTTCCAACCCCTTGCCATGGGCAGGGCTGTCCCCCACCAGCTTAGGCTGCCCAGGGCCCCATCCAGCCTGGCCTTGAATGCCTCCGGGGATGGGGCACCCACAGCTTCTCTGGGCAGTGTGTTCCAGGGCCTCACCACCCTCTGTGTAAAGAATTTTCCTCTAACATCTAATCTAAATCTCTCCTCTTTAAAACCATTCCCTCTTGTCCTGTCACTACCTGCATGTAAAAAGTCAGTTTCCCTCCTGTTTATAAGCTCTCTTTAAGTACTGGAAATTGCAATGATGTCTCCCTGGAGTCTTCTCCAGACTGAACAAACCCAGCTCCCTCAGCCTGTCTTTGTAGGAGGGCTGCTCCAGCCCTCTATCATCTTTGTGATCATCTGGACCTGCCCCAACAGCTCCACGTCTTTCCTCTTCCTTATGATGGGGACTCCAGGCCTGGATGCATTGCTCCAGATGGCGCCTCACAAAGGCAGAGAAGCAGGGGATGATCACCTCCCCCACCATTCTCACTACACCAATAACCTTATAATTCAGTAATGCTTGTATTTTCTAATATATTTTTAACATAATGATTTGAATAATTGTGACAACTATAAGGAGGTCATTTTGTGAAATCTTCTGGGTGCTAATGAAACAGTAAGCTGGGCAAATTTGAACATCGCTCTTAGTCAACCTGTTTCAATTTAACTCTATTCCAGAGAATGGGAAGAAATAGTTCCTTCAGAGGACCATAACAATCTCCAAATGTAGTGCCTAATCTGGGTTGTTTCCTTAAGGAACCTCTGTCTGTCTTTGTAAGCTTGTTCTACAGTCAGCAAAGGCACCCGTGGTTGGGTGATAGTGTCACTTGTTTGTCTTCTGGGGTGGGGATTTTATTGTTTTTGTTGTTGTTTTTTCAATATGGTTGTGAGGGAGAGAAGTGGGGTAACATGAATATCAGAGTACGCTGTGGAACATAGTTGGAGGAAGAGAGGGAATCTGCCAGCTTGTTGGTGTGAGTGAATTCCTGGACCTGGTGCTCCTAAAACTCTCTGTATTTTAGAGAGACCCAAATAAATAACATTTTGTGGGTTATCCTTTGTGTTGTTAACCTAAAGAGCTCTGCTATTTTAATGCGGAGGGCACCTCATTCCCACGGTCATACTGCTCTATAGCCTTTTGTTCATCTTTGCCTCTCTCTTTTGCCCCTTTTGGATTGAGGAGCATAAATCTCTTTGAAATATCTAGCTAAAATGTCAGAGTACTTAATGAAACAGTGACACAGCTAGTTACGTTCATCACAAAGAATTTAAACAAAGAATAAACTAAGCCAGCAGATTCGCAGGTATAAAGATAAGTTTTCCATTAAGAATTGTAACATTAATTAATTAAACTGAAATTTAGTGTCTGTGTATTGTAGTCCCTTGCACTATATAGTTCTAACGTGTGCCTAGCAGTGCGTGTACCATTGGCTCAATTAATGTTCTTTCGGCAGTCTTAACTTTGAACTGCCTAACTGTTATATGCTTAAACTTATGTAATATTTTGCCTTGTCTCGTGTTTTTCTTTCTGAAAAAGAGCAAAGGGAAGGATGGAAGACACAATGGAGAAATGGTGTAATTACCTTAAATGCATATTTGAATTAAGACTTTTTTTTTAAATTTGTGGTCTATAATTGTATCGCAAGGTGGTGATCCTGTTCACTTGAAAGAACATGGCCAGTTTTTAAACAGCAGTCATTAGATTTATCAGAACGAATTCTTAAGTGTGCAATATTATAGCTAGTGTTGGAGAAGACTCGTAAATTAACTGATCTGAGATCCAAAAAGGATCCTATGTTCTGAAATAGGAAAAATAAAAGCCATTTGCAAATACAAACAATAATAAGCCTACTGCTCTCTGACTGTCAGAAGTTGGAGTGAAATCCAAACCCATCAAAGGTAACAGCAAATTCCCAATGACTTAATTGGGTCAAGAATCAACACTTACTTTCTACTTAAAGTTTTGCATCTGGGAGATTAAATCTACTCAAAGTGGTGCAAAGTGTTTTTGCTTAATGATGCCAAATGAGGGATAAATTAAAAGCGGTTAAAAGGTGCTGGGAATCACATAGCCCACAGATAGCTCAGGGCTATACTTACAGTTGAGAAGACAGGCTACAGACAGGTTCTAGCTCTTTCTGCAAGACTGTGGAAGCCTTGAAATAACAAAGTCTCTCTTTCGTGGATGGCCAGCTCACTGTTATGTATGGCATTCACACCGCCTAGGCTGAGGTGTAAAATTGGAGGTGAGCTCCCTTTGTAGTCAGAGGAGGGTTCAGAAAGAACCTGGAACACGTGTCCTGTGACTGAATTACCTCCATTTCTCTTTCTCCATTAACTGTATAGGGAAATTATAACTACTTGAAACCTAATCTTGTGTAAGGCTTCGGTTAGATAAAGTATATCCAGCAGGGTCACTATTGCTAAGCAATTTGACAGAGACACATACTTAGTCATTCACCTGCAGTTAGTTTATAGGGAATGAATTTGAGGGAATGACGTATTGCCTGTAAATAGTGTACAATAGCAATATAGTGAGCGAGAGGAACAAGGAGCTGCAGAGGGTTGGCCAAAGGCTCCAGGCTTGTCTCTGCCCTTCCCCCTTGCTCCTGGGTGGGTCAGTAAGAAGGGAGTAAGAAAGGACTACGGTTTTTTTTTGCCATCACTGAGCAGTATTCGTTTGACACATGCAATTTACTTGGAAAAGCTTAAGTAGCGCTAATAGCAGAGAGTCCAAGCAGAGCAGACACTAATGGCCTCCTCTGCTGTCAGTCTGAACAAAGGGATTAAGAGCTGAATGAACACAGAGACCCAATGCCATCTCCCCCTCCCGGTGCCACTCTAAGAAGGCAGGTAGGTAGGAGCTGTGGCCGTGACTCTTTGAGTTGCCCTGCTCAGGCTTCAGGGAGGATTTTGCTAGTCCTCTTAAGTTTAACACCTGTGCTGAGGACTAGTTGGACGTTTTTACCCAAATAGCCAAATGCAGTTGTCTTGAAAGAAATTCCTTGTGTCACGACCTGATAATACATATTACTGAATACTCTTCAGGTGTTAACCATTTGGTACACTTTATTAAACCCAGCCCAGACAGCTCTACCATTTTGCACTTTGTAAGTCATCTTTTCTTGGCCAAAATTCTTATTAGAGGTGCAAAGGCACAAAACAGCTTTGCAGGATGAGACTGAGTGACAGGCATGTCACGAGTGCGTTGCAGTGAATTTGCAAAAATGCCTGAAAGTAAGCAGAGCCTCTGATGCATTCATGTGGAGCTCTGATACTCAGTTAATAACTCAAGCATGATCTGTGGATGGTTAAACAACTTTCTTTCTGAATGCTATACCTTCAATGTACTATAAAGTATGGTGCCATTTCTCTTTTGCCTTTCTTCTTTTACGGCATGTTTGTACAATCAATCCAGTGTTCAGTTACAAATTATATTGCAGCTGCATGTGCTGAATGTTTCCTGTCTGTTTTCTGTGGCTGATGTGTAGGAGGCTTTAATTGCCGCTCACCTCTCCATTAGACTGGTCTTTTTTTCAAAAATATTGCTTGTATAGCATGGCAGACCAAAAATTGTGAAAAGCTGATGCGCTAAGATTCTGTTGCATTGATAAATCAGTTATTAAATATAAATAATAATAACAATAATGGAAAAAAGCATGTTATCCCCTAAGATTAGAAGATAAAAACTAAATAAGAGTTGTGGCAGCAGTATCACTGTTGCCTAAGTTTACCAGTCTCAGCTTAATAAGTCACTGTATTTTTTGACATCACTCGATACTTTGTCAAATGCACCAGGTGAATGGTGGAGCTTAGGTATCTACATTATGAAGATAGTAGTGAAATGGCTGCTTTGCATCTTATTCACTGAATGTAGGTATATGAATATATTTAATTGAGGGTTCTGCTGAGGAGCAACTCTGCTCTTCTATAATGTAATAGCTAGTATTTATGCTGCTATATATATATATAAGATGCATAACAAGTACTGGTTTTGGCTAAAAATGAGCTTGTACAGCTTAATTTGTATGCTTTTCTGTATGCATTCAGAGTACAAATGAACTGTGTACGTCGGATGCATGCTATGTGACAGTGGCAGCAGCAGTTCAGAGATGAGGGTATCTTTTTAAGTGTTTTAGATTCACATTTTCTTAAGTTTAAATTCTTGTCCTGGTTTGGTAAATGAAAGTGTTGTTGTCAATCTCCAGTGATTAGAATTTGCTCCCTTACATATGTCACAGTTATGGAGTTGTTTTCTAATTGAGCGGCGCATCCATTGGAAGCACAAAGGTTTTGTAGCTGAGGAAGATCTGAAAAGTGGCATAATTCATTCACTGACGATTTGTTCATAAAAGGCTGTTTTCAGGAAAACTGAGGAAGAGAGACTTTATGACATATTCTTGGAGATGCATTCAGGAATTGAATTATGTAGTTAGTGCGCTTACAAATACTACTTATTATTAACTACCCCCGAGTCATTCAAACTGCCTGATTTAGTGGCTGGCAACCCTGTATGCAGCAGAGGGGTGGAACTAGGTGATCTTTGAGGTCCCTTCCAACGCAAGCCATTCTGTGATTCTATGAAAGCTCCTGTTAAAGCAGAAACAGATAGTCTTTTTCCTCTGGAATACACTATATCAGGATGCATATATAAGTGTATTTAACTTTGCAGTGGAAAGTTGCTTATAGCATGACAGTTCAGTTTTGCGCAGTCAGTGTAGACTGCAGCCAGCACCAGTACAATGCTGCATGCTTGCAAGGCCCTGGAGGTGTGGCATAACTGCAGCAGTGTGCCCTGCTGTTTGCCTGGGCATGAATCAGATCTCCTCTGATGCACTCAGCTGTGAACTTGCTTGGGTGGACAAGATAATGCTCTGTTGTTTGTGGGGACTCTCTCCTTGCGCTGGATGAAGGAACAGCTAGATTTCCCTACGTGCCATTAAAGGGTCCTGAACTGGTGCTGGGAAGTGCCCAGTGCTAGTATGGGTGCAGTGGTTTGCACCAGTAGGAGGGGACCACTGATGCAAGCACACAGGCAGAAAATTATTATTGTTTTTGTGTTGTTATTATTATTGTTATATTTCAGAATCATAGAATCGCTTGGGTTGGAAGAGACCATAAAGATCATCTAATTCCCAGCCCCCTTCCCAGGACAGAATTGCTGGCCACCACATCAGTCTGCCCAGGATCCCATCCAACCTGGACTTGAACATCTCCAGGGATGGGGCACCCACAGAAGTAATTTTAAATAGTAAATTAAAGAAAGTGAGATTCTGCTCCAGAAGTACTGTTTTCTGGTTTAATACCAAAAAAAGAAAACGAATGTTGTGAAACTTCTTCAAGGAAGGCTTGCACGACTAAGACAAAAGGAAGCAGGATATAATTGCCTTATCCATCCTTGCTCAAGATAATTAGAAATACCTCCTCCTAAATAGACGGATGTTTTTCAAATGTGGGAAATAACCGTGTCTATCTTGAATAACGTGCACTAAGCAAATCTGACAGTTTGTAGGGATGCAGTAATTTATTATAAATATTTACTTAAGTGTTGCCTGGGTTGTGTTCAGAAGGTGAATGCAGAGATCAGTAGACTGAGGTAATTTTGTTAGACTTCCGGGAAGCATTCCACTGTATCTTCTGATTTGTCTGCCTGCCTATTGTCTTGTCTAACTTTTGAGGGGAGAAGAAGCAATGTAAAGATAAGCAGAACTAGATGAAGCAAAATAAATATTTGTTTACTCTAAAAACGAGATTTTTCTTTATTTCCAAGGAATGAATGTGGTAGACATGCTAGATTTTTTTTTTTAATGAACAAACTTACCCTATGTGATTTCAGTGTCTGGAAATTTCTCAATAATCACCCGTTTAAAAAATTTTCTGATATCTCTCCTAGGAATTCTAAGAGATACTGCAGTCTTTTGTTTTAACCAGTGAACATTGAAAAAATGGGAAGCTTCTGAAGGGTTAGTCTATTAAGGCAGTCTGCCAAATGATTATTCCACCTTTTAGCTATTGTTCTGTTGGATACATCCTTATCAAGTGAAATGTTCAGTTTTCCCAGAAGGCCTTAAGTCAAGAAGTATGTAAGTTAAAAACTGGAATTTCTTAACAACATGTGAAGGAGTCAGTGCATACATTCATAATAACATAACTTACACAGTAGATCCTTTGGGGGTGATGTTTCCTTCTTCATTATATACCAAGCATCTTTCCGGTAATTTAAGGATACTTAAGGATATGTGATTTTTTTGCTAATGCGTCATCTTTCTCTTTGTTGGAGTAATACAAGAATCTGTTCTGACATCTCTGCAAAG
This sequence comes from Numida meleagris, assembly GCF_002078875.1. NCBI lineage: Eukaryota > Metazoa > Chordata > Aves > Galliformes > Numididae > Numida > Numida meleagris. The sequence continues at coordinate 75,652,064 of NC_034411.1, read as the reverse complement.
TGCTCCTTGGCTGGCTTTGTGCTGAGCTCTGTGCAAGCTCAGTGCTTGGCTTCATGTCACTGGGGAGCTGCCTGGATTTGTTCTCAGATATGCTGTAAGTTCTGTTTGTTTGGAGAGGACATCAAAACAGAAAACAAGGGGACGAGCAACAGAGCAGTAGAAAAAGGGCTAAAAGGTGTAAAATATTTCAGGAGAAGATTCTGAGTATATTGGGGTAAAGGCAGGAAAAGGTGAGGCTGAATCAATAGCATCCTGTAAACACTCTACATCTTTTTATTTCATGCCAGTTATGATTTTTCAAAATTTATTGACAGCCTGATTCAGACTAATTTTTGCAGTAAAGTATGTTTTGATACTAAATGTGAAAAATAGAAAAGGTCACTGATAGAATGGTGTTTTTTTCAATGAACAGCTAAGATTCTGAACCTAAGTTAAAATATTCTATTTTTTTTATCCGTATATGCTCTTTATGATTTTTTTTCTGTCATTTTCATGCATCTTTGGTTTTCAAACTGCCTTTCTTGGGCAGTAGAAGTGAGGAACTGGTGTTTTGCTGTCTGGAAGCACACAGGTTCCCACCAGGTTTCCATAAATGGTCCCAAAGTAAATGCATTTACACTGGTAGTTTGCAGCAACCTCTTGTAGGTGCATTGTAAACTAACCAAAACTCTATTGCAGGGGAAGATGAAGTGTGAGTAAAAAGCAATACAACTCATACACTCCCAGTTGAAATTCATAAGCATGAAAAGTTGAGACTGAATCTGATTTCCTTCTCTGTAGAATTCTGCTTTCTGGCAGCATGCAAAGATGAAAACCAGCAAGCAGTTACCAATTTGTAAAAAGAAATGGTTCGAAGAAATGGATTTTGAAATGAAATGTCTGTTGAAGAAAAACAAGTTTTCTCCTGCTGTGGTTCTCTTTTTGCAGTGTGGAGGACTACAGTGTTATTCTGCCATCTTTCAGCCACTGCATTTATGATAATAGTCATAGCAGGGCTGTTTTGCTCAAGCTTCCAGTTTTGGATTCCTAATTGGTCACAGCTAGTCCCAACAATTTCAGTTTTGCTATGGACTGAGGAAACCTGAAAACACTGATTTGGCCAAATGGAATGCCACCTGAATTTTGAAGTGCTCGCTTTTCGTTTGACGAATGATGTGGGAAGCAGTCTTACATGAGTAATGTCTGTCCTTCAGCAGTCTCCTGTATGTGCAAGTGATGGGGAGGTGGATAATTACTCTTTATTGCCCATCATCTCATTTCAACTGTTGAGCAACAGATGTAGTATGGCAGATTTCCCTTTTTTAATTGAAAAAAAAAAAAGACAACAAGCAAGCATACCCGACCATTTGTGTCTTTTCAGTCTCATTGCAATGTCTTAGCTTCATGTATATGTGTGTATGTGTTCAAGCGAATCTGTGGCTGCCAGGTGATGTTGAGCTGCTTCAGCCTCACCTCCACAGTAACCTTCCTGCAGCCTGAGGTTAGTGGCAGAGAGAGGTGCCAAGACTGTCAGCGTTTGGAAATGATTTACTGAGCAAGGAGCATACTAATTGCTAATGAGTTGCTGACACTTTGCTCATCCATAGGAAAGGCACTACCAGTCCCTAGCAGTACCAGTGCCAGTATTTCTCTGTTAGACTTATCTAACAGTAAAGGACATGTGTCTGAATTGTTGGCAGTGACTTTAAGTCCAAAAATTCTCCAAGCAAACCAATGAAGTGCATAAATGGAAAAAAAAAAAAAAGATAACTGCCCATGTAGGAGTCAGGCCCAAAAGTGGCCTATAGATTCTGTGTTGAACTGTCCCACAGAAGACATTAATATACTAATTGCCGGCTATGCGTTTTAATTTTCTGAGTACCACGTAAGCTCCTGTCATAGCTGATAATGTTGGGGGACCATATCCCGCACGTAAGAGCTTGCATCTTATTAGTGTCATCAGTTATTCCCTTTAAATCAATTTAATTCAGTGCTTAGCACTGAAGTGCTGAAAAGATAGATATTTTCTTCAAAAAATAGAGTTGAGCTTATTTTAATGTGCAGCTGTGTCCTGAAAACGATGCAAGTATACCATCCTTTTTATCCTGCGGAGTTGATGTCTTTCAGTTGTTAGAATCATACTTTACTGACAGGAATGAACAAAAATCCCAACAACAACAAAGTACTCTAGAAACTGCCTAGGAGAGTACATCTCTAGCAAATTTGTCAGTGGAAATGCCACTGTGAAGACAAACTTCTTTCTCAGTAAAGGGAGTGAAGACAAGAGTGGCTGTAGTGGAAGAATGAAGGAGAAAAATGTGCCCTTTGCATTCCGGATGTCTTTGCTGTTCTGAAAGCTGTTAGAAAAACTTATTTTTAAATTGAACAAGTCTAAAATAGGCTCACTGAGACCTGTTATACTCCTTGGGTTACGCTTACCGAACCAAATTTCAGGCGGTAATAGTTTTTAACAAATAATATGTAAGTTACCTGCCTGCATGTTGTGGCATTTTCATAAATTGTAGTCTGCATTCTAGCTACTAATTGCCAGATGAATATTTGTGAAGATGTAAATTCACTTTGGTTAGTCAGGGGACAGTATAGAGTTTCCAGAAATTATAGATAAGAAATAAGATACCCAAGTAAACTCATGCTAGCTGTGTTTCTGATGAACCTGGTGAGGTAAACAGAATCTTAGTGCTAATCAAAGCTAAACTGAATTAGGCTTAATTAGGTTTTCAACACTAATGTTTCTGTTGGTTTTGTTTATTTGTTTGTTTTTTTAAAGGAACCTGCTATTCTTCCAGTTACTGGTTCCAGTTAGTTGGAACAACGTGCAACCTGTTTTCCTTTTACAACTTCCGGGACATTTTGGGAACCTGTTCTCAGGGTATGCAATTTACTCCTGAGCAGAAGTGTGTAGGCTCATCCAAGAAGGAATAACAAAAAATGGAAATGAATTGAACAGTATCTTCTGATGGTGCTCAAATGCTAGAGGTTACCAAATAGCAAAATCCATTTCATTTGAAATGTCTGTGTAGTGATGCAGGAAGTTATGCTATGAAGGTATTTTGACCACTTTTATGGAAACAGCTCTTGGAAAAAGTAGACTGAGAAGGGAAAGTTAACATAAATTCAATAGTAGTGTGTACCTGTGTAATCATAGTTATGTTCTCTGTGGTGTGGCATATCTTAATACAAGTGCACAGACCTTGTAAAATACCAAGTCTTAAAATGGTCAAAGATTGTAGGAAATTGAAGTAAAAAAGAAATACTGTACATAGATATAGAATGTTAATTGGATTTGGCACCATTTAAAAATGAAATTGTACTTGAATTTAAGAGGCAGAGTAGGTGTACTGTATTTTCTAACACTGTTTATTTTTGTTTGGATAAGATGTGGCTAAGGTAAGGTGGCTTTGTTTGCAGTAGACTCATCGCATGTTGATTGGATGGGACCTCAAGAGGCCATCTAGTCTGACCTCTTGCTTGAAGTAAAACTATCACTGCACCAGTTCAGGCCAGCCCTGGCTTTGTCCAGTGGGGCCTTGGATATTTCCAGAGAAGGTTCTACCATGTCTCTTTGTCATCTGTTCGAGCAATACACTGCCATCCTAATGTCCACTGTGAATCTCCCAAACTTCAGCTTGCCCCTGTTGTCCCTTGTTGTATCATTTTCCGCTACTTAAAAATGTTTGGCTACACTTGGTATGCACAGAGGTCTGGCAACAGACATTACTTAAGAAAACCGAAGGGGAAAAATACAAAACAGGTTGAATGCCTCAGACTGCTAGTATTTGGCTAGAAGGCTGAACTGTTAATAGGTTGTTTTCTCCATGAATGAACTAACTTTTTCTGTGCCCTTCCTTTTCCTGTTAATGTACACTACTGCAATTTTGAGAGGAGCAGCAGTTCAGGAAGGCATATGTACAGTCTTGCTCAGTGTAGAATTGCTATTTTCTAAATTGGATACTAAAATCAGATACCTGAGTTTAATTATGTGGCTTGAACACTTAGATTTACATTCCAACTTGCTAAGTATCAGCATAGCTCCTGTTAAGCTAAAATATGTAGCCTTAGAGACATGGCCTGTACTATGAAGCAGCTGGAATAAATGGAGAGCAACAAATCTTTTTACGTGACTTGTGAAAACAGCTCATGCTTTGTTTCCATCACTCAGTCCAATGACAATAAGTTAATCCACAGATACTTGGAGTTTGTTGAAGGAACTAAAACATGATTTAAATCTTGAAGCAAGGTACAAACAGGAATGTAACAGCCAACACTTGTATTAGTTGCAAGAATTTCATAAAAGTGTGACTAATTAGTGATGACTTAAATTATACGGCAAAGGATAAAAGGAGCTGAACATGGATCTTGTTAAGTTAATCTTTTTATGCAGCTTCTGAATTAAGTAACACTCTAGATTCACTGTTACTTCATTTTGTATTGTTAACAATTTATGTTTGGGTGGAACACTAGAAAAAGATATCTAGATTTATGCTGTGAGGAAACAAAGCTGGCTTTGGACAGTTTTTGTTAAACTGTAGTCTAAATTAGGATCAGTGTGGCATTCGAATTAAAAACCAAGGTCAAATTCCCAGGTCTTGTTTTGTTTAGTTCAGCTGAGCTTATTTTCCCTCAGATGTGCTGAGGGTCATTCAGTGCAGGCCCATGCATGCAGCAGTGCGTCTGGGGTAATGGAAGAACGTGCAAGATCAAATGTTTGGGTTTCACCTTGTCAAGCCTTGTAGATGGGATGTGAGGCCCACAGCTCTTGACTCTCTTTTTGAGTTCTTCCCTGGAGAGGCCATGGTGCACAGTCAATGGCAGAAGCAGCACAGGCCAAGGCCCTCCCTGCTGGGAGCTGTGCTGCTAGGTGCAGCCCAGGACTCGAGTCTCACTCCTCAGGTGCTGTGGCTGTGTGCAGCCTCTCACACACAGCACCTGCTGGCCTGTGCTTTGGAGGAGGAGCTGGAGCAAGCGTGGTTGGGCCCAGCAAACCCACGTGTTGTTGCTTTACTTGGGTTAGGGCTGTCCTGCATATCAATGCAACGGCCTTCATGTGTGCATTAGGCATTTGAAATTCAAGTGTGGTTCCGTGACTGTGATTCTTCTACTATTGCCTGTTTCAGTATCAGCACCTAGTTTTTTCTTTTTTCTTTTTTTTTTTAATACTTGTTTACGTGCTTACTAGAGGGTCAGATTACATGTTCTGACTTTCTTACAGAAATAACAGCTGAAGAAATATGAGCGAGGATTTTAAAGTATAGCATCTAAACTCCCCAGGGATATTTTAAGGAGCTACGAGATCTTCACTCTGCCTTAAAGAAAAGAACTTGTAGAACAGCCAGTTCATTTTAACTGTGGATAAAGAAGCAAATACTGAGTTTGTGCAGGGTAAGGTTAGAAGAATAAGAAGCAAGAATAAGGTGATCAAAAATAACGTTGGTACCCACGTAACTAGTGAAACAGACCTGAGGTGCAGGCCAGCTGTGAGGTTGGAGAGGTAGGCACTGTGCTTCTTCAGCTGCGGTCCTACTGTGTAATCTACTTTGATTTTTTGTGTGTGTTACATGGAAATTTGGATTGCCTGGGTAAAAAGAATTTTGAACTTTTCTAGCTGTCTGACAAGTATAATGTCTTTCTCCTGCTTACATTTGAATACGTGTACATACTATTTCAAATACTGATGTTTTTAACATATGCCCCATTCAGAGAGTTCTTTTTTTTGTCCATGAGTTGTTTTCTCTCTGTTAAAAAAAATTAGTAAAGTCTTCCTAAATCATAAATAGCACTTGTAAGTGGAGAATAACTATACTAGTCACAAATTAATTCTGCTTCTGTTCGAACTTTACAATAACTGAAAGATTTTCTTACAGAAATTACCATTGTCATTTCCCATTTTCCATCCAATTTCTCATGACAGACAAATGAAAAAGCCATTATAATGTAGTCAGCAAAACTGTGGAAAAAGGTCAAGACAAAGACATAAATAATAGTTTTCTGATGTCTTTCTGTATTACCAGGTTTTTCTACATAAACACATCTAATCTGAATACATGGGGGAAAAAGATAGGCAAAGCGGCAGAATTATGTGGGGATGTTAATTAGTAGTAATTGGGGATGGCGAGGTCTTACAACAGCATTTTCTAATTGAAGTCACAGAACTGGCATTTCAGCAATGATTTCTGCTTCAAAGATCAAGAGAGATTATTTATTCTTAGCACTTTCCTGTCTGCAGCTCTCAAAAGCTCAAGCAGGCCAAGTGACTTCCATCACTTGCAAACACTGCTGAGAAAAGCAGTGAAATTGCACTGAGACCCAAGGGATCATTTCAGGCCTGTGGAGCCACCATCTCCCAGGTAGAGTATTTGGGCACCTCTCTAACTGTAAGGGGAGGAGGTGACCACTGCTCCAGTTTTGTTTAACACAAAAGTTCATTTGAAAATGCATCGTTCTTTCAAAACAAAGCAACAACAAAAACCCCACACTACACAGACTGTGACAGCTGTATAATATGAATGTGAGTTTTATGAAGGATGTGCTTGTTGTCAGGGTCCACACACTGTTTTTCAGCCTTTTTTTCTCCTGTACGTGATGACAGTGTGGTGTGGCTAATCCAGAAATCCATCTCCCACTAGTGGCTTAAAGTAGTTATGTAGTGAAGTGTGCAAGAATAGGGAAAAGACATGGAAAAGACTTGTGGCTCATACTTTCTTTTTTCTTTCTTAATGTCTACAACAAATAAATCTAAGAATTGTTTCCTGAAAAATACTTACACTTAGTGTGTTTTCTGGTAATAAATTTTGACTCTCCACCTTCAGTAAAGTCAGTGACTTTTGGTAGAAGGAACAAAGCTGAGGTCTCAGACACTGAAACCTCCTGGATTTTCAGAGATGGAGGGATGGAAGCTCAAGGTGAGTTTAAGCTGCCCGGTGATACTCTTCTTTGTAACAAAAAATAGCCTTTGATACAGAAATCTGTAGGAGTGCCCTCCCTAATATGTGTACTTTTTATATGGATAACTCATGTTACTACAGTCACTTACAGAAATATACTATCTAAGGTTTCCATTCTTCATGGTATACAACTCTTCCTCCTGGTTACAGGCAGATGCTTTTACTGAGCCCAGCAGAAACAGTGACTCAGAGTTGATAAGAAGCTGTTGTTTGGTACTTGATATGTGAGTGCTGGCTTAGTTCTTCATAACCCCTGGTGGACAGCCAAGTCTTTGGGATCTTGCTTTTCAGACTCACACGGCCAAAGAAAGGATGCAGGTGGTTTCTTCTGTCAACCATAGAAAAGCTTAAACTGTGTCAGATGCTAGGCCTTGTTTGGCAGCCCTGTGGTCAAGAACTGGTTGTTCTCCACAGTCTGAGATGATGATCATTTTATTCAGTAGGAGATGATCATTTAAACTTCCCACAAGGAAGTGACCACCTACTGTTGAATGTACTTCCTCACCGCTTGCAAATAAGGACCTTGTTCTTTAGTCATCTTTATCTGTTTTAGGGTATAATGGGAATAATGGGCATATATTCTTATTCTTTTAAGAACAGAAGAATATTTCTGTTAACTGTGTAAGCTGACTACACTGCCACTGTGGGTGTAGGGGGAAAGAAAAACTTAATTTATAAGGAGGCTTTTTTTCTCCCCCAAAATGTGCAGTGTCTTTTGCCAGTCCTTTCTACGTCCGCGTCCAGCTTCAGCTTTCCATATAAAAAGTAAACTGGTGAGAAGAGGCAGGGGAACAGCCCTCTTGGTGCTTGTCAGGGCATGCATATGCTCTCAAAATGAAGACGGTGCGGGTGCATGCACTCTTGCAGTTAATCTGATAAACAAGCAGTATTCCTGAGAGAGCTGCAGGTACTCCTGAATAACTGTTTCTTACCACAGCAGAAGTGATTTTTATTCAGATCTGCCATCTTTTCCCCTGCTGTTTTCTTAAGGAAAAGATATTGAGGGGAACTAGTGTTAAATTCAGCGACACCTTGAAATAGCTGTCTATAGCTACAGTACCAGACCTCCACACACTGAGTTGATTTTGCTGCTGGTTGCACTGTTTATTTCCCCTAAAAAAGAGTGAGATTAAAAGCACCCCAGGGAATGGTTTTAAACTAAAAGAAGGGATATTGAGATTGGATGTTAGGAAGAAATTTATTACTCACAGGGTGGTGAGGTTCTGGTACAGGCTGCCCAGAGAAGCTATGCATTCCCTGTCCCTGGAGGTGTTCAAGGCCAGGTTGGATATAGCCCTGGGCAGCCTCAGCTGGTGAGCTGCACACTGCCCACAGCTGGTGAGTAGAGTAGGCTTTGAGGTCTCTTCCAAACCAAGCCATGCTACAATCTTATGATTCTGTGAACCGGCTGCACTGAAGAGCTGCTGGGTGACTTTAAACTCTATTCTTTGAACTCACCTTGGAGTATGTAGGGTAAGAGCTGTCCTTGCCACATGATGGTCACTTCTGTGCAAAAGTGACTGATGGGAGGAGGAGGTGAAGTTCTTTTTTCTTTCCCTTGGATCACTGCAGACCTATGGGCAGCATGAGGCTTTAACTGTTACTGAAAGAAGCCATGGCAATTTTACTGAGCCCCACTTAGTAATTCTTACGTTTGTGCTGTCTTCTCTAGCTGTTTGCACAGCTTGGGGAGACTCAGATCAGGGAGTCTGATGAGTTTTAAAGTCATCATACAGTCAGAGAAATGCAAGTGCCAGCACTGGGGAAAAAGCGCAGGTGTGAGAGTAAAGAAAGTCTAAGAGGAGGATGCTGCTCTGGATATCAGCATTAGCCAGAGCATTCAGGAAACTGCACCAGAGATAGATTTTTGCCCCCAACTCATGGGATAGTTTCATCCTTTATGGGTCCATTTGTCCATGGAGGGGGCTGGCCTAGTGGCGTGGGCTAGCCTGGTGGTGTGGGCTGCCCTGACACCTGGGAGCTGCTTGCTCCAGTGAATGAGGCAGTGGAAATAACTTCAATATCAATGAGTACATGATAAATGTAGAGAGCTGCTTCCTTTGATGGGGCAGGCCTGTGAATCTTCTACGCTTTCTCCCAGCAGCTCACAAATATTGCTAAAATGGAGGTTTTACTCTCTGGAGGTTAAGACTTCCAGAAGGAAGTAATAACAAGCGTGGCAACAAAGAAACCTGAAAAAGCAGCAAGAAAGGGGAGCTAGTGAAAGTATTTGTGGAAAGAGAACAAGAGAAGGATCATGGGCTGAAAACTGAAAGCTAAGTGAATACCCCTAATGAGTTCCCATAGCCAGTGAAAAGTCTGTTTGCTCAAATCCTGAAATGGAAATCTGAACTGGGGTGACAGTACAGTGTTACGGAGAAAGGTAAGAGAGAGAGAAGCAGAATGAGTCCTTTCCCCATTTTCATTCGGCATGTGATTTCTGGGAAGTTACCAAGGTCTGTGTCTGATTTTCCTTGCTCATGTAATCATGCAATTCTCATTGCTTGGCATTTTCAAGGATCAGTCAGCGCAACCCAAACCGGCAAGCCATGCTTTGAACTTGTTTTGGTTGTAGTGAAAAGTGCCTGTGAAAACTTCAGGAGGAAATAACTCGTTTTGCCCAGGTGTATTCAGGCAATTGTATGTTGCAAAGGGCACTGGTGTTAAATTTCTTTACTCCACAGTGCGATTTGACACTCCATTTATTATGTGTTTCTCCTTTTGCAGAAGCAGTGTACCGTACTGTGGTACAGAGACACCCTGGTGCTGTCAGCACAGGAAAAGGCTGAACTTGGCATCTCCGTTAACCCCAGCCAGAGGTTGCCCTGAAAGTCACAGCTGTAGAATGTTCATCAGAAAAAACTAAATGATTGATCCTTGAGAGTGAGTAACAAGCAAATCTGCCTTTCTTTCCCTTTTCCCTTTTCCCTTTTCCCTTTTCCCTTTTCCCTTTTCCCTTTTCCCTTTTCCCTTTTCCCTTTTCCCTTTTCCCTTTTCCCTTTTCCCTTTTCTGCAATACTTCGAAAATGTGCAAAAATTTATTTGGAAATGTGCAAAAATTCCTGGATAAATAACTGAGAAGAACTCAGAGTTCTACATGAGGAGCCAAGATGCTGTATTTATGTCACACTGCTATGTCATTGAAATGCATGTCTAAGGTTCAACGCTGGTGAGATAAAGTGGCCAGTGTTGTAATGAAATGAGATTTCTCTAAGCGAGAGGCTGGAGACTCATCCCCTGTGCTCTGCGTGGGCCAGGGCAGGAAAAAAAACACATGAGATTCAGTGGTTTCTCACTCCCCATTGTGGGGAGTTTCCTTTCATGGAGTGCTTGATGAGCTATTTTTCTAAGCTAATATACGTGATAGGCTATTAACTTTTAACGTGTCATACAGCATTGCTAGCTCCTGAACCTTGAGTGAAAGCAAGCTTTGCGTCTTCTGAGGCTATCTTAACAGCAAATATGTTAAAATGAAAGGTTTGCTGGATATGTTGACACACCTACAAATCTGATATACCTGAATAAGAAGAAATCCCAATGGAATCTCTGCTATAAGTCCTACAATTCAAGCAATGATAGACTGATAAGTATGTTGAAAGAAGTATAATTTGCAGTTGATTATTTATTCTGCTTTCTGCTTCAAAAGCAATCACAGCTATATGAATACTCAAGCAGGATAAGCACTAGGATACAGAAAAAGCATTGTGAGATGCTGGCTTTTGAGACAGATAAAGCTTGTAGTGCTTTCTGTGGAAGGCTGTGTTCTTGACAACTTAACAATGGAATGCATACAGTACCTACTAGTTCCCTGGCATGCAAAGCAGGACTGTTGTGCAGGACAGAAAGGAAGATGAAAGACCAAAACCTGGAGAAATAGTTCCTTAAAACTTTAGCCTCTGAAGCTGTCATTGTTAGAAGGCTAAACATTTTGTAAGGGTGCACTTAGTTTCCTTTAAAATCAGATTTCTATTTTTGCACGCTTGTGTACGTTCTTGTGTGGGTATGTGTACATAAAACAGTTTTTTCATCCTCTCAGGTATGTGTAGAAAATGTATGTGAGAGGACAAGAATGTGGAGAAGTGTTTTCCTAGAATCAGAATAGCTGAAGGTTGTAATTATGTACAGAAATGAGCTACAGGTCTGTCACATGTATACTTGCACATCCATATGCGTGGTATACACAAAGCGAAGGAATAACATAGCTTTTCCTGCTTGGCCTACTTCACATAAAGGAGAGTTGCATACAGGGACTCTGAAGGTTTTGAACAAAGCACGTTTGATGTGATATAATCTGCTCCTTCGTTGGTTGTGCAAAGCATCTGACAGTAGTTCATCATGCACCGGCTGAAATGATTCTTGTTTTTTTCAACAGAAAGCCAGAGTCTGTCTCCCTGGAATCATAGAATCACAGAAAGGCTTGTGTTCTTAGGGTCCTTAAAGCCCACCCAGCTCCAACCCCCCTGCCATGGGCAGGGTTGTCACACACTAGATCAGGCTGCCCAGGGAAAGCCACATCCTCTGCGCAAGAAGGAGCTTACCACGTTCTAAATGGTTTCTTTTTTTATTTTTTTCTGGAAAGTAAAGCCTTTGCAAAGTAGCCTTGATGCTGGAGGAGGAGCTGGACTCATAGAATCATCTCCAGAAGCAGCTTAGGGCTCAGAAAATGGAGGCTAAGAGCATGGTCCATGCAGAAAACAAGTCGTTACTGAGATTTGTTGAGACTTTCTGCATCAGTTGTTTTTCACATTTTATTCCAATATGGGTATTTTAATTCTAATAAATCATAATGATTTACCATTGACAGGACATGTCATGGTGCAGCCGGGCAGACACAATCCGATAGCAAACTGCAGAAAGCAGAACATTTCTCAAAGATACTATGAGATTCTTTTCATCTAGCTTGAGATGTTTAAGGTATAGTTTCCAAGATGCTGTTTAATAAGATAATTAATTTTAGGATGTGATTCATATGACAGTTGAAATGTACTTTAGGATGACATGAGTTATGTCCTTTGTTAACCCCAAAGGGAGTCTAACAGGGTAAGTTGGTGGTGTCTGCCCTGTCCAGTGAACCCTTTTGTATACATTTGGTGTCATGATGCTGTCTGGAGAGCACCAGAGATTTGGAAAGTCCTGAAAATTGGCATTCTGTTATCTATGGTCAGAACTGACAGAGGTGGTACCAAACAGCTCCTCAGTCTTTTTGTTTCCTCTTCCTCGAGAATCTGAGATTCAGCTGCAGTCATCTATGATTGTCCTGGGAGGAAAATAATACAATGGAAGTGATAACTTTGGAACTTTTACACAAACCATAGCTCTGTGGTAAAATTTGCCTGTGAATTTGTGTCTTAAAAGTATAGTCAATGCCATGCAACCCATAAAATAAGAATTTATGAGAGTGTAACTACGTTTTTTAGATGAATGGCAGAGGAGTTGGAATGTTTATGGTTTCTTGTGAAGATTTTTCAAACCTCAATGAAGCTGGAGCAGACCTGATATTTTCTTGCATCTATTAGGAAAAACTTTCCGTTATAGAAGAGCTGGTGGAAGGGAGGTATGAGAGTGAATGGAATATACACTATATGGGGCTGAACACAGACTGCATACAAGGGAGATGGGCATGGTTTGGATATTGGTTTTGAAATCCTGTACATGTGAAAAGAAGTAGGAAAAAACAAAGAACGTACTAAGGAAATCACAGATAAGGATGCTGGTAATGCTGTGAAAAAGTCTTGTGTGTTCTCTGGGGTGCTGTACTGCAGGAGCATGCTTGCACTACAGATGTTGTTCTGCTGTTTGAGTCCCACTGGTGAAAATCTCCAGCATTCCTCATCTCATTCCAAATGAAAGTGTAATGAATTAATCTGTTTTCTGTGCAAACTGTTCTCTGTGTGGTGCATATCTTGCTATTTTATATACTTTCTTGTTATTTGGATGAAGAAATAATTTCCTCTTCTTGTGGTATAAACCTTGACCCCATAACCATGTGTGCAGTTTTAAGCATGTTGTTTGTTTCAATGGCTTCAAGTGGTTGTAGATTAATTAGGTAGAACTGGCTTGTTTGTCCCTTGTGAGCTGTTGCCAGCCTTCTTGGTAATTATCACAAAGTTGTACAGGGCTCCTGGCAAGGGTACTAAACATCTGCTCAAGAGCAAATCCCCAGAAAAAAAAAAAAAAAAAAAAAAAAGTGAAAACATAGCTGATTACTTAGGAGACAATATTATCTTGGTGCCACTTTTGTGTTACCATGTTGGGTTCGATTTTTAAGGCAATTAAAACTGCCTTTGATAGATCGCATATGCAGTTAGAGTACTTGATTCATAAATTCATAATGGCCCAACCTACACAAATTATCAGTGAAGCACAGCAGGTATGTTACGTCTATGACATTTACTGCAGCAGGAATAATACAGTAATCATTGGCATCAGTGTTTTATCTGGAAAACTAATTGTGTAGTTCAGCTGTTGTTTCAGAATGTGTTTCCACTTGGTGAGTCTTCATCTGTGTAATACAGAAATTCTACTGCTACGTTCCCTACTGGAATTGTAGGGGTTTTTGGTTGCCAGAGTTTACAAACCATTATTAGCTAAGACAGACCTAGAGGTTCTGGAGGTGGTTCATAGTGTGGTAGCCATGGTTTGTTCACAAGATACTGCTAATGACGCATTTTCTGGACCTGTTTAAGAGAGTCTCCAACCATTCAAAGCAGCAACATTCACCATCTCCATTGCAGCCCCTTCAGGTGTAGCAGCTGGAAGAGAAATCAAGACATCTGCAGAAAGCTTCTGGACTGATTTATGATTGTCTTAGGGGAAAATATTTTTAGCCCACAGTGATTGATTTTTCACAACTTGCAAGGAGATTTATGAAGCAAATAATACTTAGCTACCCTTCACCATTTGTTCTGTATATATTGTCCTTTATGGATGTAATACATCAAGGGGACAAACTCTGAAGATATTTAGTGCTCATTTGACAGCCTGCTAACATGAACATTAAAATCAGGGATACTGTACATGGTGTTGGGATGATGTCAGCATGAATAGAAGATTCTCTGTCCTCCCACAACACACACGTTTATTGGGGTCTGAGAATGGGAAGTAACTTAGTCTCCTTCCCCAGCAGAGGAAGATTTTCGTATGCAAAGTTACAGAGCTTACTTCAGATGCTAACTTGAGAGAGAGTGGCACCCATACTCAAAAACCTGCATTTCCAGGAGGTTGGTACATGGTAGGAAGCAGATTTTCTCATTGCAGAACGGTGCTTGTAGGCTGCTGAGGTAGATGGAAAGGTCCCATTCAGGAAGGCAGTTATGAAGAACAGTTGAGGGTTTTAGGCTTGTTTATCTTGGAGAAGAGAAAGGACAAGGGGGAGTGGCTTTAAACTAAAAGAAAGGGACATTTATGTTAGATATTAGAAAAAATTATTTACTCAGAGGATGGTGAAGCACTGAAACAGGTTGCCCAGAGAAGCTGTGGATCCCTGGAGGCATTCGAGGCCAGGATGGATGGGGCCCTGGGCAGCCTGATCCAGTGGGTGGTAGCCCTGCCCATGGCAGGGGGTTGGAACTGGATGGGCTTTAAGTTCCCCTTTACCCTAAACCATTCTGTGATGTTTCCCAGCCAGAAATCCCACTGTGCGTGAGTGTAATGCAAACCTCTGTTCTCTCACAAGCGCAGCTGTATCCTGCTTCGTTCCCAAGGCTCAGGCCCAGCACTTCTGTTGAGCAGCAGTGAGCTGGAAAGGTCTCCTAACTGCATTTATGCAAATGAGACCAGGACATCTCTTTCTTGTGTGTTTGTGCGCCTACCCTGCGTTGTAGCCAACAATGGATATTGTTTTACTGTGTAAACATTGCCTAACTGCAGAATACTTGCTGAGAGCTGATCTTGCTTCTGCTGAATGTTTTTGACGTGTGTGTGCATGCATGTAGTGAAAGAGGGTGGGAGAATAGCGAAGTTGTGAAACTTTGGGGAGATAGACAAAATGAACAGCTGTCCTGCGAGGTGCTCTGGAAAGTGCTGAGGATAGAGCCTGCCTAATGAATAACGAGATAATTAAAGAGGAAGAAAAACAATTGTCTACATGCAGTGAGACTGGGGATGTACAACTGGTGACTTGAAGCACTGATCTCCATTGCTGCTCTCCATGTATCTGCGTCTCTGGGTGCATTCTGCTCAGCAGGTGCAGCTTTGCCTGTTGTGGTGTGGCAACAAGGCCTGGCCTGCCTGACAGCTGAGAGCTTGTGTCTGGCTGTGGTGGAGGGAGGGCTGCGGATCTGCACTGGCTGCAGAGCAGGCACATCAGCCTGGCTGTTCTGTGTTGGTGGGAATGTGGGGAGCAGCTGGCACACAGAGCTCCTTGGGAGATTGCTAAAGTAATTGCTGAAGTAATTAATAACAAGTGGGGAAAAAAAACAAAAAAAAACAAAAAAATGTTCTCATATGTCCTGCACTGTGCTGATTCTGGTTCTGGAGGTGATGGATTACACAGTTGTACATATGAAAACTGGATAGTTTTACTTGGGTTGTTAGCATTTCAAAACATGCAATGAGTACAATAGCAAAAAGCATCAAAGACCAATATACAAGATAATAGGCTGTCTGGTTTCGAAATGTTCATCAGTATACGGTCCAGCTCAAAAATTAGTATTGTTGAAGTTGATAAGTATGTATCAAAAGCAGATTGTTCTCAAATTGGCAATCCATTCTCGTTTTTCAGATGTATCTATTACTAGGATGAGAGGAAAGGGCTTGAAGTTACGCTGGAAAGAGCGGTGAGGCACTGGAAAGGGCTGCCCGGGGAGGTGCTGGAGTCACCGTCCCTGGAGGTGTTCAAGAACCGTGTGGATGTGGCACTGAGGGACATGGTTTGTGGGCACAGTGGGGGTGGGCTGATGGTTGGAGTGGGTGATCTTAGAGGTCTTTTCCAACCTTGGTGATTCTATGTTGTGTTTTTCATAATGACACCTATTTCATAGTGACACGGTTTCTGAGGGGAGGAAGAAGTGAGACACAGAGTCCTCCTTTCAGCAAAATATATATCTTTTCTTTTTGGTGGATGAGAAGCTGGACATGAGCCAGCAGTGTGCGCTGGCAGCCCGGAAGGCCAACTATGTTCTGGACTGCATTAAAAGAGGAGTGGTCAGCAGGGAGAGGGAGGTGGTAGTCCCCCTCTACTCGGCTCTTGTGAGGCCCCATCTGGAGTACTGTGTCCAGGCCTGGGGCCCCCAGCACAAGAAGGATGTGGAGCTCTTGGAAAGAGTTCAGAGGAGGGCGACCAAGATGATCAGAGGGCTGGAGCACCTCTCCTATGAGGAAAGGTTGAGGGAACTGGGCTTGTTTAGTTTGGAGAAGAGAAGGCTCCGGGGAGACCTCATTGTGGCCTTCCAGTACTTGAAGGGAGCGTATAAACAGGAGGGGGGTCGCTTGTTTGTGAGGGTAGATAGCGACAGGACAAGGGGGAATGGTTTTAAGTTGAGACAGGGGAGATTTAGGTTAGATATTAAGAGGAAGTTTTTCACTCAGAGGGTGGTGACGCACTGGAACAGGTTACCTAAGGAGGTTGTGGATGCCCCGTCCCTGGAGGCATTCAAGGCCAGGCTGGATGTGGCTCTGGGCAGCCTGGTCTAGTGGTTGGCAGCCCTGCACTCGGCAGGGGGGTTGAGACTTGATGATCTTTGAGGTCCTTTTCAACCCAGGCCATTCTATGATTGTATGATTTTCCCTGATAGGTTTATCCCAGATTCATGGGGGAACTGGAGAAAAATCATCCAAAGGAAGGCAGTGCTGCAGAATAAACTCTGAAAGTCACTTGAGAGAAAGGGAAGGTATATCCACGTCCTGCAGTAAATGATAAAATGAGTTAGGATCCAGGAAACTCATTCTTTCATGCAATAACCCACCTTGTTATTCTGAGTACAGTATTTGTGCTTATATCATATTTTAAATATGACAAGCTACTTCTCAGAGTAGACAAGAAAAGGAGAATGTTATAGATTTTAATATGCTGTTATGTACTAATAAGCAAAAAACCCATCTTCAGAGAGTAGAGCAAAGAAGAGATGGGCAAGTTTTCTTGGAAGATTTCTTAGAAAGACCTATGATTATTATAAAACAGTACTATTATATATCATCTCATGAAACAAGTGGTCTGACTAACTTACACGGGGCTATTCTAAAGTAATTTAGAATAGTCATTACTTAATGGAACAAAGCTGCTAGGTGATGAGAGCTTTTCTTGCAATACTCAGCACCATTTCTGGTGATGAACTAGAGAAAAGAATCTGGGGGTTCCTTGCAGAAAAAGTGGGCCCCTTTTTCTTTTCATTTTTTGATTTGTGTATTGCACCTTGGTGCAGTGGTACTAGACACAACCAGAAGTTTTTTGTTAGCTCCACTAGTGTTCTTTTATTCAGATAGAAACTGAACTTGGGCGATCTTACTAACTGAAAGTGACCTGTGCTCTGGCATTGTACAATTTCCATTTAGCACAGGGAATTTTATGAAGCTGATTAACTTATAAGTCTTAAGTCTTTCAGAGTTTTCAGCCTTAGTTTTTTCTCTTTCCTGCAAGGGGAGCCTTTTTTCCTTTTTATCCCTTCTGTGAATTTAGGAGAGGCTATCTTCCAGCCTGGCAGCGTCTGTGATGCTTGCTGTGTGCTGGACTTTCCTCTAGCTCTGGGAGCATTCCCTCCAGCAGCCAGACATTTCCTGGAGCTCCTGTACTCATGAGTGCCTGGCTCATTGAGCTGCTGAGATCTGTGAAGACGCAGCTGGCTCTCGCTGGCTGGAGACATTGCCTCATTGCTGTGGGTCTGAAATACTGATTGGTGCTATCAGCCCCAGTGTCCCCTCTGTCATGCTCCGCTGATCAGAGGACCACGTTGCTGTCCCCGTGCCGAACAGAGCTGCAACACTGGGACCAATGGGCATTGTCCTGGGCTGCCATCCAGCAGGGCTCCGGAGCTGGGTGTTGCTTTCCTTACCTACCCCAGGTAAGCAGTCTGATCTTTACCAGAGAAACACAGTGAGAGCTGCTGCTTTTTGTAAAGCAGAATCCTCTTTTTTTTTTTTTTTTTTTAATTCCTGTCTTGATTTCTTGGCAGAAGGTTTGAATATTTCTGTGCTCTGTGCTTCCCAAAAAGATAGGGGCAGGAGCACTACAGGATCCCTAGCACAAGGGCTCTGCCGCTTGCAGGAAGTGGCAGTGATTTGGAATGGTAATGAGGGCTTTCAATCTGGGCATTAGGCACCTGCAGCAGGGGCTGGTGCTCCACCTGGAATCATGTTGTTGGATTATTTTGCACTACCTGGGTGCAAAAGAGTGGTCGAGCCTTTAATTGCAGCACTTGGGAATCTGCTGCCCTCTCCCTCAGGCTGCCTGTACAGACACGTTCAAGAGAAGATGCTTTGCGTGTCCGAGGCACATGGAGAGTTAAAGCCAGCAGGGAGGGGGCTGGCATCAGAAGGGGAGTGAGGAGTTGCCCTCCTCCAAGGTTGCCTGTCCACGCCAGCTCAAGAGAAAAGGAAAGTTGGTCCCTGCGGTGTCACGGCTTCCTGTCCTGATGAGACCCGCTTTTCTGAGTTGTGAAGCATCCAACGTGCATGCACCTGAGGAAATGTAAAGCAGTCTTTGCTAGGGGACGTGACCTGTTGTGTGAACACCGTTCTGTAAGGCAGCTGGGATCAGGGATGTGGCTTGTTACAAGACTGCCCTGCTGCAAAAGAGACCCGCTGCTGCAGGAGGCTTAAACAGCGTGATGGAAAGCCGTGTGAGACTGACAGCTGGATCAATTCCTTAATATGCTTTTGTATGCGATCTAATCAGCAGAAGAGGCAAGAAGGCAAAACACATCACAGAGCAGAGCTGCCACAGGCAGTCCCTGCGGGCTGTGGGGCTAATGATCGCCGAGGAGAACTTACTGCTGTCATCAGAAAGGAGCAAGACAAGCTAGGAAATGAGTGCAGCTTCCAGCCTCCAGTTCTCGCAGGTACATGCATACCTGTTAGTGTGGCTGCTCCCTAGCAGCGCTGTGCTTGGCACCGTCCGAGTCACCTGAGCGCTGGTGTGTGTTTGAGGTCTCTGGTGGTGCAGCTAAGTCGTGATGAGTATCTGTAGTCTTTTGGGAGTTTGGTCAGAAATGTCTGTACATCAGGAAGATGCTTGCATTCAGCTTTCTGCAGTGAATAGTAAAAATCTCTCAGTGTCAATGATGTTACTGATTTTTTTTTTTTTTTTTTTTTCATTTAAAGGGTAAGAGAACCGAACAGAGTCTGATCAGAGATGTTTTGGAGTGCACAGAGCTGGCTGTCAGTGTGCTGTGCACGGCTCCAGGTAGGGGCAGCCAGGCTTGCTGTTGGCTGGGGACAAACAGGTGACCGTGCAGTACGTTTGGAAACCAGTGTTGCGCAGACTGGTGCTGGCACAGGAGCAAACAGCTCCACTGCCTGGAAAGCTGACAGAGAACATAGCTGGCATAAAGCTTGCCCTGTTCCCTGCGGTGGGCTCGGAGGGACAGGAACATGGTCCTGGCAATAGGGATGCTGCATGGGAGGGAGCAGGGCAGCCAGGTTCTGGGGCTTCAGCTTGCTTTAGTAACACCAGAAAAGCAAATGCTTAAGGCAGGTGAGATTAAACTTGTGTTCCTTTTCACGGATCAAATTATTAATTATAGACCACCTTCAGGGTGCAGGTGTCCAGCTGCCTGGGGTACGGTGCTGTTTCCCCAATATCCCTTGCTGGGCTGCTTGTGAGGCCTGGGAAGTTTTTGCCTTGTTCCTTTCTCTGAATAAATGCGTAGCTGTTTCCATGTTGCTACAAACATGTTAGTAATGAGCAAGCGTGGGGATGGTAGAGAAAAGCCAACCTGGATCCTTTCCCTGGAGACAGCACAACCTCATGCTTTCAAATCAAGCATCAGTTATCTGGAGTTATTTCCTGGCTTTGACACAACTTTTCTGTTAACCTTGGAGAAACCAGTAACTTTCCTGTGCTTCAGGGAGCCCTTTTTCTAAAATGGATGTAATATCTGTGAGCCTAATGCTCACCTCGGAGAATGTTAAAGAAAAACATAGAAACTCTTAATGCTCATGAAGTGTTCTAGGATTCATTAATACAAATTGCCATAGGAGTGCAAATTAATTTCTGCCAGTATCATCTACAAACTAACCAACAGGGTTTTAATAGAGGTGAACTTTTGATCAGAAAGAAATGTACATCTTGAAGCATCCAGAGACTTAGGGTGCCACTTTGGTGATGCAGAGGATTGCAGTACCCTGCTACCCATTCTGTTAAACAGGGTTACAAGTCCCTTTTTGTTGCTGAGGTGTACTGGTGGATATGATCGTGTAACGTTGGAGTGAGATTCTTTAAAAGGCCTCACTCCCTGTACCTACAAGACGAGAGGATGGTGTGCCACAGCAACCCATGCATTTTTTCCTTCTTGCTGGGAGTGTCTTCCTAGTACCTGAATGGAAATTAAATCTGTCCTGGCAGTGCTCTCTCTGCTGAAACTGTGAGCAAGAACATCAGTACTCTGAGTGGTGGGATTGTGACGGGAGGGCTTTGTGCTATCAGCTGGACTGGTGCAACCAGATCAATTCAGGGGGGCAGCCAAGCTGTGGTTGATACCTTTTTGTTATTGCTGTTTTGAGATATATCCAAAAGGATAGCACAATCATGAAAGATGCTGTTTTCCACTGTCAGTCTCCAAGATCAGCTAGTTTCCACACATATTAAACTATGCAACGTCTGTAGTACTAGTAGCTGGTAAAGAGCAGTATAGTGGTATTTCAAGAGAAAGGAAGATAAATCATGTGCACACACACTAGCTATCTTGACGATGTTTTTGCTATACTGAAACAATTAAATACCAAGGTGTGAAATACTACCAAAGTAAAGGTGAAGCTGAAATCCTCCCACACTGGGAGGTTTCTGGATCCTAAAGCTCGAAGTGATCTGCAGGTAGATTTTCTGGAAGCATGTCACAAGTCTTTTTTCAGCTGTGATGGTTCATTGTATTGGGCAGGTCGTTGGAGACAGGAAAGAAAAGCTTGCTCACAGTCATTTCCCTGGTTTGCATGAAGAATGCTAAATCTGAATTGTCCCCAGGGTCAGTGTGGCATGATGTCAGCACCTCTGGGGATGCAATTTCTCAGTGACAGCAAGGATCAGTGTGTTTCCCAGTTTCAGGTTGTGATCCCTCCCAGAGGTGTCCTTGGAATGGTTTGCAGGAGGCTGTGAAGCATTTTATACCAGTGAGAGAGCAGTCAGCTGCCTTTAATTGCTGACTGCTCTCAGTCCTGGTGCAGAGATTTGTGTATTTATATCCGCAGCTCATAACTATAACCTACCCTTGCTCCCTTGGTCAAAACAGGCTGAGGTGCTGATAGCAACAAAGGGAGTTAACTCATCCTTGGCTGATGTGTAGTCTGGGAGGTGTAGGGAGAAAGAGAGAACAAATACAGATTAGGCCAAAAGAGAGTTGTGCTTTCAGAAAGTTTAAGGATTTTTATCCACAGACTAGGGGAATTAGGACACGCTGAAAACGTGTGTCCGTGTGCACTCCCTCTGCCTTACAGTAGGAGTGCAGCGATCCTTTCTGGGAGGCTCAGAGGTATTTTGTTTGTGACCCCCTCCCAAGCCGATGAAGAGATGAGTACTCGGGGAGGAGCTGCTGCAGTGCCTCGGTCTGTGAAACGTTGCTGACGGCAGTGTTGTTGTCTGATCCACAGGTCCAGAAGATGGCATAGGAACATCACCGCCTTCCAGTGAGCCGGGGTCCTTTCTTGCCTCCTCACATGCTGCTTGAACTGCTCTGAAGCTTTTGTTTCTGGACCGACAAAACCTGTGCGCTGCTTGCCCTGCGAACCTTTCTCTCCTAATTCATGAGCCAGCAGGATGTGGTCGCTGTGCTTTCAGAACGGCTTCTCATAGCTGCGTACAAAGGCCAAGTGGATAATGTGGTGCAGCTTATCAACAAGGGTGCCAAGGTAGCAGTTACCAAGGTAACAAGAGAAAAACGCTTTACAAAATCCCTGGGAACTAACATAACTCCTAAACCATTGTCTGTGAAAATGCCCTTGCAGCTTTGCAATTCTGAATGAATTCTGAATGAGGCTAGCGGTGTTGAGATTTCCTTAAAGTTTATACGTATTAGCTCATGTAAATTTAAAAAATAGTGCATGTCTTGTAGTTAGACACTTTCCATTAGATGCATATACAGCTGTAGCGAATGCAGAGTCCTTACAAATGTACTGTGCTGGTGGAGGTGCGGTGACATTTTTCAAAACATGCGTTGAGTTTTGTACAATGTATGAAATGATGAATGGAACAATTCATCACTATGGGGGGATGAGGGGATGGGGGAAAGCCACCTGTTTGGTAAGATAAAGGCATGCAGAAAGCATTCCTTAGCTGTCAGAGTCTATTGGTACGGCAGTCTCACTTGTATCTGGTATCTTCACCCTTCTCATGCTGTGTAGTCCCCATCCAGCTGCAAACTTGGGGTTTGCAAACCGTGGTCCCTAGACCTTAGAGATAAAGTCAGCATCAAAGGATTTCTGCTTAGATTTTAAGAGAATCCAGACTGATATTCACCTACTCCTATCTCTCGATGTTAGAAATAATAGCAAATGAAAGATGAGGTAGAATGCAGCTGTTGCAGAGAAGGCAAAAAGCCTTGAAGCAAATTAGGTAAGCAAGATCTTCAGAGCTATAACGTAAAATTTGGAACATCCTGTTTTGACAAACTGTTGTTTTCTTTCATATCTAGTCTTATTTCTGTTTCCATATTGGTTTTGAACACTTTATATACATGGGAACTATTCACAGGTAGAAAGCAAATGTGAGTACATGAGATAAGATTTTTTTTTTCCTGTTTTTATCTGTCATTGACAGGTGTTTGCAATTGCTTTGTGGTGTTTGAGTTGTAGGTAGTGTTTATTTTGAAAGCTGGAGTGAACCGAGGGTAATCAGTTTTAGTGAATTTTGCATGCCAAAGCAGAATGGTGTTTTTCAAAGATGTAATAAACGTGAATGGTCCCCTAAGGGTACCTGTTTGCCTCTATTGTCCAGACAGCTGTAGTTGATCAACAGCTATTGGAGGTAGTCAGCAATGGAAAAAAATTAATACATTTGAATGGTAGTGGCTGATTGTTTAATTTTTTTGTGTTGGTTTGGTTTTTTTAGGTTACTGAGTTTTGAGGTTACTGAGGGACCTACCTGAAAATACATGAAGCACTGAAAGGATGCCATTCTTCATACAAATTTGTGTATCAATGTCATTTGGAATTCAGCTTCTGCACTGTTTGAACCATAAAATGTGGTGACTTTTCTAACAGTTGCCAGAATAGTCATGCCACTGATTTAACTGTTTCATGAAATTAGTTGCCATAATCCATAATTCTAATGCAGAATTGATACTTTCTCCTTGTTAAGGTTGTCTGCTTTGCAATCGTCAACGCCTTCTGTTAATTACAGTAACAGTGAAGGTATATTGTGTAAATCTGACATTCAGATACAAAATCAGGTTAATTTGGAAAAAAAAGTCTTTCCTATACAGTATAGGTAGCTTCCTGCTTTCTTTACTTGCTTTGTTTTTCAACCTTTGCATGGAAAATCAGATCAAAACTCACTTGCTGGCAAAACTGCACAGGTACACAGTGTTGGTGGCTTCACTGGAAAGTCATGCAGAGACCAAGGCTCTCTGGTGAGCTCTGAGCCCATCCCTGGAGCTGGCCTGGCACTCCAGGGTTGTAGCTGTTGTTACCTGGAGGCTGTGGGTCATCCCCATGGAGCTCGGGATGTGTTGTGACAGAAGCTGTCCCTCTTGCCATTCTGGATGCAGCCTGGCACATCAGCAGGCAGCACAGGTGAGATACTTGCAGCAACCTCTGTTGAGGGAAGATGAAATCAGACCTGAAAGTCTGTGGAGGACTGCAAAGGTTCTTGGAGTGATCAAGGCTATGTGTAGGGATTGTTTTGGTGGCACTAGGGCACTTATTCCTCTTGTGTTGTGTGCCTGGTAGAGGCGAGCTCCATGCAAATCAAAAGGCTTGAGACCAAACTGCTGCCCTCATCAAAGCCCATCAGTTCAGGCTCACTAATGTCCCATCCAGATCAACGCAGCATGCAGTTTGCATCTGGCTCTCACCCAGCCAGCTGCGCAGGGTTAGCATGAGCGTATTTGCCTATAAAAAGCTATATAAACATACATAGCCTGAAAAAGCTTGGCTCACTAATCTAGTGACACAGAGGCCGGAAGGACAAAGAGACATTTAAAGTCAAGGACGAGGTTGTCACAGGATTAAATGAGCCTCAAGTGTATTTAAACTGGAAAATATAAGGGATTTTTCAGCCATCAGAGAAGTTGAGTTCTTCTGAAGTCTTTCAGTAAGCAAAAAAGGCCCAAAATAATAAATACTTTAGGTGTTGTTAATTTCAGTTTGGGAATTAGATGACAATGTCGGGAATTACTTATTGAGCTCTCAGATAAACTGAAATGCAGAGCCTTCCCCCCATAGCCAAGATAAAATTCACTGCAAAATGCAGACAAAAAGTAAATGTAAATTTATTCACATGCCTTAGTTCTCCTTTAGTTGTATACCTTCTATTTTTATTCATAATCTTCTGTTTGTTCTGTCAAATTAATTTTAAATTCTGGGGGTTTGTTCCAAAAAAAAAAAAAAAAAGACTTTTGTACTTCTCAGCCAAAATTCCTCCTCAATTGTACTAGAATTTTATTGAAAAAAGATATGCCGAGGCAAAGCTCTTTGGACAGAGGGGAACAGTTCCCTCATCACTTCAGGCTTGAAATGAGTTTCTGGTATGCATCTGTAAGCACAGACTGATTTCTGTGGAAAAACACCATCCAGAGCCACAGCTTGAAGGGACTGGGGTCTGGACCTTTATTCTAAGGAGTTCTTTATTCAAACCAGATTAATTGAGCATGGCTTAAGGAGAATGAAGCATATTTTCCATAACAAACCGAGGTCTATTAAGTGCTGGATACGTGGCAAGCTCGTCCAGTTCTATTTTTGTCTTAAATATGGGAGGTCGTATGATACACTTAATTGCTGCTTCAGTAAACAGTCATTCAGCTGCAAAATAACATTTCATTTTTGTCACCTCTAACTGGATGATTTCAGAAGAAGAACGATATGGAGGAATCAAAATTCAGTGTAGAATTGGTATGCCCAGGTGCTAACTTCAGCATTTCCTCCTGGGTGTGTTTATTTCTTTCTGACAGCGTTAACAGCAAGTCACCTGTCCAGCTGAGCCTTAGATTCCTGATGGAGCCGATGTGAAAGCATATGCTCTTACATCTTCCCTGCCACCAGGAACAGCTAAGGACACATGGGCTTTTTCCTGATTTGATGCCTTTTATAACATGGATGAAAAAAGGAAAAAGAGCTGATGGTGACGGTGCTGCTGGCCATCTGAGGATGGGGAAGGGGGGATGGTGGTACTGCGGTGCAGGTGCATGGCCAGGTGTCATGGTGTTGGGTCCTCTGCCACGAAGACGTGCAGGGTGGTGGTGAAGGGACAGTCTTACAGTGCCTGACGCTTCTCAGCTCTTCTTTGGGCATCTTGTCAGCTGCAGTGCTCTGTCTGGCTGGACAAAGAGATCGTTTCCATTTTTGTGCCTTTCCGTCTGACTTTTTTCACAGGTATGAAATTTACAGCTGTTTTCTCTATGAGAAAGGAGAAAAAAAAAAGGCAAAACCAAAACAAACATAAAAAGAAACAACTGGTAATACAAATTGGCTGATTCCAGCAAGCAGGTTCCTTTGTAAGTTACTTTGGTGAATATGCTGCCGAATCTGAAAGATTAAGAATTGAGCCTGATATGATTAAGCCTTTTCTTCGAATTTGCAAAACTTGTCCCGTCTTTCAGTTCCCTTGTAGAAGAGCTTTCTTTCAGAGAAGTTGTTGGCAGCTGCTTCTTGGAAATTTAAGCGCTGGGGCTTTTGCTGAGCTGCTCTGCCTTGCTGTCCTCCTAGAACGCAGTTTTCCTTTTCCCAAGTTATTTTTAATTCTGACATTGTGAGGTGAGATAGATTCAGGGGAGGGCTGAGAACCACTAGAACTGTCAGAGGAGAAATGGAGATAGTGATGTATCAGGTAAGACCAGCTGTTCTCTTGGTCTTTGGGATGATGCTCAAAGGAGAGGGGGTAACACACGATTTCTCCTCCTAGGCTTGAACTTCTGGTGTATCCTAAGGCCTGACTGAAACCCCTATCTCCCTTAGCATACTGGGAACTTCAGCCCTTGCTGTGGGCTTGCATCATGACTGGTGATGAAATTCCAGCTCTGAACCTCTGGCACAGCACACCCACACAGAGCAATACTCGGTGTTGGGATTCACTGGGGTGCTGCAGTGCGGTACCAGCACTCAACACTGGGAGTTGATATGGCCCAACAAGGTGTGTGTTAACTAGCACATAGAGAGAGAGGAGCGTGCCCCTGGTCTGTTAAGCATGAAGAAGATCGCCAGAAGCGGTCTTGTAGCACAGGCAGTTTTAATGTAATTTGCATATCACCATGGGGATTATGAATATTTTTTTCAAAGGAAAGCAGAATATAGCTTTTCTGCAGAGCATAGTGTTAAGAACGTGGCTATAAAATTGAATTCGAGAAAGAAGAAATGAGCATTTAGGAAAAAAACCCACAGAAATGCAGAAGCTAGTGCTTCTGCTTTAATTCAGCAATTCTGTTTGTTTATCTGTTTGCTTGTTTGATTTGATTTTTGCACTAGTTGTGTTACAAACCTCCCATATGGCAGTGTTTGATAGTGCTAGGGCACTTGTAGACTTGTCATCAAGATTTCAACTTGAGAGCATGCAGAGTTCTTGAAAACAATTTTTTTTTCCATGTTGAGATGGAAACAAAAAAAGAAATCTGTTCAGTGCTTTTGTATGTTTGTGCTACTTCAGCTTGAAAAACTGCTGATTGACTTAAGCATCTGTTTTAAGCAATAAATAAAAATAAATGAAAGGGAAATAGCAGGCATTTAGAGACTTGCTTAATGCCTACTGAGGCCAGCAAGAAGCTCTCTGCTGACTTGAGTGAGCAGGTTATTCATGGGGAATAGCATAACAAATCGTCAGCGTGAACAATGTGACAAGAGTTTGTTTTTGCTTTCAAGCTTTCTAATAAAATGTGGATAGGCATGTTTTGGTTTAAATGCCGAATGGATGAATGAACAAGAGTGCTTGTACAGCACAGCGCAGGGGTGAGGCAGAGAATTAAACGTACTTGCATAGAAGTAACCGCAGATATATAAACACAAGGAAAGAGCCTGCAGCTCCTGGTGCTAGGCCCATCTGTATGTATTTGGTTGCATACCTGGAGTTGCTACTCCAAGAAAATTCTGTTTTGAAACTGTGCGTATTGACAGTTGCCTGTCAGTGTTTGGAAGTTAGAATACAGGTTGAATGTAAATAGAAAATTTAACTGCTGGAATTCATGTGGATGTTTACTGTGGATATTTGCCGTGCTTGGCTGCAATCTGATACACCCCGTAGCTGTAGCTCTCTGTCATGGTTGTTGGAAGTGACAGCATTAGTGCAAGAGATCCCATTTATTTTGTCAATAAGCCAGTGACGTGGGAGGATTTGTGTGATTTGTGTCCTGCTGAAGTAATTATTTTCATTTGAATAATGTCCAAATTGCACATTTTTTTAATGAATGACCACTTTATTGGTTCATTAATCTGAGTTGCAGAAGTCTCTAATTTGTATTTCTGTAGTTGCCTGTAATAACCCCCAACCATTACAGCTGATATTTACAAAGGCCCATAAGCTTTTAAGTCTGCAGTCTACATGTTAAGTAGTCTCTGGCTTTAATATTTTCTCCTTGTAATGAGTTCCTGAGAGATGTTCTTGTTTATATATTGTTCCTCTCCTGCTAGGACCCTTACGCCCTTACGTGTATTCACATAAGACTTCTCTTTAGTGCTTCAGTGGGGATTGTGGAATGTCTTTATGGAGAAGGCACGTAGAGAAATTTCTCTGTTCTCTTCTCTCTTCCTCATAGATATTTTGGCCAGGATATGTGGTTGTGAAAAAAAAACCAAACACCAACATAGTTGGTTTTTTTTTTTTTTTTTTTTTTTTTTTTTTAATTCTTATTAGCCCATCAGCAATCTCCTTCCCAGCCAGTGAAAGATTGTTCTGGATTGGTATGTACATATGTACACACATACAGTGTGTATGTGTATGTATGTGTGGTGTGGGTGAGTGCATCTTTTCACTGGAAGAACACTGTTCTACTGTGCCATCTCTCCTTGTTTTGATATTACTGGGAAGAAGAAGAAAATCTGGCATTGTCGGTTCTTGCAGTGTTATGATTAATCATGAGATGGCCAGTGTTTTTTCCAAAAGCTTGAACTTCTAATCAATGTAATGTACTGAAATTGATCCTCCTTCCCACTCACTCGTCCTGGTTATGATCATGGTTTTGCCAGTCTCCCTTTATAGCTGCTGGGAAGAGCTAAGAACTGTATGTATGCAGCAACTGTGGTCTCGTAAGAATTCTCTTCCCAGGGGTCTCCAACAGAAGGGGACGCCCCTATAGGAACATGCAAACCCCATGGAATAAAAAGCTGAATCATCCTCTAGTCTTTTGTTGCAGTAACTCTTATTTCTAGAAGAAAACCTGAGCTTTGGAGACCTGGCTGAAGTTTTTGAATGCTTGAGGATGATGACACTGGAAATGCACAGCGATGCAACCTCTCTGTTTGCTCACTAACAGAAATGGCCAAAGCTGCCATGTGTGAGCTTCTTCTCCACATGTCACTGAAGACATGGCGGTGCTTGGTTTTGCTAGTTGACGTGACTGGAATGGAGTTCTCTACCAATCTCAGCCTTTTCCTTCCTTTCTGAGGCTGGCAGTTCTGCCTGCTACCTACCCATCCAACCCCTCATCCTCTTTCCTGTTGCCACAGAAATCATTGCTCTGCCTGGCCCAGCTGTGGTTTCTCCCATTGAGGCCATCTCCTGTTCCAGTGCTGGTCTCCTGAGGCTGAGACAGAGGAAACAGCCCAGCTGTTGAGACATGGGTTAGTCCCTCCTGGTGAAATGGGAATTCTGTACTGCCAAGGGAAAGGGCAGCCTCCTTCAGATAAGCCTGCTCCCTGCAGCCACTTTGTTTTTATGTGCCTTAAGGCACTGAATTGGCAGGTGAAGGTGATGTGCCCCCTGAGATCTAGATCTGCTGTGTTTTGCAACCTTTTTTTTGTGAAACACGTGGCTTGGATGTGTGCCCCTCAGAGGCTCTCCCTTTTCCTCCGCACACATTATGAGGTGCTTGTCTACAGAGGTATGTTAGGTAAGGAAAACGTGTATTAAAAATAAACTCATACTCTTCTTTCGTAGTTTATTTTTAACAAAGTACCTTTGGCTGCACCTCTGCTTCTTTGCCAGTGTTTAGAGATGGTTATCTTATCAGAAAATTCCCCATTGGAATATATCCATGTGGTTGATGCTGCCCTCATTTCACAGCACATGAACTGGCTTCAGCTTGGGTTTATTTGGGACTTTTTCTGCTCCATGCACAGTTAACAATAAGCTGTTTTCGCAATACATTAGTAACCCACTGGGAAGTGAGACATCCTGGTTAAGTGATTTATTTATTACAATTAAGTAATGCAGAAATTCAGAACCTATAAACCTGAACATGCTGGAGCATATTTCCATAATCCAAATGTGTTGTTCATAGCTGGAATGGCTTGACAACTCGGCTTCTGGTTCTTTTTCTTTTTCTTTTTTTCACGTTGCCTAGAGACTTTTATGCCTCCTGCCATTGAGTTACCTGAAACTGCGACTTCACCCTGGCTGTCCTCCAGGTTGGTGTAGGAGATGTGCTCCGTGTGGCTGGGGTAGCCCTTTGCTGGGGGGACATTGCTGATCAACGTGTGTCTAGAACCATTGAATATCCTGAGTTGGAAGGGACCCATAAAGATCGAGGTGAGGATGCCAGCAAGAAGCAACAACCAGCAGGCTGTTGCCACTCAATCGACAGAGGAGCTGGTGGGGACAGCAGGAAGCAAGCCCTTCCCACGCCTTGGGAGATGCTGGGAGGAAAGCTTCCCATGCGGGAAAGAGTTGTTGCCTCCTACTTCTGAAAGAGAACAGGAGAAAATACTTGCTTTGAGAGACCTGAGTTCCACAGTGGGTGTGGGCTTTTCCCTTAGATCTGGCCCTTCAGATCAATCATGGTGTAATTAATCAACATTTAACATTTTCAAAGCACCACACCACTGTTAGCTACTGACACAGACATTTTGTCTCCAGCATTATTATGGGTTTCAGTGCTACTTTGTTCTGAAGAGACTGAGTTCTGAAGACATTACCAGATAGGCAGGGATGGGAATTCCTATGTGTAAACAGTGCTGTCCTGAACGTGTTGTTTTTTTTTTTTTTATTGGGAATAGCTTTCAGCTCGGAAGTTCTGTAAAATCTCAGAGGAGAGTTAATGGTTGTCTTCTGTTCATTTAAGGCCCCTACTCAGCTCTTGAGGTGTTTGCTTCTTCTATAGCTGATATAGTAGGACAGTTTATTTTCTCTTGTAGGGTTAGTCCTTGGGTCGAAAAATTGACACTGGCAGCAGCTGTGACAAAGAAATAGGCGTACAGATGAAGAGTAGTTTAACTCTTCTTCATCTCCTCAAATGCCTGATGTAGAAAATTGTTGTTCTTTGTGAAAATCATCAGTCATCTTAGCAATGATAGGACGTTTACTTAATTGCACTGAAATAAAATGTGCAATGAACAGGTTCAGAATTGTTCCTGCTTAACAGTTTGTAAGGTGATGCTTTGAGGTGTACTGAAGAGATGCACACAGATGCACATGCATATACATGCATATACGCTTCGTAGGGCAGAAGTTAATTCTTGACTCTCCCCTTCTGAATCTTCTTTTAGAGGTTTATATGGGTTAGAATTCTAGGGAATCACTTGTTCTAGGTCTCCTGTGTTGTATAAGACACTCTCTTATGATCTCTTCACTCTTTGAACCTCTTTCAACATAGATTCTTTTGCCTCTTCTAGGAGAAGCCTATTTCTCTTTTCCTGAAATGTTTCACTTTTTATTTCTACCAAAGGAAGATCAAACATAGCTCAGTTACATGTAAATATTCTTTTTCTCTTGTCGTTTCACTTAGAATTTTACTAAGCCATTTGTTGGGGATTTACTTTTTAAAAATGTGATTTTACTGTCAAATTTCTGTCTTTTTTATTTTCTTCTTAAACTATATATCATCAGTTGCTCTGTTCATTTGGGAATTGTCCTTGATTACACTACAGACTGATTTTCTTCTGCATATTTTAAATTCCATTTTTACACGGCTTAGAGATTGGTAATGTTTAAAAATAAGTGTTGTCTAAAAACACTTAGCAGACCTTTGGCAAAATGAGGTTGACTGTCCAATACATTAAGTCACCTGGAGAAACTATAAATCTTGCATTTCTTTTAAGGGGAGCAAGTTGTACACAACAGTCCAGTAATTCTTGTTTCTATTGCAAAGGTGGTACTCATTACCCTCTATGAATTTGCCTGTTATGGCTACTTTGTTGTACTGAGTGGAGTTAGAAATGGTTGACTAGTCTGTGCTCCAGAGGGACAACATTAAAAGGGTCATGAAGTCTCTTTATGCAAGGACACAAAGCTGGACCTGAGTTTGTAAGGAAATGTCCTTACATGAGAATATCCTTACATGAGTAGAATATCCCTTTTGTAGATTGCCATCAGGATAAAGTGATATGTTGCAGAACACGGAGAAGGAGTTTTCAGCCTTTCATACACTGATGTCTGTCAACTGTTGCTATCACAGGCTTGCTTCAAATAGAGAGATACACAGAAGAAGGAGAAAAAGCGGATACAATTCTGGTCAACTTTTATGCATAGAAATTCACCTTGATTTGTTGGTATTTTCTTCTCATTCACAGCATGGCCGGACCCCCCTGCATCTTGCTGCCCACAAGGGTCATCTCCATGTTGTCCAGATTTTGTTGAAAGCAGGTTGTGACCTGGATATTCAGGATGACGTAAGTAGATACAACCTCTCTGCTTGAGGTGGAGGGGAAAAGGCTGTTGTTCCATCAGTAATCTTGCAAATGCAAGGCCTTCACTTTGAAGTAGGATTAAAAGAATACAAAATCTGTCTCTGTATTTTCTAATTTGGAGTTGCAGCCTCTAATTTGGAGATGCAAAGTTGCATGGGAGACAAAGTAAAATGTGGTGTTTTTCAATGAGGTGCTTGCTCCTTGTGCTCCAGCTGCAGAGCTCTGAGAACTCGGGTTGTGCCAGGCTGGTGCGAGCAGCTTGAGAGCCACTGTCTGCTGTTCAGTACAGGGATTAAGTAAGAGCTGCTTGCACCATGTGGGAGACCGCTGGAGGACATCTGGTAGGGGACGTGTTTGTTGTGATGTTTGCCTGAAGTGGGAGATGCTTTTGTGTAGACCCATGACTCAGTGTATTGGACAACTTCCTAGAGAATCACTCCATTGACTGCCGTGGTTGATGTAGGGCGGTCGCATCTGTCAGGCTGTTGTGTGGTGAAGCATCAGCACAATGCAACCAGATTTGAGTTTAGCAAATGGTAGTTTGTTGTCATTCAGTAAAATATGTAATTTATTGGAACTTGATGGTTTTCCATAAAAAGAGATCTAATTTTGTTCCAGGCTTTAAGGCTTGTTGGAGTGGTGTATAACAAGGTTTTAGTTACTTTACTCGGATGAACAAAAATGTAGTTTAATAACCATGATTTCCCCCAGATCTGTTGCTGACTTCTGATTGTACACTGGCCAAATTTGAGGAAGTTTTGCTTTGTTTTCCTCTGTAGTAAAGAAGGTGTAGATTTTACAAGGGACTTAGAGATCCAAAGGTGGGTCATAGAGACACCTGTACAATATTAAAAAGACACAGGAAACGTCTAGGTGCCTTTTGAAAATCCATTTAGGCATTCGTTTGCATCCAGAGGGTCTCAAATGTCTGTAGAAACTGGAAGACTGGTTTCCTTCTCCGCCTGAGTAATTGCTTCCCCATGAGATGTGAGCAGTCCGTGTCTGGCAAGCATGCAGCTTTACAGCCAACTTTGTACTGGGGAATTTTTATTTCTAGGAAGAAACTTTGTTTCCTCCATTCTTTGTGCTTCCACTATGCCTGTCTGTGAAATGGAGCGGATTTGCAAGTGTAATGGGAGCGTCATTTTACTCATATGTGTTCTGAGTGTGTTTTTAGACATCTCCCAGTAAAAATGATTCATCAGGTATTTAAGACAAAATTGCAGGTACCTTACAAATACAGTCAGTGTTCCTGAGAAACACAAGTTGCTGCTCTAGGACTGCAAGATCTTCCACTGATTTGCTCAAATTGGGTTTCTGTGAAAACTGCTTTTTGAGTAAGTCTGTTTTCTTGTTTATGTACAATCCTCTAGCCATAAATTCTAAGCTGTTCATCTGATACATTAACCATAAAGGAAAACAGTAAATCAGCGCTTAGCACCGTTACATTTTAGTGAAGAGCCTTGCACTGCAGAAACATTCAGCTCCAGGAAGACCTTATTTCACTTGCCTATCAAGGTCTTCTTGGGGGCTTTGTTCACAGCAGTTGGATCTGGTTCCTTGATGTGGTGACTGTTCTGAACAGAATAGGTGCGTGCTTGACACTGTTTCCTGAAAACATAGTTTGATTTTTGGCTTAGTATTTAGTACGAGTCATCTAGTTGGAAGCTAAGGAGAGCTCTGATAGTTGCTTCATCTTAGAGGGTGGGTTTGGACTTGTCTCGGAGGAGGAGGAAGACTGAACTCCAAGTGAGGATTTTTGCTTGTGAAAGGTATTCACTTAATTATTTCTGCTTTCCTTTTACGTAGGTCTTCAAAGAAGGCTCTCTATGTTTTCTCCTTACAGAATTCATTTTTACACTTTATTTATGCCATACAGAAGTGCTGATATTCTTTTTAAATTGCAGTCTATCGATTATGCCTTCAATCACTTTTACTGTTTGCTTATTTGGCAGTGAAGGCATTTTATCATCAAATGTTGATTAACATGATTGCATTTCATTTCAGGAATACATATTTAAGTTCAGAGGTGAAGTTGTACATGAGAGTGAATGATATCATATTTCACTGAAAATTAAATTACTTATTTGACTTTTGTCTGTAGAAATATGGCAACAGAAAGAAATCTTCAAGTTCTGAAAATATGATGTGTATTTTATTTTTCTTAAAAAGAAGAGAACTCCCAGCATTTTGGGGTTGACTGTAGCTAATAAATCCAGTACTAACTTTTCATCTGCTACATGATAAGCAGAAGCTATGAAGTTGCTAAATGCTATGGAGAGATTCAAATACTAACTTCATGTTCTACAGATACATTCTTTAAAACACAGCAAGAGCCGTGAGAATTAGTTGAAGAATGACCTCCAGTGGCCTGGAGTGGGATTATTATGAATTTAATCCGGCGGAGTCCAGCTCTGTAGAGTACGCAACCCCAGGAGCTAATTCTTTCCTTCTCCCTGCCAATACTGAAAGCTCGTACTGGGATCCCAATGCAATCTCTGACTGGTCAATGAGCATTCACACAGCACACACCTCAGAAATAGTCAAGGAGAAAGTTGTCTCTGTGAAGGAAATCAAGGACGAGAAAGATAAGAAAAACCAGAAGAGAAAGGCTAGAAAGGAACCTAGAAGATCAGAGAGAGAGAAGGAGGTTAGAAATTTGTGCATCAATCCTGCCTTGAGCTTCACTTCTCCGTGGCTGCATGCTGTGAAATCTTGGACTGGCAGCCTGGCATGACAGCTCTTGGAGGTGCATGACTGCATGGCGAGCTTTGCGCTGGGTGCTCTGCGTAGTTTCCTGCCCTGTATGCACTCTCTGAAAGTTTTAACAAGAGAAAAAAAGTTACCTTTAAAACCCTGAAGAGGCCCTGGAGCTTCTCTTCTGGAAGCTTCAGTTTAAGAAGCAGAAAAATAATTTCAAATGGAGTAGTCCGGGGTTCAGAATCATTTCTAGGTGAATATAAGTATGTGAAGTGGCTTATTCCTGTATTCCCATTTAAGTCTCATTTACTGTCATTTAAGCTGTAGTTTCTTTCATTCATGTTTATTTTTTCATGCCTTGATCACTTCTGCTGATCATGTATCATCATTTGTCGTTCAGAGTGAAATTCTTGCTGTGTATTTGTGATGGCTGTTTTTCTTCAGCAAAGGAGGAGGACACTGGCACTGGGAAACACTGGGGCGTATTCAGTTGCCTTTGTATCCAGCTGCTTCAGAATATTCAAATATGCTTGTATGTTCCTGAGACTATTTTACACTTGGTTATATTTTCACTTTTGAATGTCTTAAGCTTTCAGTTGTAAATGTAATGATTTGATTTCAAAGTTTAAGTCTTTTGCAAATGCTATTCAGCTTTTTGCATCAGAGATTGAACGCGTGAGTTTTTTCTCTTGATTTTGGTGCAGTTCTGTAGCAAAATAGTTTGATGATTTCTGAAAACATGAAAAGACAGGGAGGAGTAAAAGCCTAACATTGGAGGCAGCTTGAAAGGAGTCCATGGAACTAGAGGATGCTCTGGAGAAAAGGAATGTGTAGGCATACAAAATGTGGTGGTTATAATACTTTCATAATCAGAAAAAGGGAATAGTAACACGTATTGCAAACTAGTGTAAAATAGATGTCGTTGAATTCAGGGATTAGTGTCTATAATAATGACTCCAATACCTCTGTGCTGTTCTTGTATCATGACGGAAGCAGGAGAGCTGGGAGAATTACTAACACTCTTTTATAAGTTGCTTGCTTTATTTTCTTTCCCGTGGAGTGAGCTTCAGATACCATACAGATGACTGTCCAGTTCCCACGTGTGTGGTGCCAGCGATTGCATCCACTGCTTGAAGTTAGTCATCAAATGAAGAAAGTCAAGAGCCTGGAAGGCAATCATTAACGCTACCTGCCCTTGCCGACACTAAAATGCTAAAGGAAAGGGTAATGACAAAATCCACGGAGAAGGTCAATATGTAGATAGGTACCTTTCTTCAGGATTCACAACCTGCAGCCCTCTGCTGAAAGCAGTCATTTAAGCTCTCTATCAAGAGCACAGTTTCATACTTCAGAAATATCCTTGGACCTTTCTATGCAATAGATCTGTTGTATATGGAGTACTCAGGATGTACAGTCCCTCATTCTTTGCCCAAGGAATGCAAACCCGTGTTTGTGGTTTCCCACCAGCATCTCCCTCTCTCTAGCCCGGTGAATACAGATATTTTTCTTGATGGTGGAGTAATTTTGATATAGAAGTGCTCTCATGGCTAGACAAGCCAGGCAAGTCCTGTAACCTCTGGCACTGGTTCCAGCAAGCATGCTGAGAGTTGGAGGGGAAGCACTTTCGGGTGCACAAAGGCCTCTTGGGTTCCATCCGAGCTCCAGTGCCTCATGGTGCTGTGCAAACTGGGATGTCCACAGAGTCTGAGTGGAAATGCCCAAGTTTTCATTGCTTTCAGGACTAGGCAGCAGCTAAGGCAGGAGATTTGAGAGACACCAGTGCTTTGCATCTCTACATCTACATTGGGTGCCTTACATCTGCCACATCTCACTTAAGCACCTCAGTGTCCTTTTGGCTTCCGGCCTGTGTCTGCGTTTAAGCAAGCTCGCTTCTGTTGTTTCTGTCAAGGTCACGTCTATGTAACACTGGAGTTATCACTCCTCATTGTTCGTGGTTTGCAGCCTGTTCCTAAGGTGTAAATCACTTGCAAATAGAATCATAAACTGTGCACAGCATAGTAGTCTGGGCAGCTAATGTGCACTTTCAGGTGATTTTTTTCCTTTGGCTGTCTAGACCAGTCCCTTAATGCCTTGCTAAAGGCGGAACTCTGATGAGCACTTTCCGAGACAGTTATTTTAGCAATTTAATAAAAAAGATACATGAGTCAGTGATTGCACTGCCTGAAAGTGCACGCTCCAAAAGAAATATAGCTCATCTTTTACATCTGACTCCATAAGAGGCCAGGCAGTGGTTTGCTCCTCTACTATTGTGGAGGAAAGACAGGTTAAAAACAGAGTGATGCACTCAGTATCACTTTATATCTGTGTTACGTGAGTTATGCCCAGGCTGCTCAATAACTCATGACACAGAGGGAATTATGGTCTATTGGTTCAGCTTCCCTGGCATGCAGTCAGTGTGTATGTGCTGAGGTGTGAGGGAATGGTTCACAGAACTCTGCCCTGGTGGCTGAGATTGTGGGAACTGTCAAAAAATGGGCATCTTCCTGAACTTCACTGTCTCAGCCCAGGACAGGCAGGACCTGAGATGTCCTCTGACACTCCCTGATACAGGAACAAGGTCCTGGGGACCAGAACACAGCATAGGGCAAAGCCTATGTATGACTCCCAGTGCCACCCTGCATCCTCAGAAGAGCTGCCCAGGCACAGCTGGCCCTGAAGGAGACCTGTGCATGCAGCGGCAAGGTGCTTTCTCGCATGCATTTTTTTTTAATGTAACTGAAATGCTGTTAGAAGTAGCTGCCATATCCACAAACCTCAAAAAGCTTAATGTCTTTTGACCTTGCTGCAATAACTGTTGTGGGGCTGGGTGAATGACAAGAGTGGTCTTGATTTAAAGTGGCACACGCTAAATCCAAGGCAATCCGTTTATGCCCCCAGTCTGATCTCCATGATCAATTTTCCAGGCTTCAAAGAAGCAAAAAGTCAAAGCTCCCTCTGTCAGAATGGCAGGTGTCATTTCTGGGGAGATTTCACTGCAGCCTTCCAGTATTTACAGGGAGCTTAGAAACAAGATGAAGACCAACGTTTCGCACAGTCTGATAGTGATAGGAGAAGGGAGAATGGTTTTAAACTAAAAGAAGGGAGATTTAGGTTAAATATTAGGAGAAAATTCTTTACTCAGAGAAAGGTGAGGCCCTGGCACAGGCTGCCTGGGGAAGCTGTGGGTGCCCCATCCCTGGAGGTGTTCAAGGCCAGGTTGGGTGGGTCCCTGGGCAGCCTGAGCTGGTGGGTGACAGCCGGGCCCACAGCAGGGGGTTGGGACTAGATGGGCTTTAAGATCCCTTCCAACCCAAGCCATTCTGTGATTCAGTGATCTTGTTTTACTCCCTATAATGCCTTCTGTAGCTTTGCTGATGCTGCAGTGCCAGGTGGGTGGGATAAACTGACGGATTACTTCCCAGTTTGTAGTAGGTGGATGAAATGGCCTTTGCACTCCCCACAGTTTTAAATTAGGGATGTTAAGTTCTTCCCTGGTTTGTTTGAGAGCAGATTCCTGTGCAGGAATAGTTTCTGGAAGCTCTCTGACACTTGCACATGTGAGTTTATTTTGGAGGTTTTCCATAAGGTTTTGGTTATCCTTAAATAAATGCACAAGCTCAGTAAACTTGCAGTGCTTTCAGTTCTGATGTACTTTGTATTTTTTCTAAAAGTCCCAGTTGTTGGCACAGTTCTTGTGTTTGTTTAAATACTCTTAAAATACATTGCTGCCCTTAGTAGGGGTAAAAGCAAAAGTAAGAATACACAACCTCTAAGGATGAAGATCAGGTGGCAAATTAAAATGAACAAACAACGAAAAAGCACATCCCACCCTCAATGCAATTTTCTAAAATCAGTTTCATTCAATGAGCCAATTGAATGATTTACTGATGGTGAAAGTTACAGAGGATAGTGAAAGGTTGTAGTTGGCAGTGCTCATCTTACCCTTATGGACTAATAACCATTTTGGTGTCATTAGCATAAAAACCCCACTGAGAGCAATTTTTAAGTCAGCTGCTAATTGCCTTTGAAAACAAATGATTCCAATTATCCCGTTTTTAAATACTGTGGGACAGAAAGTAAGGAAATCCTTCTAGTTTTTAATATAATCTGGTATTATCTGATAAAGACCTGTAGCAGACATGCAAGCTTTTTTTTTCTCTGGAGGATACATTGCATATCTCTTCATGTCTTTTTGGTAGACATTGTCTGGGTAAGAAGAAGCAGGGTGGGCCACTCTTCTGTTGTTCATTCTTCCCCAAAAAGGCTACGTGCAGCTCTGAAGCTGGTCTTTCTGCCCGGACTCAAGGGCTGTGCTTCTGCATTGCCAGTGTTAAGCAGCTTCAACGAGCAACAACTTTGAGAGCAGTCGGGACACTGCGGGGTGGTATCCCATTGGTTGGTGTCTTACAGCACTGCCGAAATCCTCCCGTTTCCCCTCTTTTCTCACTGTCTCACAATATGCCCGTAGCAGTACTTAGATGGCCCTGTTGCAAGGCAGGGTGAGAGGTAGCACCTGGTGTGTGAGGAACCACATCCTAGTACAGCAGCAGCCCCAGTGGTGCAGGGACCTCTGAAGCTCCCCTGCTAAAACCACCAGCTTGGGTCTCTCTAGCCTCCCATTTCTGGCAGGCTTGTTGAGAGTTAATCCTAGGCTCCGTAGTTCAGCAATAAGCTCAGCAGTTGTTAAAGGGGAGATAGACGGGCAGGCAGATGAGGTGACCACATCAGCATCATGCCTGTTGGAAACATAGCGATAAAGGAAATGAACTGTTGCAGGAAACTTGCTTATCACTGCAACATGGCAAGTAAATGGGACAGGAAAATCATATGGACCTTACGATTCCTTGCATGGAAGAAGTTGGTCTCGCAGTTGTGGCCCGTCATCACAAAATTACCTCTGCTCTTAGCACTAATTGGTAAGTCCGTCAGAGGTGCTGAAGACATCAACCTCATCTCATGCTCCTTATCCTTAGCAGGGCTGGTGGAGCAGTCAAAGCTAAATGAGGGGAGCCTCATTCTGTTAGTGTAAGTAGTGCGGGATCAATCTGATGAGTTATGGCAGCCCATAATTCCCTTTAGTTCCACACAGATGCAGTTGATTATTAGGTATGTAGTGCCAAATGCATTAGATTCACTACCTTCTAGTACTGGCATATTTTTAGAAGACTTCAGTGTAGTATATGGGATTGTGATGAGTTGTAAACTTCTGAAAACAGTTGCTTTGTAACTCTCTGATTCTTACAGTAGCTTCATTAACCTTGGAAACTAATGATAGGTGTTTATGGGGACTATTTTCAAGGCAGCTTGGACTTAAACAGCATATGTGTTGAAGATGCAGCCTGTGTGTATGTGTTGAATGTGTTTGCTTTAAGTCAAAATGAGATGGCAATGATGGGGATTAAAAATCTGCTTCTTTTTGCAGGGTGATCAGACAGCATTGCACCGGGCTGCTGTCGTAGGGAACACCGATGTCATAGCATCTCTCATTCAAGAAGGGTGTGCTTTGGACAGACAAGACAAGGTAACAGGCACAGCAAAACCCTGGGGGATGGCAGCCTTGCCAACCAGTAGTATTAAGGTCTCATAGAGGGAATTACGGTTTATGCTCCTGAATAAGTATCTGATACTTTGAAAGTGATTGAGACAGTTGTACTAAAAAAAGAAACAAGCCATACATTTTTTTTTTAATATTAGCTACTGATTTAGTTATTTTTGATAGCAAGGTGATCATTTTTGATGTAAGAGTCTGTTCTCTTGTCATTTATGAAGGAATTAGGACCACACTGTGCCCTGCCCAAAACGCGGCACAGTTTCCTGTGATTATCCCAGAAGCTGAGAGTCTCAGGCTATAAATGTAGTTTGTAAATAAATGTAATTAATTCCACGTTCCCAGCCGAAGCTTCAGTGCTATTCTTGGCTCACTGGGACGAGTGGGACGTAGGTGAGGACAGGAAGAGGCTGAAGACAGAGCAGAAAGGAAAAAGTACCTAGGATGTCTGTGAATGTTATTTTTAATCTGGTTTGTATCTGCCTCTGCTAATAATGAAATAGTAAATTAGCTAATAGGAAAGGAAAAAGCTTGATTTCTCAAGTAGTCAGCTGGGGTGGCATGTGCAGCTGCTACAGTCTGAATGAAGTGTTACTTGATATGTGGACTTAGTGCACTGAACTTCTCCTCTGTGTGTGTGCTCCTCAGGACGGGAATACTGCTCTTCATGAAGCTTGTTGGCATGGGTTCAGCCAATCTGCAAAAGTCCTCGTCAAGGCGGGAGCTAATGTCCTTGCCAAGAACAAGGTGAGGCACGTGCCAAGGTGTGATTTAAAATGAATATGAATTGTATTAATTGATGTGTGGCATTCAGAATCCCCCCACCCCCTTTTTTTTTCTTGCAGAAATTGAACAGCCAAATGAATGTAAGCCAGAGAGGAAAAAAAAAGTAGTGTATCTTTTCATAGAGAGCTCTTCCTAATACATTAGTATAGACTCTTAGCAAAAGCTCATGCTGAACCCACATTATCCTTCTTTTGCCATTTATAATATCTTGAGAACACTTTAGAGGAAGGAATAACAAAGCAAGGCATTTTAATTCCTCACTATCTGTAATGTTTCTGGGAGACTTCAGCTCACCAGTTCAAAAGCAAATAAACGTAAATAATTCAGGAAATGGCAGTAGCAGCCAATGGTAGGAGCTGAGTTAGGGCTCAGACTGCTGTGCCAATGAGTGGGTTGGGTTGCATGGGTGGCACCGTGTCCTTTGCTGTAGGTAAGAGGGCTTTGGGGTGTCAGTGGGGTCTCTGCGCATTCTACGGGCAAGTGTGAGAGTATTTAGGTAAATGCAAGCTAAAATTACAACTGGAAGTGTTAGGGAAGAAAGGAGAGAAGTGAGACGGGTGGTGAAAGTCTTAAGATCAGCACAGTTCTCTGTGTTTCTGTATGCGCAGTATGTAAGCATACATTTGTACAGTTACGGCTGTTGTGGTTTGTACTTACATCATCTTTGTGTGTGCTCCTTCTTTTACATTGGTCCAATTTCTAATTTTAATTTTCTGTAATTATTTTTTTCCCTGTGGTGTTCATCTAAATTTCTATCAAAGGTACTTCAGACAGCTTCCCATGCTTACATGTAACAGATGCTAGTACCTGACTTTGTAGGCTACTGAACCATTACGCTCCTACCCCTAGGTGTGCTTGCCTCTTTGTATATTTATGTACAAAGGTGTGGGCTTAAGAGGCAAGTCTTGTTATCCTGCACGCTTGGATGCCTCAGGGTATTAGGAAATGTAGTTTATAATACAGCATAAGTCATCTGCTTGGAGAACTTCTCCTAAAAAGCACGCGCACAGAATAGCTCAGCAGTGCGAGTGTCTGAGATACGGCTGGCAGCCTTTAACACTGTGTGAGCCCTTCCTGCGCTGCTCTTTCGTGATAAACCTCTCCTTTTGCAATTGATCACTCGAGTGCTTTTTAATGGACAGGACCCATTCAGGAGCTACTGAAAAATGAGGGGCTTGTGTGTGCTTGCACACACGCATTTACTTTCACTCCTTCTGATTTCAAGAAATACGAAGAGCTTAATTCTCCTTAATCCCAAAACAGTTTCTCTGGTCTCTCAATTCCTAGTGCCCATGACGACAAGGCATAGTCTTCCTGACAGCTTTTCTGGCAGCCAGAGCAAAGTGACACGTGGAGGAGCACCCTGAGGCCCCTTGGCTTATCTGGGGGGCTTTGACTGAATGCCTCTCACCACCTTGGTGGTGGGACAGACAGAAGTGGGCTTCTGGATTTGCCAGGCCCTGCTAAGGCGCAACGCACTGGAGAATTTCACTGTGTGTTTTCTGTAACTCCTGGTTAATTTCTCCTGGGATTGCCTGGGGAAGTCTTTTACGTACACACTCGTACACACTGTGCTGAGAGTTGACCTTTTGTAATTCAAACCTTGTAGCTTTGATCAGTGTCTTGAAAGCATGGGGGACAGATTAAAGGAGATAATGGAGGTGAAGAGGCAGTCACATGAGTAAGCAGAACCTCTCTACCTGGCCTGATTGCATTTCTGGCTCCCAAGAGCCAAAAAACCCCAAACATTTTCAGGCCAGCAAAACCTAATTAACCAGATGTTTCTAGATTCTTTGCTTTCTGCAGACAGACCTGAGCAATGCAGACAGTGTTACATTGTCCAATTTCTGGTTTTACTGTGGCCCAGTAAATCATTTCCACGACAAAGGGGGTGTTTCAGTTTCCAGGTTTGTTCAGCTCACAGCTTTGGCCAAAAGTGAGTTGCCCACCTCTGGGGGATGTTCTTGTGGGGATACTGCCAAGGTTTCACTTTGTGAAGTTTCCTGTCTAGTTTCTGAACACGGCTTTTATATTTCCCTGTGTTTCTCCAAGGCAGGTAACACACCTCTGCACCTGGCCTGCCAGAACAGCCATTCGCAGAGCACTCGTGTCTTACTTCTCGGAGGATCTCGAGCAGATCTCAAGAATAATGTGAGTCCAGTTTCAGAGAGCTTTCAGCCTATTTTGTAAGGAATTTGACATGACGAAGGAACAGAGCCCTCCACGTGGAAGCCAGGCGGTTATGTTCCCACTGAATAGCAGCATGGTGGCAGAGGAGTGCATGGGGCTCTCTCTGCTCCCAGCTGTGGGAGCCCCTCTGGGGCTCAGCTCCAGCCCCAGTACCCACGTTCCTCATTGTGTGTGACACTGGGTGGCGTTTCCAAATCACACTGGTTCGGGGTGCATGAGAGCAGATCCTGTGTAAGAGGGTGAGTGCAGGGCTTTATAATTCCATCATTT
Source organism: Numida meleagris (assembly GCF_002078875.1). Classification (NCBI taxonomy): domain Eukaryota; kingdom Metazoa; phylum Chordata; class Aves; order Galliformes; family Numididae; genus Numida; species Numida meleagris. Next base: position 75,608,561 of record NC_034411.1, on the reverse strand, counting down.
CCCATCAGATAGATAAAGAATTGGTGCCCGCACCCTCTGTTCCCCAGCTATTGTTAAACCTTCCCACCTTTGTGCTTTGTGCTGAAGAGAAGACAGCACTGCTGCTTGGTGGAGGTGTGTGGCGTTTGCTCCTTTTTGATTTAACGGGTTTATTTCTTCCCTGAGCACCATGACAAGCACAAGCTTTCGTTCTGCAGTGACATTCTCAGCGCTTTGTTTCTGTTTGCAGGCAGGAGATACCTGTCTGCACGTGGCTGCTCGTTACAATCACTTGCCCATCGTTAGGGTGCTGCTCAGTGCTTTCTGTTCTGTCCATGAAAAGAACCAGGTCAGTGCATGAACATCATTGCCACACTGTGCCCTTTGCATATGGCTCCTTGCTGGAAAGAGGGATTCCTGCCCAGTAGTTGCACCTCTCTGTGTGCGTTTCACTGTGCTGCCCCATGCCTGAGCTTCCAACAGTAGCTTGAAAATAATGGTGTATTATTTTGCCATCACATTTGCATCTTTACGTTCAAGCATTTCCTATTTATAAGGTTCTGCAAAGGTGTGTTGGTGCAGAAAGGAGTGAGAGGACACAGGGCAATGTGGGGTGAGGGGATGGCAGTCCTGAATCCTTACAAGCTCTGTGCAGAACAAAATGGGCATGGAGCTTGGCCACATCATGGAGCCATGTTCCTCTCCCTCCCCAGATGGTGAGCCATTACAGAGACACCATGTTGCAGTGCTCACTGATGGTCAGCTGCTATAGAAGAGCATGTTTCTGTGCAGTGCTTTGTTGCATTTTGCAGTAGAAGGAATTAAAGATGCAGAAGAGTGAGGAAAAAGTATGCTTTAAATTTGAAGTAATGATCCATCTAACCTAGGATTAATCATCCACGGTTGTTTTGTAAGGAAGTAATTGATCGCTGTACCTACAGCATAAGCTATTTGGGTGGTACTACACCTGGTAAATAAATAGATGATGCAGTGCTTACCCACATCATCTCTTATTCCTGGGAAATCTTCCGTGTACAGAAAGATATTTTCTGATCTGTACCTTTACTTTTGTTTTGTAGGTACCAGATAGTTACAGCAAACAAAATGGTCTTCAGCATGTTAAATTTGCTATGTAATTTTATTTGGATTTTTTTCTTTTAACTTGCACACTTAAGACAACTGGTGTGAACCTAGCGCAGGGAGATGCCGCTTCCCCCATTCCTCCATACCACCTCGGGTTGTTCCGTATCTGCACACCTGATGGGTGGACAGTGGACATCCCAGGAGCAGGCAGTACGGCCTTTGCTGGTCTGGAGGGGATAGGGATGTGCCTGCCATTTCTTGAAGCTAAGCTGCAGGGCAGAGGGGGCAGGAGGGCATCGTTGTGCACAGGCACAGCCTCCCTTTGGCAGCTGCTGGCTTTGCTGCCTGAACCCAATCGCCGCAGTCTTCACCTCAGTACACAGGAACAGGGCAAGGCACTGTGCGAGCACTGGGGCCGTATCGCCTCCTGGCTGTATTCCAAAGCCTGTTTTTTCTTGGGGAATCTCACAAAGAGAAGCCCAAGCATCTCCCTGCTGTTAATTACCCCGTTGTTTTTGAGTAACATGATACGCGACCACCTGCGAGCCGACGGATCGGTCCTGCAGAGGGAAAGCCCGCTCTGCCCTCGGGTGCTGTATGGGCTTGCTGGGATGCAGCTCAGCTGTCTCCAGGTTTGGTTGAAACAGATCAGCAGTGTGCCCTCCTGCCCCTTCCTCCCAGCTTTGCCCTTCTGTAGAACAGGCCTCACTGAGGCTCCGTCGGCCTGCTGACCTTGCAGCATCCCTTGGGAAGCTGAGGGTTCTGCAGGCTGAGACCCACAAGTGTGCCACACGCTGCTTTCTGCTTTGTAACTCACAGGCAGGAGACACTGCGCTCCACGTGGCTGCGGCCCTGAACCACAGGAAGGTGGTAAAGCTGCTACTGGAGGCAGGGGCTGATACATCAGTTGTCAATAATGTAAGTAGGACGTGAAATTGCTTTCGGTGTTTTGTATTAATGAGGACACTTTCTAGTGCTGGTAGAAGATTCTTGCATGTTGAATGAAATCTGGGTGAATGGAAGCAGGAAGTCACTTCGCTTTTGCACAGAGCATGTGTTGATCTCCGGTGGAGAAATCCTCCCCTCAGACACACGCGTTCTGGAAGTGAAATGCTGTTCTTTTTCCTCTCAGGCAGGTCAGACCCCGCTAGAGGTGGCCAGGCAGCACAACAACCCCGAGGTTGCGCTTCTCCTCACTAAAGCTTCACAGGTGCGTTACGAATGTCTTCTGTTGGCAATAAGCTCTGGCCCTGACACAGGTGGGGCTGAGGCCAGCTCTGGGAGCAGAGCACTTGGTCAAGCAATGCGATCCTCTGCTTCAGGACAGCGAGGTGCTCTGATGCGCTCAGCTCAGGAATGGTGCTTCACAGCCATAAATGCCAGCACCGCTTGGCCCACCAGCGTGCATCTGGGAGTGCTTTCTCCTTTATATATTGCTTTTTAGTAGAGGTGACAGCAGGTCTGCTTTATTTCTTAGCTTCTGGGTCAGGAAGGAGCGTGACATCTCTGAGTAATGGTGCCCTCTGCCTCTTAAGGTCTCGCGCTTCAACCGTGGAAGAAGCCTGAGGAAGAAGAGGGAGAGGCTGAAGGAGGAAAGGCGAGCTCAGTCGGTACCACGGGACGAAGTGGTGCAGAGCAAGGTACAGCCTGGCATTACCACTGCACCTCCAGCACAAAGGGAGTATGAACAAAACCTACTGGGACAAAATCTGTTTGGCTCTGCCACTAGTGCGTGATAGCAGCAGCTCTGTGTGGGACAGCCTGAGGAGGCTGGGGGAGGTCTGCGGTGCTTTACTGCTAATGAGATGCTGCAGGCTGGGAAATGGAAGCACACCCACCTTCTCCCTGTCTCTGCCTTTGCTTTGCTCAGGGCAGTGTCTCAGCTGCTGACGACACGCAGAGCAGCGACCAGCCAGCGCAGGGAAAGACTGAACTGAAGGATGAGCCCCGATCAACTTCCCCAGATCCCAAGGGGAGGAAGAGCAAAAAGAAAAAGCCAAAAGAGAAGGTATCAGTAGATTTAAAGCAGCAGAGAGAGAAAGGATCGTTGCTGAGTGCAGCTGTCCCTTCGGTGTGCCGTGAGCCAGGGCACTGGACCTTCCATGCTCATGGGCAGAGGTAGCCTTTTGACAAAACTGTTTTTTGCTGGGGAAATCCTCTTGTTGAGGCTAATGGTGAGGGTTTGTAATAAATCTGGCTTTTGTGCTGACAAATGCCTTGATTGTGGCGGTCACTGCAGACAGATTTGTATTGTGATCAAGCTTTAGCTGCAGTTATTGCAAAGGGTTTGTCCAGTTCCCACCAGGAACGGTTTACTAAGGGGCCAATAATTAGGGAGAATGTTGTGTGTGTTTTATACAGGTTTCAGCGCTCTCAGACCCCATTTCCCCAGCTGACCAGCAGACACTCCCTCGGCCCCAGCAGAACTTGCCCAAACGCAGAAGCAGACATCACTGCTCCTCTCCGCCTGCTCCCCACGAGGTGCGGGCCTACCAGCTGTACACGCTGTACCGAGGGAAGGATGGGAAGGTAATGCAGGTGAGCGTGCTGTACTCTTGTAGGGATGTCATAGAATCACAGAATCACAGAATGGCCTGGGTTGCAAAGAACCTCAAAGATCATCGAGTTTCAACCCCCCTGCTGAGTGCAGGGTTGCCAACCACTGGGCTAGGCTGCCCAGAGCCACATCCAGCCTGGCCTTGAATGCCTCCAGGGACGGGGCGTCCACAACCTCCTTGGGCAACCTGTTCCAGTGCGTCACCACCCTCTGTGTGAAAAACTTCCTCCTAATATCTAACCTAAACCTCCCCTGTCTTAGTTTAAAACCATTCCCCTTTGTCCTATCGCTATCTACCCTCCTAAACAGTTGTTCCCCCTCCTGTTTATACGCTCCCTTTAAATATTGGAAGGCCACAGTGAGGTCTCCCTGGAGCCTTCTCTTCTCCAAGCTAAACAAGCCCAGTTCCCTCAACCTTTCTTCATAGGAGAGGTGCTCCAGCCCTCTGATCATCTTGGCCCTGCTCTGAACTCGTTCCAAGTGCTCCACGTCCTTCTTGTGCTGGGGGCCCCAGGCCTGGACACAGTACTCCAGATGGGGCCCCTGAGGAGCACCTGGGACACAGTTAGGGAATCAGATGGCAAATGCACTTCCTCAACTACACTTTCAAGGGTATGAGGTAATGATAGAGGATTTCTTTTTGTTGTTCGGGCATCAGCTGTATTTTTGCATGAAGTCTGGTAAACAACAAGCTATTTTCAAGTGTGCTAAGAAGTAAATCAAAGAATCGTTAAGGTTTGAAAAGACTTCTAAGATCACCTAGTCCAACCATCAGCCCATCTCCACCATGCCCACGAACCGTGTCCCTCAGTGCCACGTCTACATGTTTTTTGAACACCTCCAGGAACAGCGACTCCAACACAACCCTGGGCAGCCCATTCCAATGCTCAGTAAGTTTTTGGAGGCAAAGTGTAAAACAGCGATTGGGAGTGACACTGGAATTTTTATGATATGTTTTGAAATATTAAGATTTCTGACAGGAAAGACAAAGAACTTTTCCAGTGAAAATAAATGAGAGTACTGCATGAGCACTGATGTTTCCTACCTGAACTCAGTGCTCAAGTGCACTCAGTATGTTTTGTTTCAATTCTTTCTGTTTGTTGCAATGAGTCTTTGGGGATTCTAGGATTACTGGAGGGAGGAGGTGTACAGAAATTGGTTCACAGACAGGAGTAGCAGCTCAAGTATGTTTATTCAAGTTTAGAGACGGTTATTTTACTGTACACAGTGTATTTTATTCTGCAGGTATTTACCAGTACACATTTATAAAGCAGCATAGAATCAGACAGCGGATTACCCTATGGACATTGCAGACTTCTGTATTGTTGCTTTCCTAACATTGTCCTCCTGCACCTCTGGGAGGTCTTCCTTTCATTTCATTTGCTTCTCACATCCAATCCACAGCTATCTGTGTTCCCTTCTGTGGTTAAGAAATTTGGCAGATTCTGAAGATCACTCAAGTCAGGTTTCAGAGGCTTTATTTGCCGTGTTTTCCAGCATCTCATTGTGTAACATGGGGGAAATTTCCAGGCAAGGGCATTGTGGGATTATCCTAATGGCAGGTATCGGGAAGGAAGGACTTCTCTGTTGCTAAAACGAGCATGTGCCTGCCCTGAGGGTTGGATGGCGGGAAGATGAGCAGGTACAAAAGTTGAAGGAAGCCGATAGGACTTGTATACAAATCTGATGTATTAACAAAGATTAGCATAGTACAGCTAGATTCCCTAACAGCATCTCCTGAAATACACAACACTTCTCTCTCTCCTTCTTTTTAGCTTGTCTGCTGTCTTTGATACCCTCAGGCTCTGAATAGCAAACATGACTTCTTAAGTACATTTCTGAAGCTCTCTCTAGCACACCGTGAATGACCCACCTTCCTCCACCCAGGCAACAACCCGTGCTCTGTGGGGCACTGTAGGGCTAAAGGAGAGAGGGAGGTTCTGCTGCAGGTAGATACATCAACAGAAATCAGACTCCGTGCAGTTCAGAATTACAGCAGAGAGCAGGGTACAGTTCTGTGAGGTGATGCCTTCTCATATGACGCGCAGAGCCACAGGATATATGATCTGACCTCACTGCTGCTTGCTGCCCCAGCACTGAGATTTGTTCATACAGATGAGATCAATCCTCTTCTAGTCTGTATTTTTCCAACTTAAAGCACTGTTTGCTGAGCTGTAAGATATTATCAGGAGGGTGAGATACAGGACACGGCACAGAACAGCCCAACGCTGATTCCAGAAAGCTGTGGTAATGTTCCAAGTGCGTTGAGAGGACAGCAGGATGTAGCAAGCAAATGTTTTACTCCTTTCAGGCACCGATAAATGGATGTCGTTGCGAGCCCCTGATAAATAAACTGGAGAATCAGCTGGAGGCAACCGTGGAGGAGATAAAAGCTGAGTTTGGGACTGTACAAGATAAGATGAATATTAAGCTGGGCCAGATGGAAAGCAAAACTCAACACCAAGTAAGAATATGACCCACAGGCTTGCTTGCCCACATGATTATTAGAAACATACCCTAAGCGTAATCAATATTTTCATTGTCACGGTTCGCTCATTGCTTTTTCTGTTGTAAAAATGAGGCTGAAATCTAATACTCGAGACCAGGGGACTGTGACATTCCACAGACATCTAACATTGCAAGCCGTGGTCTTGAGAAAAATGCATTTAATGGGTAAGTGGCTTCAGGTGCTTCTTTAGACAATAATCCTAAACCGCTTGAGGCTCTAGGAGGGAAACTTAAAAGACCAAATGCTGTCCTACAGCTAGTAGTTTCATAATTGTAGAAACGCCTTTTGTTGAATTGCTTATGCTGATATTCAAGATGCTTTACATTATTTTCAGTGTGATTTTTATTCATCGGATAATTTTGTGATCGAACCTTTCTGCAAGCTACATCTACCTGCAGTTGGCAACATTCCTAGAAGTGAAGACTGAAGACAGAATGTGCTTTGACTTACAAGGTTCACAGATGGAGGTTTTGTTTTTTTAACATGATTGCCTCAGCTACTTTGTGCTTTTCCCGCAGCTCCGTGTTTTAGACAAGCTTATGGCTGAGCGCCTGTCTGCAGAGAGAACAGAGTGCCTTCATCGCCTGCAGCAGCACACCGAGCTGGAAAAAACGGAGGGAGAGAAGCGGCAGGTAGGGCTTGGGGTGCTGCTCACTGCTAGCTCATATGGAACGGCTCGAGAGCTACGTTCCAGCAGGCAGAGAGAAGAGTGGAGATATACACAGGCAGATGGTGATAGGACAAGGGGAAACGGCTTTAAACTAAAAGAGGGGAAATTTAGGTTAGATGTTAGGAAGAAATTCTTCACTCAGAGGGTGGTGAGGCGCTGGCACAGCTGCTCAGAGAAGCTGTGGGTGCTCCATCCCTGGAGGCGCTCAAGGCCAGGTTGGATGGGGCCCTGGGCAGCATGAGCTGATGGGTGGCACTGCCCACAGCGGAGAGTTGGAGCTGGGAGGGCTTTGAGGTCCCTTCCAGCCCCAGCCATTCTATGATTTATGTAAAAACTGTTGGAACAGGCAAAGGAACTTCAAAGAACAAATTATTCCTGTTCACTACCTGAATCTCTTGTCCAGACATACAAATTTTTTGCATTAGAAATGGGCAAAGTGAAACCCAGTCTGACCGTTGTAATTTAATCTGTTGGGATCTCTAATAAGGACATTTGTAGAAATTTTTAACAGTTGTGCTTCAGCTTTCACTTAGTAGTAGGATGTCTGTAGGAACATCAGCAAATAGTAACAAAGCCAGTAGATGGTTGTTGTTCCTTTTACTTCTCATTTGGTCGCGTGTCCTGAAAATCTTCCCCCCTCTCAGCCTGATCTTTTTTATTCCCCATGTACTAAAAAGCTGCAGTTCTTCCCCCTGACTTTGGCAACAGTACACCATCTCCAAGCTGTGAATTGTTGCCAATAAGCCATGACAGCAAGTTATTTTTATATGTTTGTTTAACCAACATTACAAGAGTAACTGTTCCAATACAGATCCAGCTCTTGTCCCTCTAGCTTCTGCACAAACTCACCATTAAAACAGGGTAAGAACATTGTTTTTATCTACTCACACATACAATTTGTTTTCTCATTACAGGGCTTCTTCTCAGAATTAAGAAATCAATACACTTTGTGCTAGTAAAAGGTCATGACTTTTTGTAAGAGGGTTCTGTACCTGTGTTAAAAGGCGGGCTGCTCTGACCATCTCAGACTGAACTACTGATTAAGCTACTTTGTCTCACACTCACAACACAGTTTTCTCTGAAGAGAAGCACTCAGCAAATTTAAAAAACCTTAGTTTTTATTTTATAGCAAGAGGCGTATTATATTGGCTTCTGTGAATGTCAAAGCCATTTAAGGAGTGATGTATTAAATTACCATTAAGTTGTATCACCTGCTCATGTTCTGCTGGGTCGAACTGAAACAACTGAAAAAGTGAGTTGGCCTTTTCTAAATGTGCAGACTAAATAAATGTTCATGCACATAAGAGTTCCTGACCTAAACTCACAATTTCATGTGAAAAATGGGGAGAAGTCCTGCTCATTTCTAAAAGGATCACTGGCAAATGCCTCCACAGTTGACACTTACTAAGCACCTTCGTAATTTAAAAGCTCTTAGTAACGTATCATTTAGCGTTGGACTCATCTTTATCACCAAATGAACAGAAGAGCAGAGGTTGGTATAAAGCTGTGTCCCTGAAGGGTACAATTTGAATTTCACTCTTACAAAAAGGGCAGCTCTGAGCAGGGGATGTTGCTTGCACTTAGAAGGCACCTCTATGATTAAACAGGTCAGTCCTGATCAGAGGACTCATATTTGAATGGTCTACTCTAATGCAGCTCTGAAAGGTGGTATCTTGGACTAAAGAGGTGCCCTTCGTTAGCAAATGTGTAGTTACTCACCTTTTCTGATTTGCAGCCCTCTAAATACTCCCCATGGCAGCGTGCATAGCTGCCCAGGGAGTCTAAGGCAACTGACAGCAGGCTAGGTTCTCTCTGTCCTTGGTGTACATCCTTAGCAGTCCAAGAATGACAGGATCACCTAATATGTGTTCTCTTCCTCATAGATTTCCTTGGTTGATGAGCTGAAGACTTGGTGCATGCTGAAGATTCAGAATCTGGAACTCAAGCTTTCTGGAGATTCCAGGTCATCAAGACCAAAATCAACTCTGTCCACATGTGAGTCTCTGACCGAGACGCTGGACACCGAGAACAACGCCCACAGTGCCAAGGACTGCAGAGCCCCCCAGCCCCTGCTGCCGGCTGAGGGCTCCCACCAGCACTCCTACATCACGCTCCCAAACAGTCTCTTGGAAGACGGGGGAAGGAACAGAGTCCCCATGCCAGAGCAGAGCTTTGGACAGCAATTCTGCATTCAACAAGATGGCACCTCAGGTACAGCTTTGTCAGGTACTCAAGTATCACAGTTATTCACAGGTCAGCTATTTAACTGAGGGATCCTTTTATCAATACCACAGATATTAATTCTGGCTGTGTGCTTTCTCCCATCTATAGGCACAGTGTTGGGGAATAGAAAACACTTGAAGGCAGCCACTGGGAATATTTAAAGATACGGTTGGGTGGAATTGCACTGACTCTTCCCAGTGCTGCCACTGCGTGTTTGAAGCCAAGACCTTTTGTGCTCTGAATAACTTTATCTACTGAAATTTCTCCAGCTTCCCAGTCAGAATTATTCCCAGTCTGTCTGTCAGGAAGGTGCACAGATTTTCCAGTCTACTTGAAGAATATGTATTGCATTTAGTGCTTTTCAGATGTATGGATCCAGTAATGGTAGGGTCCAAGGATGTGAAACTGAAATACACACTTCCCTTGTTAATATATAAATTATAGGGCTATAGAATAAATCACTTCTTTAAATCACCACTTTTTAATTATTAGTTCATTATGGAACTGGAAAAAAAAAAAAAACACGTAGCTGAAAACATTACATCCATTCAGGGATCATGAGCACCTGAGGATTTGGAAGACCTTGGTTCAAGCAACTTCTCTGGTCAGGGAAGCTTCAGAGAAAAAAAGAAACAGGGAGAGCACAGTTCCATCTCAGGTCTCCAAAAGCCGAGGAGAGTTTCTGTAAAATACACAGTATATACTCCCTTAAAACATTACTTAAAGAGCACAGACATGGACATTGATACCCTACTAGACAAGAAGGGCAGAGGACTGTGGAGGACGTATCTTGCAGCAGAGCTAGCGTGAGCAGCATCAAAAGTTGTTGTGTTGGCAAAATAAGGGTTTCAAGTCTCATAGAAGAATAGGATTGATAAACATCAGCAGACACATACTACTGTAGGAACCTAGCCTGATCTTTATGTGTTCTTTTGTGAAGACCTTTGATTGTTGGTAGTCTGGGCAGGGCCTCTCCCTGAGTCAGCTTTTCTCTTTTAATAGATCCATTATTATTCTATTGCCTGACGAAGATGTGATGAACTAATACAAGCCTCTACAATGTACACGTAATACAATACATGGGAAATTGCACCAGACAGCTTAGAATACAAGGATTTTTGAACACTAAAATAAGTGCTCAGAGCTTTTCTAAATATATATTTCTGTTCTATAGGTGCAGAGCAACAGTTAATCATTGCTGGACCAGTACATTCTTCAGTCCCTGCTCAAGATGTCAGGCCAAAGGACAAAGCCGCTAGTGCCAGCACGTTCCACAGGTTCCAGCAGGAGCTGCCCTCCTCTGAACTTTTGGGGTCCAAATCCAAACATGTTCGGGTTCAAGCTGCTTTGCAGCCCTTGACTGAACCTGCAAAGATGGAACCACAGAGCTGCTACTTCCTCAACAAAGGAACTCAGACAAAGAAATCCAGCAAGAGCGGGCAGTCAAGGCACAAAGCTCTGCACCACGCAGGGGCACCCCAGAGCCAGGAGCAGCAGCACTCCACTCTGCCTGTAGGCCAGTCACCGGCCCCCGCGCACAGAGACACCTCCCAAGCCCTGGAGATAACGCAGTACTTCTTTGAGGCTGTATCCACTCAGATGGAGAAGTGGTATGAACGGAAGATTGAAGAAGCCCGGTGCCAGGCTAATCAGAAAGCACAGCAGGACAAAGCTGCGCTCAAGGAACACATCAAAAGCTTAGAAGAGGAACTCAGTAAATTAAGGACTAAGGTGCAGAAAGAAAGCTAGCATTCACCTAGCAGGCCAAGTCAAGCAGTAAGACTCATTTTGGAACCTGCACAGGAAGCTGGAGTATCAATACATATTGATACATATTTGTAGTGCCTGATACATCCAAGCAAAACACTCTTTTTTTGGGAGTAGAAGTAGCTTTGGAAGCTCCAGAAACAAGGAGACTTCATACTCAGACCATACGGTGAGATGCTGCAGATGAGATCCTTTCTTTGTTATTTCCCAGAGTCCGTTAATTATCGCACTCTCAATTTTCAGGTGCTGCTTGGAAACAAATTGCATTAAAAACCAAAATTGCTTTCAGAGAAGGGAATTTTCTTATTTCTACATTGGTCATACGTGGCTGGGTTCCACACGTAAATGTGGTACCGATACTAAAATAAATCCAGGAGGTCGAGAGCTTTTGACTTGGTCAGAAGCGATGAAGTGATTCCTCAGTGATGAAGGGCTACTGATAAGACCTCAGCTGCTTCCCGTGGCCTCTGGAGAGATGCTACAGAACCAACTCACATTACAAGCATAATGCAGGGGGACGATGCAGGTTTCGTGCTGGGAGAGGCCAAGTTCCCACTGTGTGAGACACTAGGGTGAGTTGTCCTGTTAGGTACAGAAGCTTCTATTGCCATGTTGCTTTTCTTTTGGTTTACGTTATTAAAACAAATGCTGAATTATGCTGTTCTACTGCTATCCTAGTGGCAGAGCTCCCTCTGGTTGGTTACACTGTTGTTGGGAGAAGTTTTGTTTAGGGCACCCATGGCAGATACTTCACTGTAACTATGCTGTACTTGTAATTGTACAGAAATCTCCTTCAAGCAGCAAATGGCTGAATTGTCGACTAATACTGAAGAAGCCTGAAAGAAGTCCTTTATCTAAAGAGGTGAAAGCTTGGTTCCCTATACGCAGACGTTACTTTTCTGAGGGGTCAGAATTTTCTCCCATATGCTTTGTTGGGACTGTCTCCCCTTGTTCCTCTGAATGATTCTGCTGTTTTTCCCCTTGTGTCTATCTCTAAAGCTGGGCCCCGGTGGATCTGCAGGGTATAGGACGGATTTCACACAGTTCCACAAAATAGAACTCAACAATGTTTTTAAGTTTTTATGAATGTTTTGCAACAACAAAAAAACCCAACAAATTCGCAGTGACTGCTTTTGGCCATGCTGGTGGCCTCCAAACTGTAATTCACAGAGCATCATTTTCAGTTGGGTTTGATTCAACGGTAACACCTAAATTCATCAGCCGTGTATGAGTCCTGGTGTGCTTTGTGTTGCATAAACGAGAGGCACCAGAATCCCTGTGAGGTTTCCTCCTCATGCCTCTGGGAAGGCTCCATCAGATTCTCTTGATATGAGTAAGTTTACTGAGTATATCATGGTGGAACAATTGTACAAAACCAACTCTGATACAAGATGGTACCGTTATGCCAAGGAGGAAAGTATTTTTTCTATACTGTGGAGCCCTAAAAACAGTACAAAATACAGTATTGAAGATACCATTAACAAATTAGTAATTAAGCTTTTTGTCTTCTTAGCAGATGTACAAAGCAAAGGAAAACTGTATTATATAACAATATTTTTAAAAAATTCCTCAGTGCACTCTCAAGACAAGAAAAGCATCCGTGTGTTACAGAAACACTAGTTTGATTGCTCTGACTTCCATAGTCATATAGACACTTTCATATGTTTACAATTTTGTTTAAGCTACTGTAGAAACGCAGAAGCATGCTATTTAAGTTTTATATCACCTTGATAAAGTGACTGTTTTGCCGAGTAATTAAAATAAACGTTGCTCAGAATTCCTGTGTGGCAGTGTTTTCTACCCCGAGAAAGCAGACAAAGTCCCCTCACCTGAATCAGAAGAGGAAGCAGAGAACTGGACTTCCAATTCTAAGGCTTTGTGCCTGTGCCTATAAACCCCGAGAGCTAGGTCTGCCAGCTACAGTACAGACTACAGTAACCTGCTGAAAGAGGTTCTAGGAACTAGAACATGCTGGAGTTGCATTATCACAGATGTCACCACTTCATGGGGCTCCAGAGAAGCTGTGGATGCTCCACCTCTGGACTCGTTGAAGGCTGGGTTGGATGGGGCCCTGGGCAGCCTGATCCAGTGGGTGGATGGCAGCCCTGCCATTCTACCAGATTTCAGCCATAAGCCAAACCAAACACAACTGGATGGCTGTGTATGCGAGCAGGAATTGTGGAAACCTTCATATTCCTTGTGTTAAGAAAATACATATTTCTAAACATTTTGCTAAAAATCTGAATCTTTCACTGACTGATTTAGAAGCTGAAAGGCTTCTGACTATGCAACCCCCAACAGTCTCACTGGTTTCCAGAGCCACATCTTTTATCAAATACAGCTTAAATAAACCTCACAGGAAAGGATTCCACAGTAACTTTCAGAAAGAGGAAGAATTAGAAAAAAATACCTACAATGAAACGTATTTTTTCATGTTTGGTTTAGACCCATTTATTTATCCCAAGTGCTTTAGCCTAGAAAAGGCTGCTACCACCACAGATGTTACCACATAAAGGTACCGTAGCAGGAGACAGACAGAGAATAAGCTGGCTTCTATTTATCTTCTGTCTCCCTAGCAAAACACTGCTGTTGTAATTCTGGGGGCTTCCTGTTTTCCCAAAGCACGAGCTCCATCATCCATTCAGTTCTTTAAGGCCTTTTGTGTCCGAGTGATTTCCACATGGGAGGGTAACCAAGCCAAGAAGAAGAGGAAAAAAGCAACCCAAACTCGAAAAACCCACTGTGGTACATCTACCTTCAAGCATTACCAGGATATCACCAAAGGCTGCTATTATAACTACATTCTGGACAAAAAATCTGTGTTTATTTACACCAGATCGAAGTCCAGCTGTCAGCAAAACCGCACTCAGGACTTGGCCAACTTCAGTGCTCTCTGAAGTTCCCGCAGCTGCATGTGGCCTTGAGTAATCATCATCCGGATTGCATCCTGGAAAACAAAATTGAATCTCCTGAACTGAACGTACATACACTGGTTTTACACGAGTGCAAAGACATTAACACATTAAAGTATATGCAGCATCTTATGGCACGTCAACTAACACTACAGTCACTGACATTGTTAAAAACAGTGAATAATTAATCAAAACAAGTGGTATTTCCATCAGCATTACATTTACCTTAGTACTGTTAGGTTTTGCAGCATTCAGCCACCAATTCCTTGAGCGTTGGTTACAAAAAGAAACAAAAAGCGGAAAGCAGAGGACAAAAGGCACACAAGGAATATGAAGGTTTCCACAATTCCTGCTCGCATAAACAGCCATCCAGTTGTGTTTGGTTTGGCTTATGGCTGAAATCAGGGATTAAAAGAACACCAACACCAGGGAACAGAAGGAAGCTTACAGGTTTCTGTGAGCCTGGTTGAGATGCTTGCAAACAGAATCACAGCACAGCGCAGAGCACAGCTCATGGCAGTGAACTGCCAACTCCCACTCCTCACCTCTTCTGTAGCATCTTTATTCCTCCGGAACTCCTCCCGGGCCCACTCCTGGAGATGGCGGCGGTCTGCCTCTGTGGGGACATCTCTTAGGGTCCGCAGGATCCTCCTGTACAGCTGCAGCACCTGCTGCCGCCTCAGGAACTGCAGGACAGGGGTCAGCATGCAGCTCTGTGCCAATGGCTCTGCACTGCTCTGAGATCAACATGAAGTTCCCCGTCCCACTTTTTAAGGATCTAACTTTACTTTGGCTCCCATCAAAGAAAACTTACATTTCATACATACAAACAAGCAAGCCAAACTCATTACAGCATTTGCAGCCATCCCAGGCAGGGAGGCCACTGCCACCTCAGCACCTGCTGCCCAAGGCGGTCCTGCTGCCAGCAGCCACCCCCAGCACTCATGGAATCAGAGGATCATTAAAGCTGGACAAGATCTCTAAGATCACCCAGTGCAACCATCAGCCCACTCCCACCGTGGCCACGAACCATGTCCCTTAGTGCCACATCCACACGGTTCTTGAATACTCCTATGGACAGTGACTCCACCACTTCCCTGGGCAGCCTGTATCAATTCCTCACCACTCTTTCTAAGAGGAAATTTTTCCTAATGTCCTACCTGAACATCCCTTGGTGCAACTTGAGGCCATCACCTCTCATCCTATCGCTGTTACCTAGGAGAAGAGGCTGTCCCCCACTTTACCACATTCTCCCTTCAGGTCATTGTAGAGACCAACAGGATCACCCCAAGCCTCCTCTTCTCCAGACTGCACAACCCCAGTTCCCTCAGCCACTCCTCGTAAGACTTGTTCTCCAGAGCCCTCACAGTTTCACTGCCCTTCTCTGGACACACTCCAGGGCCTCCATGTCTTTCTTTGTAGGGAGGAGCCCAAAACTGAACACAGTACTCGAAGTGTGGCCTCACCAGGGCTGAGTACAGAGGGATGATCACTTCCCTGCTTCTGCTGGCAACGTTATTTCTGACAGAAGCCAGGATGCCATTGGCCTTCTTGGCCACCTGGGCACACTGCTGGCTCGGTTCAGCTGGCTGTACCAGCACTACCAGGTCCTTTTCCTGAACCTCGCTGCTGCCATCTGCTTCCAACACAAGGTTCTGCCCTCTCTACAGGTTTCCCACTACAAAACCAAGCTCCACCGACAGAACAACAGACCGCCCTTAGCCCTGAAGCACGGTGGAAGAGAACAAACTGCACATTAAACGGTCGAGCCACCATCCTCGCACACGCATTTAAACACGGGACCACAACACCCCGCCAGACCCCCAGCGGCCGCTGCAGAAGCGTGGCAGTCCCGCTCCGCGCCCGCGGCCCCGAGGGCCGCCCGCGGCCCCAGCGGCCGATCCTCCCCGCCCAGCTCGCAGCGAGACTCGACCCCCCGTGCCAACCCCGCTCCAGGCGGGCGAAGGGAGGCCTGATCCACCCGCTAGTACCTGCCGCAGGGTGAGGGCGCTGGGCGGCAAGCGGCTGGCGGCCATGGCGCACGGCCCCGCCTCTCCCGGCCCGGCGGGCGGGGCACAGCGGCCGCCATTTGCTGCGCCGCCGCGTCCCTCCCCGGAGCCGCCCCTGAGCTGAAGGCGGCATATCCTGAAAGAAGGAGCGTGGGTGTTGGAGTTACGTAAACCAGAGTATATTTTCATATGAAAACTCAAGATTTGTGCACTGCAAGAGAATTCCCTCTATTTCCGTGTGGCAAATTTGGTTAATTTATTCAAGCTTTGATCAACAGAAAGGACAGGACAGACCTCATGACTACAAAGTGGTACCTTTTTATTAGTACAGACTATATAAGATGCATAGCTTCTGCAACAAAAACCATGTCCATGCTTAGAGACATCTGATTAATGAAAACGTCTTCAATGTCTGCCTCAGACACAGGGGCAGACTTCACAGTGTAACCTGGTAACACCGGGATTACCATATGGTGGTATCTACAGAACTCCCTGCTGATATTATCAAGACAAAAATCAGCAATAACTAAACAGGATTTGTTTAACTGCAGAACGTTTTTGAATATTCAAGTACTTCTTTCATTTTGGTTGTTTAAAACCATCTGCTTTCCCCATTCCTCCTGCCCACCACCCACCTGGGTGAAGCTGAAGAGCCCTTTTTGTGAGACAGCTCAAGTACTTCTCATACAGAAATGCCTTCCAAGAAGCAAGACTGGTATTTCTTATTGCAACAGATACCGGTAGGAATAATTTCACCTCTGTGAACATTGCAAATACAGTTTTTCTTTTAAGTATTAAATTATTACAAAAGAAACTAAAGAAAGTTTTACACGATTTTGGGAATAACCAATGAAAGAAAAACAGTCTCACCACTGAGTAATCTCTGACAAACGTGGGAGAATACACCTGGACCATTCTGTTCTTAGGCTGACTGCCAGAGGGCAGCTCTTGTGCGTTAATCCTAGCTGAAGAGCTCGTATGAACCCTCCTCCAATGAAATGCTGTTCCATGTATTTCAGCAGTTTAGCAGCAGTAAGGTACTTGCTTTGTCTACAAAGTGTCTGAGGCAGTCACCAGTTCAAACCACTGCCTGAGTGCATCACTGAGAGTTTCTGGAAGAGCGTTCACATCTCTGAGGATCATGTAGAATGGGAATGGAAATTCTTCCATATAAGATCTGATTTCGGGCAATTCTCCAGGTCCTTTGAATACAGGTACTTTAATGTCCAGGATGGAATCCTGTAAAAAAAGAATTGACGTCACTACTAAACTACACGCATCGTCTATCCCATTTTTCAAATACTTACAATTCCGCCTCTCCTCAATTAGTAAAGTTTTAAGATTAAAAGCTGTGTTAAATGATAAATAAAATCAAAAGCTTAACACAAAGCAGTTAAGTGTTTTTATCAAGTTAAATTCCAGCTGTACTACTTGTAAAGCAGCTTCTTAGTTGCTCAGTGTAGCAGTTCAGAAAATTGATAACCCATGTGAAAAATGCATTTTGCTGCTCAAAATTCTAGCTTGCCATCATAACTGGGCTTAATCAGAGCAATGTAATTGTTTATCAGAAAGATAACTTATTTTTTCAACAATAAGTAGAGCAAATGAGTTTCCTATGGAAAAATAAAGTAGAGGTAGAAAACTTGAACTACAAAATTAGAATCTTCACCACACAACTCAAAGTAAAGTTCAAGTTTGCTCACTTGTTTGCTCACATTACAGAGCCTCCCTGAAAAGCTTGCAGATATTTCAGCTTCCCACCCAGGGAAATCTAAACCGCTTATTTCCCACTGCATATTAAATATGCAGTCCAAATTTCTTAATTCAGGCACAGCTCTCACAACTCCTGTCTGTCTGATGTTTAATCTCATACTGGCTCCAGCTCTTATACCAAGTGGAGACTGCTGTCAGAAGTGATTGTGCTGAATCAAAATTGAGGTAGAACAAACCATCTCTGAAATTCTCAATCTGTCAACCTGCCAGTTACTTCTCTGGTAAAGAAAATCAACAACCATTATATTTTAAGATGGCAGTTCCCATTTAGATTGCTAAATATCTTTGACCTCTGCAAAAGGTAACACAGTTGTAAAGCACTACAAAGGCAAGAAAAAGATTTGTTTTAGTTCTCACTCACATCACTTGAATACTTCTCCCTTGTTCACACACTTACTCGGGAATTAGGATTGTCCAACACTACGAAAATAACAAAGATGTTGGCATTCTGAGCTGCTTGAACTGCTGCTGTCACGCGTTCCTTGCCTTCCAAGAAAAGGCCTCTTCCATCAGAGACAATCAAAAGCAGCTGCGCTGTTTCTGAGCACAAAGAACATTTTAAATTCCAGCCAGTTAAAAGTAAGCTATTTAAAAGGCAAACAGATTACTTTGTTGCTAGTAGTATGGATATAATGGAAAAAAACCCAGAGTTTTCCTATGGAATTTAAGTCTTTATTAAATAGAAATCTGTGACATAACATTAAGCTGCAGTTATGAGTAGGTCAAGAAAGGAGTTTTTTCCCCCACTGTGAAAAACCACTGAGAACTGTGATGAATGCCTGTCCATGAGTACCATAATCAAAGATGAAAGGCATAGAAAATACCTAACAAACTGAGCCACAGCATCATCTTTTGTGCTGGGTAGGTGCTTAGGAGTTGAACACTGGCTGAGTCCAGCCACTAGGTCACTTATCTACATATAGTAGCAACTGCTGCGATTAGATGGAAGGAGTTCAAGACTACTCCTCCAAAATCAGGTACCTACAGGCGTGTCTATACTAGTGTTTCATTTTGGACAAAGACTGGTTTGGAAACATGTTTCCCTGTTGTTCCCACATCACAAAGGAATGCGGGAGTGCACAGAAGGGATTACTCCTGGATGAAACTGAACAAGAAGAGCTGGTCTGAAGCAAACCTCCTGACACACACATGGCACAGATGCCAGGTTCCTCAGCACCATCCTGCTGCACGCTGTCCTAAGTCACCAGGACAGGATGCTGTTCCCCCTCAGAATGTTCCAAGAATACGGCCACTCTGTGGCAAAGAGGAAGCTGCAGATTATAAAACCTAGACTGCCCACTTCTTTGCATATTTTAACAAGACTTCTTTGAAAATATGGGCGTCAACATGACAAGCTTCACAACAAGCAGAGGGCAGTCCTTTAGGTTAACTGAGGGTCAGCCATGAAATGATAAGTAGCCTTAACTGTTGTTCACTGTTCCCAGCTTTTCTGGGAAATTCAAGCAGCTCATGACCTAAGTCTGCCTCACCATGAAAAGCAGGCAGGAGGCAAATGCTTCTCAAAAGTGTGCTTCTGGAGATCTATGGAAGTCAAGCTCTTATGCACAGAAAGTTCTGAGGTCAAGAACACATGTGCTTAGGGAGTTCAGGAGGCTGGATGATGCTTGAAGAAAGGCAGTGTCTAGGACTAAATGCCATCTGGACACATGCCATGACCTTGCAGAAGCAGGTACAGCACGCCTTTATATGAAATTTCAGTGAATCATGGCAAATATGAAGCAGGTGTCTTCTGGGGTATGAACCAAACTTCAGCCAAACAATCCTCTTTGACAAACCAAAGCCCTAAGCCCTAAGGCAAGCGAACATCCCTGTGTCATGCCAGTCTTTCTGGCAAGGTATTACTTCAGGATTGTAGCGAGCATTCTGCTGACATGGCAACAAGCACAGTCAAAAAAAGACTCACCTGGATTCATATTTTGAGACAGCTGCTGTGCTGCAGCAAACATACTTGCTGACGATTCTAGAAACTGCAGAGGAAACAAGAAGATTAAGTTACCTTACATAAAGTAATAAGCATAATAGTGGTTAACATTTTTAAATACTACATTTCTGTATTTTAAATGCCAAGACAGTTTAGCTTGGCCACCTACACAGACACATTTCTTGGCATTTACTTGTATTAACTCAGGTTCAAATTTAATATGTACTTTTGAATTAGGGAATCTTTAGAAAGGATTTCTATCTGGATTTAAAAACTGCCAATTTTAATAAGGCCATCAAAACTTCAGTAAATTGTTCAAGTGATTAATTATGTCATTAAAAAATACGCTATTTCTTTGGCTTTGATTTGCAACAAAAGTATTTAAATTATCTTAGAATTATAAGTGTCTTCATTAAAAAGACATCAACTGTCAAATACACCCGAATTTTGCCATTTGGAAAACTACATTTGAGCTATTTTGGTCTCCCCTTTTCTATTTAATAATAATAGAACATCTTATTCAAGTTTGGAACGGTAAGAATGCTAATACCTTCCTAAAAGCAGAATACTTCGCTGATGTCCAGAAACTATTACTATACAAAGTTCTTTTCAGGAAACAGCCCAGTCTGACAAACACACACAGCCTGACAGGCAAAATTTCTTCCTATCCCTACACCAGAATCCACAACATGAAAGCCTCCCGAACTCCCATAAACTTTGATGGGGTTTGTCACTGGGCCACAGATAAGAGTAAGATTAGTAGCTTATACCTAAAAAGGTTGAGACCCAACACAAACAGAGGAAGATGAATGCTTAAAAGTGATATAAATCAGAACTGAAAGTGGAAAAAAAAGTCCTTACTTCTACAAGACTGGGGCCGTTTTGTTACCTGATGAGTTATCACAGGCTCAAATATAAACAACCAGTAAAAATTACAAAGTGATCATGAAAGCACCAAGCGGCTGATGCCTTTGTTGGGACAAAATCTGCAGACATGGTGCCCTGGAAGCATTCTTGTGTACCTGAGCTATTTTTGTTTTCTTCTGCTGAAATTTGCAAAGGCGCAGTATCCGTGTCCCTGACTGGTCGCTGAACTGTTCATGGAAGGGGTGAAGCAGCTGAACAGTTTCTCCAAAACTTTAAGAAATAATAAAGAAATAAAAAGTGTGAAATCAGTACTTGGAGTCCCCTCTGAAATCTTGAGGAAAAGAATCCAGCATTTAAAATAAACTCACCTACACACAGCAATTTGTCCCACTTCTAGAAGAGTCAACGCATTTCCAATGACTGCCAGGGATTCATACGCAAGCTATTAAATTAAAAGAAGTTAAATAAAAAATTTGATATCCCATCTTTTTCCTCACAGTTTAGTATTCAATATGGAGAATGTTACTGAAATTTATAGAATCAAAGAGCCCTTAGAGTTGGAAGGGACCTCTGAAGGCCATCTTGTCCAACTTCCCTGCAATGAACAGTGACGTGCACAGCTAGATCAGGTTGCCCAGGGCCTGATCCAGCCTCACCTCGAAAGTCTCCAGGGATGGGGCATCCACCACCTCCCTGGGCAACCAGAGAGGTTGGTGCCAGTGCCTCCCCACCCTCACTGTAAAAGACTTTTTCCTTATATCTAACCTAAATTTTCCCTCTTTGAGCTTGAAACCATTTCCCCTTGTTCTGTCAGCACAGTCTCTGCTGAAGAGTCTGTCCCCTTCTTCCCTGTAGCTCCCCTTTAGATACTGAAATTTCTTTCACCATCTAGTAAAACAAGTGAAGAGGCTGCCTATCATTTTTCCTCTTACAGATTTGAGAGAGAGCCACTGCCATAAAAATACACCAATTCTACTTGAGGATTTCTGCTGGTTGATTTAGATAGCGACACCACTTCAGGTAAGCTAGTGAAATAAATACTGAAATAACTGTTTTGAAGGAAATGAGCATTTTTCATAAAGACCTGCAAGAGATCTGTCATGAACTAATATTTAATCCTGCGCAGCTAAACAAGCTTCAGCCTTCTGTAAGGAACAAAAATAATTTTTGAGTGGATATGCAGACCTTTTGCCTAATAAATTTAGTATCTCCTTCTTTCAGTTAGCATTCACTGACCTTTTAGCAACAAATCTCTTAGGCATGAAATCACAAGGGCTCAAGCCCACGGACCTCAAGACAAATAACTGCCCTAGAACCACCAGTTGGGCTTTCCAACAGCCACCACTTCTGTGTCAAACAGCACATCAGCCAGGGACAGTCCCCTCGTAATCCTTCCAAGGCTTTATTTTTACCTGTTTGGAGTGATTGTCTATCATACTAGAGGAATCATCAATAGCCAAGCAAATCTGGTACTGTCGTTTACTAGGCTTGGTTCTTCGCAACCAGATCTTATCTTTTCGGAACTGACTGGCAATATACGGAATCACTTTGCGCATGTTCAGTCTTTTCCCTGTTCTGTAGTCTCCTCTGAAAGTCAAGAAAGAAAAAGGCATATTATGGGACGTAAAAGTAAATGTCTCATTCCAAAGATCATGGCCTATGCAGCAAAATACTTACAATATTTTACATGCTTTTTTTTTTTTTTGTAAGTGAATAAGTAAGAATCTGTATTTTTTAACAGCCATATTTAGGTATAGATTTGAAAAATATCACATTTCTGATGCAAGACTGATGCTCAGTGCTTTTTAAAGTTCTTAACCCTAGATGCCTAAAATGGAAGAGAAGCCTTTATGCTCCTCGAGTTTGAAACTACGTGAAAAACATACAACATTTTGCTATTTAATAACATCTATGACTCAACAACATATCAGAGGTTTAAGTTGGTTTGATCACCATTGCAAAGAAGAAAAAATATCCTTGGGACATGTACCTTAAATGTTTGTAATTAATTAAAAAAACCTGAAGTTCCAATACAGAAGTAAAATGAATGCATTTGCAAATAGGAATAATTGCCATAAAGCAGGAACAACAGTGAGCTGCAACTGTACATAAGTCAACCTCGCTTCCCCCAAAAACAAAAGTTGAAAGAAATCTAAAAGATGCAACTTACTTCAGCTTGGCTGCCTGAGTGGGTTCCAGTATGAGCCGTAGCTGTTCACAAAGCTGCTGTGACAAAGGAGCTGTAAGGACTAAATACCTCTGCCACAACTGTGCTGCTTCCTTCTCCTAAAATATCATACATGACAGAAAGAAATAAAAGTGAATTATGCAAAACCAAAAAGTTGGAAAGCAAAAACCTCTGTGTACCAAGGAAGAGTCAGTAGGTGAGTATCAGCTGAAACTGTTCAACTGCATTCAACTTAGAATGTTCCTTGCAGCTACAAAATCACAACAGGCAAAGACCATTCCTCCAGAAACTTGAGCATTGCTGTTAATACAGCAAAATCTTGCAAGGGCTGCCACCTTGTAGTTGGTATTACAGCAAGGCAAGCCATGGGGATGTGGTGCCCAGGGACATGGTTTGGCAGTGGATGTCTTAGTTTCAGCTGAGATGGAAATGTTTTCTTCGGAGTGACTGGCGTGAGGCTACGTTTTGGTTCTACAAGAAAAACTATGTTGATAAAACACCAATGTTTATGGTTATTACTAAGCAGTGTTGTACGGAGACAAGGTCATTCCAGCCTCTCAGCTAATATTAACGAAGGGCTGGGACGAAACAGTATTAGGACAGCTGACTTAAACTGGCCTAAGGAATATTCCATACCATATAACATCATGCAGAAGGAGTTTTGAAGGGAGTGGGAGTTCATCTCTCTCTCTCCCGCTGCTCAGGAGGCTGGCTGGGCATTGGTCAGTGGGTGGTGAGCAACTGCTGTGCATCACTTGTTATATACATTCACATATATATTTGTCATGATTATTATCTCCTTCCTTTTCTCTATCTTAGTAAACAGTTTTATCTCAACCCACAACTTCTGTTTTTTTGTTGTTTTTTTTTTTTTCCTTTCAGTACTCTTCCCTATCCCCATGGGAGGAAAGGGGAGTGAGCGAATGACTGTGTGGTGCTCAGCTACCTGCTGGTTTAAACTACAGCAATGGACTCGGTAGTGTTATGCAATGGTTGGACTTCATGATATTACAGGCTTTTGCAATGTAAATGATTTTATGATAAAGCCTGTTAGGTTCTCTGCCAGCCCTCAAAAATAGCATTACTGATGTTAATTATAATTCAACAAAACAATGAACTCCCTACACTAGGAATTTCATTTAGGAATGACTTTCAAATACAGTTCATTATTCATGACTGGGACAGTCAGAGCAAGTATCTACCATTAGATCTTGTTCTCTTGCTCAAACTTCACCACTGCAACTGGAGGAGGCAGCTTGTCATAGTTTTTGTGAAAGTGGTGTCCAACACTTAACTGCAGGTGGCAGCTCAAAATGGAAGGAGCTTGGCAGGTCTGAGAAAAATATTTTTCATTTTGCAGGTTTTAGAAGTCATTATCAGTAGTGTAACTTTCCGCAAATAGCATACAGCACGTTTCAAAACAAGATCTGAAACATCATCCTGCTTTAAGAATAGCATGTTTTGGGTTGGTTTTTTTTTTTTTTTCTCCTTCAAACCATGTTAACAAAAAACAGCATTTAAACCATACCATTCAGAATATTTTGATTCCAGCCTGCTTGGTTTCCTCAATGCTTCAGCAGTAAGCAAAATAAAATAATACAGTGTAGGATTCTTAAGAAAACGTTTACACCAAAGTGAGGTCACTAACCTCCTCAGGACTTCCAGGCTGCTGTGTTTGCCAAGCTTCCAATTGCCTTTCCAGCTCCTTTCTCAACTCTTCCGGATCTCTAACAACATGCTAGAAACGTAGTTATGAGATTTATGAGACAGTAAAATAAGTTCACATACCTGGTGATCCCCAAATCTTAGCAAACTATAAAACAGTAAGAGAATTCTTATTCCTTTAGACACAAAAATAACTGAAAAACTTGAATGAAAAATCCATTCTAGATCTCCACTATTGATTAGCTTCCATGTACAGGAAGAATAAATTCCTCCTCCCGATACCTACATCCGACACAATCAACATACAAACAAAGCCAGGTACATCTAAATTGACACTGAAAATCATCACATACGTAACTTCAAAGTAATTTGAATGAACTATCCTGACAGACACCAGATCTAATGACTGTGTAACAGTGATCAAACCTTTTAATAGTACATGGGCAGTATCTTCCAAAATTGAAATATGCTTCAGTTAATTACAGGTTGTTTTTTTTTTTTAAATCCTCATTTAAACCATTTATGAAGAATCAAATGACACTTCCTCTTGGCCTGCCACCAAATACTGTATGGTAAGTCATTCTGTTAAAGGACTCCTAAACTTTACTACGTTTTCTCAACTTCTGCTGCACTTTCAGTGACTTCTGTTCCTGATTTTTAAAACCATAACTCAGGCAAACAGCACTGCGTGGTCTGAATAATCCACAGGTTTACTAGGTTGAGAAAAATATGCCTATAAATGCAAATTCAACAGTACCAATCACTTTTGATTCTGTCAGAAGCAGCAGCAGGCCCTCTGGCCATCTACTGCAGGTTTAAGGGAAGGAGGAATAACGTACATGGAGGGGGTTTTCTCCCTCTGAAAGATGAGAACTTGCACTTTCCCCATTCATGTTTCTCCGTTACTCTTCAAGCAATGCTGCAAGAGCTCCCCCTCCTGTTTCAGGTTTCGCATACCCATTTGAAAAGAAGCATCTCTCTATTCTGACAAGGGCAAAACACTCTCGCATTCAGTGGTCTTTTCCCAAAGGCCTATCACATTTAGCACTAAGGTAGAAATATGTGGCATAGCTGGAACATGCTCCTTTTTGTGGTGTGTGCAGAAAGAGTAAAACATCTCCATCAGTATTAGCACTCAGGACAATACATTATAAGCACGGAAATTTAATACTTCTGAAAAACAGACATTAAAGGTATTCATTTTTACTTCATCAGCTGGTTATACACCATCAACTACTACTTCTATTTCATAACTATATGATAAAATGTGATTTTCACAGCTATTATGTGAAACTCTAGGATTTTTCTAGGCTGTAAAAGCATGTTTTGAATTGCAAGGTTCATAAAAGGCTAACAAAAGTTCTAAGATGTTTGCAATCAGCCTTGAGGAAGCAGCAGGTTGTGATGAAAAAGGAGGTTAAATTATTGTCTACAACAGCAATTTTAAAGTAACTGATGCATAGTCCTCTCATCACCCTGAACCCTTTCTATGGTCAGGCCACGGATGCCCCATCACTTTCTGCTCTACTTGAACATTTTATCAGAAGATTCATCCGAGCAAAACAGTTCTTGACGGTTAGCAAAACAAAAAGTTTCTTTTAAGGAGTGAGGATGGGATCTTCCCGCATAAGGACAGGGAGGAATTTCCATTTTAAAGGCATCATTCATTTGTGTATACAATAGTTGGTTTTGTGTTACTTTTCATTCTGCTATTAAAGAACAGCAAGGTACTGAATTGTCTGAATCAAAGTAATTCTAAACCTCAGTATTCACAGTTTCATTAACTCAGGTCAATGAAAACAAACAGTTTCAATTACTGTAGCTGCATGGAGACACACTGAGTATCATACCTGGGAAGCATCCATCAAAAACTGATGGGCTGTATGGATGGTGGAGTCCTTGCTTCTCTCTGGCTTCTCTTCAGTCACCTTGGGTGACTTTTCTCTTGTAGAATCATTGACACCATCGGAGTCTAAAATCTGCGTTTCCGACTCCTCTTCACCTGGTCCTACAATCAGAGAATTAATTACTAACCCTGTGGATCACACGTAATACAGGAACCCATATTGTATCTTGACTCTTAGAAAATCTCTCTCAATGCTTTGTAAAGCTCAGAAGAGCACTTTTAAGAGAAGTGCACAAATTTTAAGACAATTCCAGGAATGGGGTGAATACAAGGCCTTGCAACTCCAAGCACATAAACATGCATTTCCTTATGCAGACTGTATTCTCTTGTAACTACATTGCAAAATAAACAAAGCGTTAGTGAGCAAATCTTTAATGCTTGAAAATTCCATCAGTGATACACATTTTTCAACCTACGTATCTTTTATGACAAAGTGATA
The DNA here is from genome assembly GCF_002078875.1 of Numida meleagris. Taxonomy (NCBI): domain Eukaryota; kingdom Metazoa; phylum Chordata; class Aves; order Galliformes; family Numididae; genus Numida; species Numida meleagris. The sequence goes on along the minus strand of NC_034411.1, from coordinate 75,582,072 downwards.
GGAGGTACAAAGCAATCTGAGAACATCCAGAAAATGATCACTTACCAGATGAAGGCAATCATTTCTTATCTCTTATTCTCTACTTTGTAACTGAACATTTTTCTGTAAATCAGAACTCAGCTTATAAATAAAGGACTGGACTAAAGAATTTATTTTTTTTTCCTTGTTTCTACCCTTAAACAACTGTTAAAGAATTATTCTAAGAATAAAAAAAACTATGGACTTGTTTATAAGACTCCAGTTTTCCAGCACGTACTGTTACAGAATTTTGTGGAAAAACAGAGACTGATTACATACATGCCAGTACCATGGCATGGCAGGGCTTGTTAGTGAAAAGAGTAAACACCTGAAGAGAGTGGAGGACAGAAGGTGAATCCAAGCTGGCAAAACTAATTTTCTCTCTCTATCCAGCTTTTGCATAGTTTGATAAAGAAAAGAAAATAACCCAAAACATTCCAAGTTCCAGGCTGCAGTGACTTTGACCTAAAACTGAATACTTTCTGATAGGTAGCTCAGTTTTATTACATTTGCACTTACGAAAGAAAGTAGTGAGACAAGGACACTTCAGTGCTATGTCACCTGACTTGGTTCACACCAGCTCCTCAGCTTCCTAAAGATTTGTCAGAACTTACCCCCCAAAAAATTGAGTTCTGTGGTGCTGTCGCTGGTGACACAGGACTACTGTTATGTGCCAATAAAGAGAATTGCCAGTGTGTCTAACATACTGGAGAAATGCTTCCTTTTCACTTCTTTGAAGTGGTACATAAAGATCAGAGATCATTAACTTGAAAGAAAGCAGTAAACCACTCTGTCACTTCACCAGCTTAGGAAAAGGCTAACACTAGTTGACCACTAACAGACTAACCTGGCCAGAGTAAGAATACTGCTGCAGAAACATCAATTACAATCAGATGTTTTAGTCTTACAAAAGGTAGATGCATCCACTACATGTGAATATAAATACCTATATGCATATTTAAACGTGTACGTCAGCTTGCATTTAGAATGGTTTTTAAGTTACTGTACCAGAAGTTTTAGTGGCAGTAGACTTTGTTTCTGGCTTCAGCTCCTCTATGTCAACTGCTTGGAGATCCTCGTCCTGCATTTCTGTTTCCATAGCTGTATCCTCGGGATCTCCCTCTTCTTTTTCTTCGAGAGGCATAATAGGTTTCTCCTGTTCCTTGCTAGCTACATCTGTACATAGGCAACATGCGTCATTAAGGGGAGAGGAAGGAAAAAGCAGAGTGACAAAAAACCTTTATTCTGAGGCGGCTACATATCAGCTTTACTGAACTTCACAAAAGATCATCTGGGCTATTGTCTGGAACATTTGTCATCTTTCGCTGTTCTGTTCCATGTTGTGTCAGAGAGCTACTCCTCTGAAAAACTGAAGAGTAAAGTGGAGTAATTACTTTAATAGAAAGCAATTTATTTAATTAAATTTTGTTTAGAGGAATATTTTTAAAGGGTCATCAGTCTGATACAGAATAAGAAACTTGTTGCCTTAACCTATATTTTGCACATGTGGTAGCAATTTGGGCTTCAAAATAGATGAAATGCAACTTGGAAACAGACTAAAATCCCATTTTTATGACTAAATTCAGTATTTTCAAATACATTATCATTAGCGTGAACCTGATTACCAAAGAATGACACTTATCATAGCAAAACAGTGTTACGTCCTGCAAAACAGGGACATTAAACATAACTGGAGGGGGGTGTAGGGAGGGTGAAGTACTGCAAGTAACTACAGCAAATAGGAGATTTGGATTTGAATCTGGAAGGACAACTCTTTACACTCAGAAATACCACCACATACCATAGGTCTGTGCATCATAGCATTCAGAACTTTGTTTAATGTGTTCAAATGCATCAGCCTCCTCCACGTTTTGTTTAGACTGAGTTGTATTCTGCTTTGCTTCACTGCTGGATTCTATGGTTCTCAGTCGCTTGTGGATACGCTCGTTGTGATCTCCCATTGAGCGCTCATTGTCTGCCTGACCAGGTTTCCTCTTGAAACTCTGACAAAGAAAAATTACCACCATGAACTTCAAGTGAGGTGCAGCCAAATACAGATTAAAACATTAAGTTTCTCTAAGAAAGAGAAACTCTAAGAAAGAGAAACTTAATATTAACCAGAAAACAGGTAGGACTAAGTCATTCTAATTAGGTACAAAGCTTAAAAAAAAAAAAGATTAAAAAGGCTAAAAGAACGGCGTTAACCTGTGTATTCTTCCTGCTTTGCTTTTCAGAAGCCATCCGGGCCATGCGTGTGGATTCATGGCCTTCTGATTGATTTGCACTTGCAGCTCCGCTTCCATATTCCTGAGAGACCAAAAAAAACGCAACTATAACTAAGAAGGTGTTGAGCAATCATTGCAGACAAATGTCAGAAATCAAACAAACACGGTGCTGCCTTCTAGTGTGAATGAAAAAAGGCTCACAACTGCAAACTTTATTGTTGTGTAGGGCAGAAAGATCTGCAGACCAAGAATTAGCCCAAACTTACCACACACTTCACTGCTAGGAAGGAATCTTCATTTTTTTTTCCCAGTGAATTTTTAAGTGATGCTCTAAAAACTGAATGCTAGACACAATTCCTAAAATACTGCAGCATTTCTTTGACTGTAACTTAAAAACATACAAGTCCAGCATTTCTAACTCATACAATTGTAGCTTACCTCTTTAGACTGGTCTCTTTCTGAAGCCTCTCCAGCTAGCTCAACAGCACTGTCGCTCTGCAGGTTTTCTTGCCCAGTCTGCCCCTGTGTTTCATGCTCCATTCTCTCTTCAGACTCAGGGACCTGCTCATCCATCTCTGGATTATCTTTATCCTCCTCTTGCTGAAATAAGATCAGTTTTATTTGAACATTCTACAAAGCATGGGGAAGCAGAAGGCCAAAGAGGTAACAGGAATATAGGTGGCAGAAATACACCAGTTTAATAGTAAGGAGATCTTTCATCTTCATAAAGAGTTTTATTAACATCCCACCACAATTTCAAACTGTTACTTTGTGACACAGAACACCATCAGTCTCGTATAAGAGAAAAAAAAATACAAGTTTTTATTTATGACTCTGTACCTGAGGTTGAAGGCCTTGGTCGGCAGCAGGGATTCCCTTCTCTTTCTCCTCTTCAGCAGATTCATTTTTTTCCTCATTAGGTGGTTGCGATTCATCCTCTTCTGCCTCCTCACTGTTCCCAGTATTTTCTTCTTGATCATCAGTGTCTTTCTCCCCTTCATCTTCCTTTTCCTCTTTTTCTTCAGTAACGCCTTCTTCAGCAGGTTCTGCATCTTGATCACCTCCTTCTGCCTCACTAGTATTCTCTTCATTCTGACCTTCTGTATTCTCTGCCTCATTTAAATCAACAGGTTTCTCATCTATTTCAAAAGCATTCTCTTCATCTTCTGAATTAAAAAAAACAGACAGGTATATAAAACTTTCAGTGAAGTACAGAAACAGTGAATATTACAGACACAATCAGAACAAACCTAACCAGGCTATCAAAAAATCGTACAGAGAAAATAACGAGATTTCCATATGTAGAATCTCAAGTTCTCTACAGCATATATTTTCTTTAAGTGTCACAATTAGTTAGTAGCTGACAATACAAAACAATGCACTCCTATTAACTAAATTTAATCTAATATTCTTGATGGTCAGTTGACTTCGAGTGCAAATGCTTTTAAGTATCAGAAAAAAAAATGGAAAATACAAAAGTAATCAAACATTAGAACAGAGAGCTTCTAGAATGAGAATTTATCACTTAGATCACAAGACAAAACCTTTTCCACAGGGTGCATTAATGGCAAAGAAAAATGCTGTCATGTTAAGTTTTGACCTGCAGTTGGTATCTTGCTATTTTAATACACAGAAGTGAAATTCTAACTTCTTGTTATACACAATTCTAGCACCACCTCTCTTCTACTTGATAGAAAAGTAAAGCTCATTATCTGATTCTCCCCTCGCTATCTCCCCTTAGTTTTCAGCTAGGAATCTTCAGAGACTTTCAGCTGTACCTTCACCCTCTTTCTCTTCATCACTCTTCTCATCATTCTCCAGGTTCAAGTTATCAGGAAGATCTAAAGGTTCAACTTCGGGCTGCTTTTCTTGCTGGCCATGATAAGGATCTACTTCGTTCTCATCATACTCTCTCTGCAAGAAAAGGATGAGGAAAAAAAGACAGCGTATATAGTAAGTGAGGGAAAAGGCAAAGATGAGAAACAAGACATAACTGAACTCTCTAGGACACAGAAATACTGAATACAGTATTATATTCTGATCAACTAAAATTATTTTCCAACGATACACAGTCACATGTATAATAGCAGGAGAGATTATTTTTTGCAGCTGCACCTACTGTATTGGGTTTATATGATACAGTTTTGATATCGGGGAGGCTGCAGGGGTGGCCTCTGTGAGCAGAGCCCCACGTCAGATCAGAGCTCCAGCTGTTCCAAAAGGGATCTGCCACTGCCAGAGCTGAGCCACGAGCAATGCTGGGTGTGCTCTGGGAGAGCAGATTTAAGAAAGGAAAAACTGCTGTGCAACAGCAGCTGGGAGAGGGGAGTGAGAAATGTGACAGAACAGCCCTGCAGGCACCAAGGTCGGTGCAGGAGGAGCTCCAAGCACACAGCAGCAGCTCCCAGCAGCCCAGGAGGGGCCCTTGCAGCCCATGGGAACCACACAGAGCAGATCTCCTGGTGCAGCCATAGAGGCAGTGCAGCAGTGGATGCAGCCTGAAGGAGGTACAGCCCAAGGAGAGCCCCCAGAGGAGCAGCCCAGGGGACCCGTGCTGTGACAGTGCCTGAAGGGTGGGCCCCAATGTACAGAGCCTTTGTTGGAGCAGTACTGGGAGAGCTGCAGCCTGCGGGAATCCCACGCGGGATCAGTTCAGGAAGAACTACCTCGTGGGAGGGATCCACATGCAGCAGGGGCAGAGAGTGACCATGGAGGAGTGGCAGAGACAAAGCGTCATGGACTGACCACAGCCTTCATTCCACTGTGCCCCTCAGAGGGAGGAGGTAGGACAGCATGGGTAAGAGCACAGTGTTTTTACTTTGTTTTCAGTTCTCACTGCTCTAGTCTGTTAGTAATGGGCAATAAATTACATTAATCTCCCCACGAAGAGTCTGTTTTGCCTGTGATGGTAATTGGTGAGCTCCCCATCCTTATTCTCAACCCTTGAGCCTTTTTCCATTGTATTTTCTCAGCCTCTTCCTTCGAGGAGGGGGAACGAGAGGTGCAATGGATTTCAGCTGCTCATCAAGGTGTAACTACCACCATCTATATAAATGGGTATTCCGTTGAAACAGCATAGTTTGTGATCACAATACTATTTTCCTGAAAGACTCTAAGCAGAATCTAAACTCTAGCAGATGGTAAATGCACTACTGCATAGCATGCAGTATCTTCAGGCATACTATAGGCAGATTTTTGGGATGAGTCCCACTGAACGCTTCTATGGCTACTCACAACAGATCAAGGACTTTCTAGCTTTCTCCATCAAAATGGCAATTCAGTGTAAAAGCCTGTTTCGGAAGCCATTACACGTTCAGGTTAGTGTAAACAGAAATTCTTTTGGAGTTACCCATCAGAAAATATACATGTAATATAATGGATACGTTGTGGTTAATTTTTGACTCTGAAATGAACCACTTTTCTCAATGTATTTCACCATTAAAATAAAGAGCACTTCAATTTCTCAGAAATACATGATGTGAGCAGCAGAATATGGTTTAACAACAAAATACCTTATGTAGTCCAAATAATTTTTACCTCATCGATTTGCTCATGGATTTTCTCTTGGTTTTCATTGTCCTCTGTTTGATTCTCTGTTTCTTCATCCTTGGGAGGCTGTTTTTTATTATCTTTGTTTCCTGCACCCAAATTGTCATCTTTTGCAACAAGCTCTGAATCTTCCTATTAAACAAAAAATCCAAAGAAACTTCAATTACACTACCTGCTTCCCAACATCTGAATAAACAAGACATCAACTCCTACAGGAAAAAAAAACACTAAATAATTTAAGATATACTCAAATTCTCCCTTTCCGAGACCAAAGAGCTCACTACAAAAGGGAAATCACTGTCTAGGTCATAAGAGAATTTAATTCTTTTGATACTCTTCTTCCTACCCCTTTTCTCCTTACCTCATCCATCCCTGGCCCAGTTTCTTCTGCTTTACTACTGGCATCATCACCATCATCATCATCTTCATCCCCCCAAAGCCTCTCATCCAGTTTATCATCAGCTTCAGCATTGTCGAGATCTCCCATCTGCTTATCCAGCTCTTCCTCTTCATCGGATTTTTCATCATTTTCTGTGTATAGTTCAGGATGATGTCTCAGTACAGAGAAGATAAAGCTAACAAACAAGCAGTCACATTTCACACCTTCAAGTCATCACCCTATGCATTTAGTGGAGCACTGCAGAACAAGACATACATGCGCTGACACCCAGAAAAGCAGGGGTCTAATTAGATGGTTCAGCGTGCTCTCTTGGACAGATAGACATACACAACATTCTCAAACCAACAAGTGTCAAGTGCTAAATGTGGATGATTTTAACTCTCCAATCCTTACCCTCTCCCACCTCCTTTTTCCAAATGTTTTGGCATTAAGGTGAGGAAAGGTCCATTTCAATTTACTAGTTTCAAAACGTCCTCTCTTGTGCTGATGAGCTTATTCTTGGCCCCTTCTCAGATTTTTTGAGCAGATTAATGCTACTCTAATTTGTAAGTCACATTAGTTTCAGATGCTCAAGGTGTTACCCTCTGAAGTGCAAGAACTGCTACTTTCTGGATGACTAGCAAATTGAAAAAGTAACACTTGGTAAAAGTCAACTATTGTCATTGCTTAAAAGTTAGCCATAACTTAAAATGTGACTAGGGAAGCTAATTACTGCCACATTTTCTTTTGTAAGTGTTCTGCTGATCTTCAACAGATCCATAATGTCAGTGACTGATTTTACAACTTGTCCATGGGTCATCTTACAACAGGAAAAAGGAAACGGCTCCCTCTGGTTCAAAACCACCACAGAAGAGTTGAAGAATATCTTCAACTTCTTAGTGTTCAGATTAAGGTTTCTTAGTTTTCATATACAAATGGCACTACTCTTTTGTTGCTGAATGCTGACTTTTCAACATATGCAGCGATATATAAAAGTATCAACCACTAGACCAATGTATTACATTTCTCATAAGTTTGCCTTAGTGGAAGGTTCAGGCTGGACTTGATGATCTCTAGATGTCCCTTCCTACCCCTGCAATTCTGTGATTCTGTGAAGGATCAAACCTTTTTTCTCCTGTTCTCCATCATGCATTTTTCCTTCAAAGTCTTCTGACATTTCAATTGCGTTGTCTTCTCCTTCAATATCTGGCTTAGAATCTTGATCCTCTTTTTCCTTCTCTTCACCCTTTTTAAAACTGTCTTCTATCTGAATTATTGGTAAAGACAAAAGTTACAATGAATCTTGTCTATGAAGTACTACAGCAACATTTACAAGCCTATACAGAAAGATAGACGCCAACCTAAATGGGAGACTCAAAGCAACTTCATTTTATCTTTTTTTTTTTTTACCTGAAACTTCTAATGTGCTTCATTTTTTCACAATATGGATCTCTAGTTTTGGTGGTTTTTGTGCAATCACAGAGCTAGATTAAAGGAAAAAATATCGCATCTGTTCAAGAGAAGGAACGGTCCTATTAGTAGGTAGCCTAACTATAACCTCATGTAAGGTTATTTATACTATCCTCCGGTCATTTTTAAGTCAGCTCTTCATTTCTTGTATGCAATTACTGGTATTAAATATAAATCATAACACATGCAAACTGATGTAAGCCAGTAAAGACTAGCTCAGAGCCAGCTGGATCAACTATTTTGGGCCACTTATTAGCCTTCTCAGATCAGCATGATTTCACAGAAAGCCATGGTAAGAATTTTTCAATGTCTCTGCCTAGGGCTTCTCAGGCTGAAGGTCCAGGCAAACTCACGTTAACTACACTATACAACTTCTGCACGCAAGCTTTCTCTCCACTCCAACACATCAAGTGAAAGCCTGGCATTTTCCATTACTCTGCATATTCCTCCTCAAAACCATTCAAACCTCCTACAGTATGTTCCGTAATATGGCTGAGCTGACCTTCAATACTGACACAAAGCCAGCATAAGTGACTTTTTATTCCTTAACCCTAGCACAGTTGACAAAGTTGCTCAAGAAGGAAATTCTAGTGAAAGCAAACTTAACAAAAATAGCTAAAACCTCTTGCATTTATATTTACAAGTAACCAGAAGCAGCCTTTCTTTAGTGTGTAGGCTCAGTTTTATCCAAACTACTCCCATCTTCCCCTTGTCCCCTCTCCTAAAAAACCAACTTGCCTGATCTTCACTTTCTATTTTGTCGCTCACATCCTTCTTGCCTTCTCCATCTCCAATACCACCTTCTTCATAATCATGAAACTGTGTTGCCCCCTCTCCAGCTTCATCTTCAAGTAATTCTTTTGGCAGACAAAACC
>NC_034411.1:75078259-75273341 GCF_002078875.1 Numida meleagris | reverse complement strand
GCCCCGCCGCCGCGCGCGCCCCGGCCCGGCGCCGCCCCCGCCCCTCAATCGCTACATTGTTGACATTCGCCAGGCTGACATCATCCTCCCCGCCCCGCTCCATTCACAACAACGCTACGCCAACGGCGCAGCGCGCCCTCCCTCGCCCGGCGCGGTCGCTACGCACGGAAAGATGCGTACGGCCGCTCCGCGAATAGCGGAGAGGCTGGCGTCCTGCCCCTCCCCTGCTGCCGAGGAGGGGGGCGGCGCATGCGCGTGGCTGCCTAGCTCTCTCCCCCCGGGATCTCTCTCTCTCTCTCTCTTTCTCTCTGTGTGTGCGGGTGTGTGTGTGTCTATATATATGCGTGTGTGCTGTTAGCGCTGGGCCCCGGCGGTCGCGAGGGGCCCTGGGAGTCGTAGTCCTCCGCGAGGGGCCGTGGGGGCGGCCGCCATGGCCGAGGGGTCCGCTGCGAGCGCTTCGTGCGCGGCCCCCGGAACCGCCGGGCCCCGGGGAGGGCGTTGCGGACGTCGGCCAGGCTCAGCCGTCTGGAGGGAGGGCGAGGCTGCGGGCCCCTTGGTGGGGCTGAGAGGCACCCACCCGGCCGGCTCCGGCTGCCGCGGAGCCCCGCTGTTGATCCTGGTGATATTTTACGCGCTCCGCCCCCGGAGAAACCTCATCCTCCAGCTCTTGCCAACCGCAAGCGTCCAACAGTCATGAGTCAGCCCTGCCAAACATCAGAGGAATAGATAAGTGCTCCCGAGATTAAAAACAAAAACAAACGCCCGTGAAGCCGTCCCGGCGCGGGGTGCTGCCGCCGGCTGGGCTGCGGCTGGGGTCTCGGGAGCGAGGCCGTAGTGGCAGCAAACGCCAATAAAGAGCGATGTTGACCTGCAGCTAACACAAGCGCGTCGGGTAATTAACGCGTGCCTGGTCGCTGTTTTTGTCGGAGTTGATACCATACGTCTTCATTCTGGTTTCCCCCCTTTATTACACAGTGCTTTCTATGTTCTCGGAGAGAGGAGCAATTTTTGTGGCGTTGTTTAACTGAACGTCTGAACTCACTGCTGCATTTTCAAAGTGTACTTAATTACAGAAAACTCTGCAAAGACGGTGTGTCAACACAAAACCAGCTCTTCACGTGTGATGTCAGACATACTGTCACTTTTCAAAAGCAACGCTCTTCCCCTGGCTTGAATTTTATATGGTTGTCTGCTCACGTAAAGCAAGAAGCGCTCTGGTTTAGTAGCATGTTACCCCTGCATTTTGTAGCTGCATGCGGCAGCAGAATAACATCCCGCTGGAGAATTTGACTCATAAACTTCAGTTTCCCTCTGCAAGTGATGCTGGTACAAAGCCTCGCTCACAAGTGCACGTAGGTTCTGGTTCTGCAGACATATGTAGTGTTTAACACATGGCAAGTCCCACGGCGTAGTGTCATGTGTTTAAATGCTAGCAAGGCTGGGTCTCTGTGTCGCCTTGTTTTTCCTAGAGACACAAAAATAGTTTTGTATAGGCATGAGAGATAAAAATACCATATTCAGAAGGACTCAGATAAAAATAAGTCATGCAGCATTTGTAATGCTTTAGTTAGCGCTCTGCATGCCCATGATGTCACTGCATTCAAAGTGCGCATCCTCTGTTATTTACAAACTACACTGCTCGAGTTGCAGCTCCAGGTAAGTCAAAGCTGGTCAAACAGAAAACTCAGCAAAACAACTGCCTAGACCTCTGCCCAGAGCACACTTTTCTGAAAAGCACTATAATTACTATTTAACTTACTGTCCAGCATTTTAAAATGCACATTACTGTTCGACATAAAGTAAGCTTAAAGCGATTTTGCTGTAGCCCCTTAGGTGTTATACTAGTAAACTAGGTGAAAAACTGGCAGTTGATTGCCAAAGACAGGAGGAACGTTGCACTAACCAAACAAAATCTACCATGATAAAATGCTATTTTTATATTATGTACCTTGCATTGTAATGCACTGGCTTCCCAACACAGCCCCAAACAGCTTATATTGTGGTAGCACTTCCAGCCCGATCCTGTTTTGATTTCAGTCAACTATTTTCACACCTCATTTTTTGTGAATGTAGCTATTTCTGGATTTTTTTTTTTTTGAAGCCAAATGTACCTCAGACAAACGAGTATTTTGAAGAGATGTTGTGTATGGTCTCTCAAAACGATCAACAATTTGTCAAGCAACAATGACAAAACAAGGTGAGAGTAAATGTAGAGAAACACAAAGTTGAAGTCATCCCATGAATACTTCAGGAATAATTCACCCAGAATGCCACAACAACGTTCTCCAAACAAAGCTGCCTCGATAGGTTTTACAACTGGCTTCAGCTCGGCTTTATAGATGTAGTTCCTTACTACGTATCATCTTCACCAATGTCTTAATTAGGCAGTTTCCCCACAGCACGGTGACTTCATCCCTTCAGAGAGGACTGCCTGGCTGAGCTTGGGGCGCTTGACCTACTTTCCAGTATTTTCTTTACGGATAACACGAAACTTTCCAGAATGTTTGAAATATGAATATCTATTTCAGCCACATTTCATATGTATATTTAAAAGATTTTAAATGAATACAATATTGTAAAACATGTCCCAACATCCCTTTCTGAGATCTCATTTGCATATCAATCTTGTAACTTGAATAGTCTTAATAGTGCCACTTGTTGGAGAGCCCTGTGTATTGCAAGATATTTCAAGCACGTATTTATGAAATGAATTGCTTTTTCCTGATAATGAGTAATTCCTAATTTAAGGTGCTGCAGGAAGAGATGAAAATACTACACGAGACAATTTTTGTTGCAGCGTCAGCTTCAACCAGAGTGACCCAGAGTCTCTGAATGGGCGACATGTTGTTTATTGGATTCAAAATCTTATGCAACTCCATCTTTACAGTGGTAATGAAATAGTGAAAAAGGAAAATATGGACAAGTTAATTTAATTGAGGAAATTGTCATTTCTTTCCACTGTACATTTTACCCTGCAGCATTAGGGTGAAAAAGATGGGCTTTCCAGGATAAGCCCCCGTCCTGCACACCGTTCTAAGTCATTATTGATAATTATGCACATACATATTCTCCTGGGTTATGCAGGTAGAATTCATGAAATTGCATCATTCTCTTTGCAGTGATTAAGAAATTCACAGTTGATTACTGATTATGCTACAGGCACCGTATGTCTTTTTGCAACCAGATTCTAACACACCCCAGGTATACTGCGTTTCCAGGAGCACTGACAGTACGAACAGCTCACACTGAGTCAGTGACTGTGACAGCTAAGGAGGAGACATTGTCGTGGTGCACGATATCAAAGATTCGCAATGTAATATCTCCACAGCATGGCTTGACGTAACATGAAAAGCTTCACAAAGGAACATTTGCCATGCACAGAGCATCAGATCTCTGGTATGGTATTTTAAGGAGCCAGTGAGATATCATATTTGAAACATATTGAAGTATTAAGAAAGCATTGTTACCCAGGCTAAAATTATTGTGTCAGAAGGCAAGGCAGGAAAAAAGGCAGGTGCTGACCTTTAAAAAATGATGTGGATAATATCATGTGAAAGGACTTTTAGGAAGCTGGTGGCTTCAAGAAATTGAGGGTCAAGAATCATTCAGGTTTACATATAATGTCCAAACCCCTTTGTGTGGTCTCTAAGACAAATGTTAGGATCTCGTGTTTTCCTTGTTCAAAAAAGAGCAGTGAACAATTCAGACTGCCTGCTCGCTAGGGTTGCCTGGCTTCGGTTTAGCATAGAGCAATTAGGGAAAAGTGATTGCAACACCTATCTATGTTAGACAAATAGGATGAAGAGCCTGAAAATTATTTTTGTTGATTATATGGACATATATTTGTCAGCCCCAGAGCGACACAATTCTAACAGCCTTCTGCTGCCTTGGAGCTAAATGCTGCAAAAGGCAGTCCAAGTAAGGCCCACAGCGAGTCCTGGAGTCAGCTGGTGAAGTTAAGGCTTAACCTTTTCCATTATGTCTTTGAATCAGTGCTTCCTTCCAAGACTTTCATTAGATCTATCGCTGCTTTCATTTTTTATTGTTTTTTTTTTTTTTACTTAGTGTGTAGATTGTGATTTATGATTCGGAGGTAATATTTCAGACTTTATATTTAGAATTGTATTTTAAAATACAACATAAAAACTGCATTGTATATTAGCTTCCAGAGGTCAAATCTTTCAAGTCCCCATGATTCTGCAAGTTTAGATGATCCCAGAGTCTCCTTCCAAGAACAGGGACATCCATAATGACATACTTAAACCACAGTTGATTTAAACCTAAGAATCGATGCAGGCAAATCTGTTCCAAAAGTTATCTGAGGGCAATTGTGGACAAATCCCAACATTGTTTTAGCTAAACTTACCCTAAATGCTTTTTTTTTTTCAACAGCCTTCCCTCTTTCTTATCTGGAAAATTAAGATACCTGCAGCAAACCTTAAGAACACGGACCTTGGCAAGTCCACCGTGCTGCAAACGAAGGAATGCACAGGAGAGCTGGGAAAAAGGTGCTCTGTGTTGAGCACTGCCCAGAGAGGGAAATCTTCTAGGTCTGGAGAACAAGGAGGACATGCAGAGATTGATCTAGTTGTGATGGGGCTGCATTTATGCTCCGGGCACTAAATACGAGGCGAGAGACTTATTTTGGTTCCGGGCCTCATTCAAGAGCACAGAGATATTTCTGAGCAATCTCAGTCCCAGTTCCGATATGTCAGAGCACACCAGTATTCTGTGAAGATTTAATTCAAAATTATGATTTTGGGAAGGAATGGAAAATGGGAAGAAAAAAACCCAACCCTATTCCCTGGTGGGAGATTACTATTTTTAAGGAGTCTTTTACTCTGTGTAGTCTTTAACATCAATGAGAGTTTATGCACACGCACCAGTGGCTGACTAGACCCGAATTCATTAATTAGAGTAAAAGCCTTGAGGTAATTATTACTCACAAACAAAAATACTGGATTGGTAACAACTCTGAATCGTTAGCACATGTAATGCTTTCACTGGATAACTTTAACAGAGGCTTTGTGTAAGTAAATTCCTCTCAGGCTGGACTGCACAACCACAATGCAAAACGTGCTGCTGTTGTCGAGGACATTGCAAGGCTTTCAGAGAGAGCCAGGGGAAGTAACACATGTACACACACAGGGTCATAAAATATAAGGTTCTCGGTATCACAGAATGTATTGGGTTCAAAGGGACATTAAAGATCATCTGGCTTCAAACCCCTGTCACGGGCACGGGCATGGGCACCTTCCTCCAGGTCAGGTTGTCCAAAGCTCGAAGCCTGGTTTGACAGTCATGTGTGGTTTAATAATTAAGGGTACTTAATGCATGAAACATGGCTGGAACACAAGAAGTCTTTTGCAGGTTGAAAGTTTCTTCTGTCTGAGCATCTGCTAGAGAAGGACTGGCAGGAGGCATGGACGGAGCAGTCAGCAGGTTCAGTGGCCATAGGGGCACAGCAGCCTGCACTGCTTCTGGTGGTATTTACCAGGTGCTGGAGTATTTGAGACTCATTACTGTTGTTTTCACTCACATTAATGAACACAGTTTGATTCGTTTACTTATCACACAAACTGCTTTTGCCATTCTTCAAAAAGGCTGTCGGATTTTCTTGCAATTTAAGCACAGGACTGGAACATTTATTTCTGAAAGGATGGAGATAACTTTTATATTAAGAAATATTTACAATCCGTATTCATATATTTTCTGACTAATAGGTAGCATTGTTGAAGTGTTTGCATTTAAGGCAGAGGTCAAGTCTCCGCTATTGTTCTGTTTTGGAGGTGAATGCGGAGTGCATTGGCTTGCAGTGTGCCTGTGGTTTTTTTGTAGCTGCAGAAAATAATTGTGACCTCTGATTATGGGAGTGATTTAAAACTGCTCTTTGCTGTGTTAACTTGAAGTTGTGAACTCCAAAGGTCTGCTGTGAATAGCCTATGAATAGAAAAGGAGCTCTGCTGGAACTCTTCATTATGTTTGAAGTGTGTAGAAACTGGAGATTGAAAAGATCCAGTAGTTCACTGAATTCATTGCACAGGCAAGACAGAAACTCTTTGCACAGTGATACCCTTCCTACATTTCTCAAAAAAAAAAAAACAACAAAAAAAAGCATGTTTAGATGTTTCTGGAGAAAATGCTTTATCACAATGCAATCCATTAGGATACTAGGATGTCTGTATTTTGACCCAGTCTGCCATCGAGGCAATTTTTGCATCAAATTTTCAGCGTCAGTTGCAGAATGACTAAAATATCAAAGCCTTATGGAGAACAAAGATGATTTATTATATATTTCTTGCTCTTACACTGAAAGAAAATATTAGTTACTCCACAGCTATTGATATTCTGGTGTTCTTTGAAGAACTGTTAGCTTAGTCTTTATTTTAAAGGTGGAAAAATCTACCAAAGGTTGATTATGTATATATATTACTTTTAAATAAAAATCCCTCCCAAAATAAACGACTGTCAACTTACAATCCCTGAAATTCACATAATGATTTGAGCAAAAGCTTGCAAGCAATTGGCAAGGAAGCAAAAGCTTGGTGATACTTGGTGACTGGTGAAAAGTAAAAAAGGAAAGGCTGCGTATAGTGACAAGTAAGTTCCGTGAGAAGTTTCAATCATCTGTTAATTGAACCTAATTTAATTTAACAAGACATATGGGCAAGGAAACCTTTTCTTTTTAATGGACTTCCATAGGAAGTTGATAGAGTTCCTTGAAGGAATGGATTTGCTTTCTACGATTTATGTATGGTACAGCCTACTTTTTTCTTTAGCTTATGAAATTTGGTCTAGTTTGTTATTGCTGCTTTCTTTGTTAAAAGGTAAAATGCACATTGGGCAAGTGTTCTATGGCAATTTGCATAAAAAGTGATGACAAAGAGCAATTAATTCCTCATTATTATGCAGCAAAATGCTACTTTGCTCCTAAGTGACTGTGGAGTACATTTTTTTCTCTGTGTGTAAATTTGTTGCAGCATTATTCTAAAAATAGTACGTAAGGACCCTCTGCACTCTTTATAAAACAGGGTCTCTGACACTCCATTCAACTCTCCGTGGAGAGATTTTTTCTCACGCACTCTTAACACTACAAGTATCACCCAAAATGTTCATCACAATAATAAGCATCAGAATTTTGTTAGATAAAGCAAGATAGAGGAATTTAATATTTTGTCAAATTAGATCTCTATCCTTTTTATCTTGAGATCAGTATTCAAAGTACACTCGGATCACACACAAATAGAAACATATTCCTACCACACACAGCTCGTCTGTACAGAACAAAGAGTGGAGATATCGTTTTCTGTGAAGGCTTGATTCCGAGTACAGATTTCATTACTGGCTCACCATAGGATAATGAAATTCCTTCAGGGCAAAGATGAGGTACATCAAAGAGGCAGCGTGGAGAGGCAGACTTTGTTAGTGCATGCTCTGTCACCTGCATTACTGGTCCTTGCCTGCCTTTAATTTGTAAGGAAATGCTAGTAATTCAAAACCTTTTATTGGACAAACTTATATTTATATATATACATTCACATAGGTACACAGATGTGCACACAGAAACATGTATTTTTGAAAATACAAAGTCTTCTGGAAGTTATGTGATTTCTCTGCAGCTAAAGTGGAATATGGAAAATAATTAGTTTCTTAGTAGCAAAAATGACCTATGCAGATGCTGAAAGCATCTTTACGTTTAGTAAATAAATGCTGTCTGCACCCTGTAGATAACTAACACTTCATGCAACTTTCCCTTTATATTTCTGTAGTGATTCAGAGTGACTTCAGTGCTTATGGAAATGAGAGGCAAATATTCAGCAAGACCAGGAGCTGTGGAGGACATGAATGACTAAAGCTTTCCCACAAGGCTTTGCCAGTATGGAACAAAAGGGTTGCCCTACAGAAATGCATCATGGCTCTATCTAGTCCGGCATTCTGCCCCTGGCCACATCCAGTAACTGAAGCTTCAGTGCAAATCAAAACCACAGCAAGCACCTAGCTAATTATGAGATGCTATGCGTAGAGGAAAAAAGGTTGATCCTGACTCACAAGAGAGCAGTTTATGCCCTGAAGCGTGAGGTTTGATTTCCCTTGTATCCGTTTGCTTAACTCACACAGTTGCAAATACAGTTTATGCTTAAAAGAGTTTCTAATCCTCTGTTGGATCCTAATCAACAATCTGCCTCCATAACCTGAGTCACCAGGAAGTTCTTTGGGCTGAGTGCACTCTGCATGGAAGCCCTTTGCTTTGCTAGTTTAGGGGAAGTTTTCCAGCTTTGGCCTAATACCCACCACCCCAAGGATCAGCCCTAATTGCCCTGATGAAAACCATCCAGACTACTACTCCCTTCCCCTTGAGACCTCTGTATGTGAATCAGTTAATTCTGCACCCCTACCTGCTAATCTGTGGTTTTGGGTGGGTTTCCTTCACTGACATGGGGAAGCAGCACCCACTTTCTGTTCTCCTAGAAGCTTTGGGCAGGTCTCCCCTCAGAGCAGGAGCTGTATGCCCGAGGGCAACTGTCCATTGCAAAAGAGGAGAAGGATAGGCAGAGGAGTGAGGCAGGGGAGAAGCTCATGGGAGGTAGCAGGAAGCCCCCCTTTCTGCTCCTCCAGCATTTCCTCACAAAGAAGTGGCTCCTCTTGAGCTGCTCTGTGGAGACATTGCTGGGAAGGGATTGTCCTGCTCCACGCTGCACTGATGCAGCCTCACCTGGAGCCCTGTGTGCAGTTTGGGGCACCACAATATGAGAAGGATGTAAAACTATCAGAGGGCACCCAAAGGAGGGCTATGAAGATGGTGAAGGGTCTCGAGGAGCAACTGAGATCCCTTGGTTTGTTCAGCCCAGAGCAGAGGAGGCTGAGGGAAGGGCTCATGGCAGCCTACAGCTCCTCATGAGGGGAGCGGAGTGGCAGTGCTGATCTCTGCTCTCTGGTGACAGAGACAGGACCCAAAGGAATGGCATGGAGCTGCATTATGGGAGGATCGGGTTGGGTGTTAGGGAAAGGTTCTTCATCACAGGGTGGTTGGGCATGGAACAGGCTGCCCAAGGCAGTGGGCACGGACCCAAGCTGCCGGAGTTCAAGCACTGTTTGGACAGTGCACTCAGACATAGGGTTTGAGTTTTGGGTGGTGATCTGTGGAGCCAAGAGTTGGATTCAGTGATCCTTGTGGGCCCCTACCAAGTCAGGATCTTCTATGGTTCTATAATTCTATTATTCTATGAAAGGCAGATCCAAAAAAGAGGCTTAAATACTACCTATGGACCATAAATGGTTAAGCCTAAAGATGTTACCTTGGACTCCTAAATAACAACCTAAACAAAGAGATGCCCAAATTCTGTAGGACTGAGAGATTTTCATCTCAAAGCTTCTCCTTTGTGATCTGATGTTGTGATTTATATGCACACATAGACCAACATCAGTTTTGCTGGTCAGTGCCTAAGGCTGTGCTTCCAAGGCAGCTCAGAACAGCCCTCATCGGACTCGCTGCAATCCCATCCTCATCTCTGATTGTGTTTTCCTGCCTCTCTTCCCTATTACGCTTCCTCCTTGGACAGGCACTGATGTTTGTTTGACCTTGCAGTAAGCTGGTTCAGGAGGTAAAGTGGCTGCACATTTCTTTGTAGGATTAGTTTCTGCCAGCTTAACTTCCTGAACCAGCTGACTGGCAGATCAGAAGAGACTAGGGCTGGTGCTGAGGAAGGAGTAGGAATGAAAGGCTGGGGACAGGGCAGACCAGGCAAGACCTGCAGGGACCCACAGCCTCAAGAGTCCAGCAAGAAATCACACCTCAGCTTGGTACTCCACAACCTTAGTGTAAAAGTATTCTACTTTAGGCACATGAAGAATGGAGACCACTAGATCTACTGCCAGACCAAAGTTTCCCACTGACACTTGTGGCAAGAGCAGAGTGAAGCATGTACTGTTGGGACCACTGTCACCAGTGCATGGCACTAACATGCCAGCAAAGCCAAAGGGATTAATGTGTGCCATGCCTTGCAGCTGTGACAACCTTCCTCCTCCTCTGGTGATATTCTGAAATCTTTGCCTTAAGGGCAGCCCATGATCACTTCCAAGATTCCTGGGTGACTGGAGTTTCCTCTTTGAGCCTGTTGTGTGACACACTCACTCCATGTAGCACCAGTTGCATGATGTGCAGGGCGGACCCTTTCTTTGAGGATCCAGCCCAGCAAAGGCAGTTGGGGTGCCAAGAGGAGCTGTGCTTCAGTACCAACCACTTTCAAAGCAGCTCGAACCCCATCTAAAATCATTCTTCTGAGTAACTCAATACAGAGGGTTTACAATCAGACTGTAATCCAGAATACTCATTCTCCAGAAACCCACAACACCCAAGAAATCTTGTGTTTCTTTTTTACTAGTTGGTGGAGACATAGCAGTTATTTCATTGATTACATCCACAGGGAGCTGACAATGTCCATTTTGCCCTCTCCTCAGCACAGGGACTCGTCAGCTCTGGGCACTTGGCAGAGAAACAACAGTGCCTCTGTATTTCAACAAGAGGCAGGGATGTAAGTCCAGGGAAGAGCAGCAGGTGGGAGGAGTGGAGAAGGCAAGGTGCAGGTGGAAGGCGCTATGTACCACTCTCATACTTGGAGAGGAAGAAATGATGAGGCTGGTAGTTCATCATGAGATCCGTGAGGCCCTGCTGTTCATGGCATAGGCACCAGTTGAGTTGAGAGCTGGGTGTAAGCAGCTTGTATGAGCAACGAGGGTGGGCATATGTGTGTTTTACTGGATCCAGACCATTTTTCTTTCATACATTCACCATACCTAGTGTCATCCATACTGCTATTTCCATCAACTTTCTCAGGATCTCTTCAACTATATCTCTATGTGAAATAACAGAACAAAAACACAAATGAGAGCCATTGTTTTGCAGTGACCTCCACAGAGAGGATAAAACCTGCCAAATACAAAAGTCTGAAATGGAATGTGGTGTGTCCAGCTAATTATTTACTGTGAAAAATTTGCTTAAGTGTCATCCACTGAGAGAGTAAGAGGGATGTCTTCCATGAGCTATACTGAACTTCCCTTAAACAACCACGCCATTTCATATGAAGAAACGTTCATTTCTCCTACACACATGTGTAGGACCTCATTTTACATGCCTGGGGTGGATGTGTGTGATCTACTAAAATGACTTGCTATCTTCCATAATTTATGCTGCTGTTCTATCTTAGCAACGCACATAAACTTCAGCAATGCATTGTCACTCCTCTCTACATCATTGTGAAAGATCACCCGAAGAGCAGCTGCCCTGGACCTGGGGCATTCTACGTGTCATCTGCTCTGCTTTAGAGACCAGATCTGAGGCAGAATGGCACAGCAGAAGAGAAATCACAGCAAGGTGTGAAATTCCATGCGTGGTACTAAGAAATAAAAATAGGTAACGGGCTGGCAGTTGGCATAGCTGTTCAACCTGATGGTATTATCCTGGGAACAGTGTGGTCAAGGAGAAGCCAGCTTTCCTGAAGGCAAATGTCCCCCTTTTTGTTCAGGCAGCCTTTTCATGAAACCTCATTATGAGCAAATATATATAATAGCAATGGGAAGGTGCAATGGTTAGCCTTCAATTCACCAGGGGTTTAACATTTACTATTGTCATGTAGTCCTGTACTAAAGTTGTTTGTTTCCTATTGCTTAATCCTTTTATAACACAGGACACTAATCTACAATTCATAATTTGACCCTTTGTTCTGCTATGGGGAGGTTCCTTAATTTGCTGAGACTTTTTGCAGATTTGAGGGGAGAGTACTGCAGCACAACTGTAGATCTTTGCTGACTTGATTGTGCTCACCAAGATTAACCTTGTCCTTGGTTGCACACAGTGTGCATCCTCAGCCCTGGGGTCTGCATTACCTGTATTCGTTTTTGGCTGCTATTTTGGAACAGGGAAGTTCTCCAGTCTTGGGAAACACCCTTGGTTTTTTTTACAGTAGAGTTGCATGCTCCTGCCAGCAGCTACGTTCTGAAGTTCAGCTCCTTCTGAACACTCTTGGATTCTTTTAACTTCATGAAATTGGTTTTCTCAACTTGATCCAGTATCTCATCTTCAGAAATATTTATCTTTATAATATCACACTCATAATTTCCATAAACTTCCAAATCCCCCACTACAGTGAAAACAAATGCAAATAATAAATTCAGCTTCTTGAAAATGTCTTAATCCTTGTTAATTGCCTCCTTAATTCCTTAGTGACCTGGAGGGCCTACAGAGACCCACATGCAGCTTTATTTATGTTTAGTCTATTTGAATAATTATGGATTGTTTATCTTAATATCTCTGGCTATTTGTTCTCTCTCCTCCCTCTGAATTGCTGTCTATTTACAGTTTACTTGTGTCTTGTGCTGAGCTGGTTTGGGCAGAATTTGTAACATGTCTGTGTGAAAGCCCCTCTGGTGTTGTCCTGGAGGCGACGTCTCTGAAGTTCACAGCAACACTCTCTTTAGTACAGAAAACCCTGCTTTGAAAGAGCCTTTAAGGCTCTGGAATTTCATACAAAGTTTCCCCTTGCCTTGGCCCAGTGTAATAATACACCTATCTATTCAGGGAGGCATTTTTAATTTAGCATTAGTATTAATGAAGATTTTAGCCAGGAGAGCAACTTGTGGTTGTCAGATACTGTGCTAACCATTGCAGATTGTTTCTTCTGTGATCTGCATCAAGCTCATCTATTAAAAATGTTTTTGTTTTAAGAAGGGGAGTGGGGAATTCTGAGGAGGATATGTGCCGGGAGGTGAGGGAGGGGGCGAGAGCCTGCAGAAACACTGAGCCTGCTGACCAAGGACTGGAGCTGAAGCAAGGCACCTGCCTTCCTCAGCTGCCTGCTTCAGTGGCTCATAGCATGCCATTATACAGCTTGTGATTTTTACAAATGAGAATCAAGATGAGCCCACAAGCTCAATTTATATGTGTGTTGTGAACTAGAATTTAGCCAAACCCATAAAGATTCAAGGCTGGTTCACTAACTTAGGCTCTAATTCCAAGCAATTTTCAAAATGAAACTAGACACTGAGTATGTCATGAGAGAAAAACCTTTTGACGAGGTTATCTTTGCCTTCTTCTTATTGCTTTGGTACAAAATGGATTAATTAAAAAGAAGAGAAAAGTAATCGCTTCCTTTCTCTCATCATAAGAACCACATGTGCTGCATAAAATAGAGAAAAAAAGAAGAGCAGCAAGTGCTGGATGATATTATGTACTTCATGAGAAAATATTAGCCACCTCATTTCAAAGCAAACTATGCCTACAGTAGTTTAAAGGGAAGTAGGAGGAAATAATAATAATTATATCTGAATTGGCTCAGGGCTAAATTCTGTAAATGAGTATGGGCGTGACTGGGCAAAACATCTTGAAGTTAACCTGAAGGAAAAATGAACCTATCAAAATCAGGTTTAATTGCAGAAAGTGTTCTTTTTGTTATTGTATATCCATGTGAGGATATTTGATACTTTATTTTCCGAGCTCAACATGCAAATTAGCATACTCCTTATTAGCCTTTACAGGAACATATTCATATAAAAAATGATTACAATTAAATGTCAGTGTTTCAGTTTTCAAGAACATAAATGGACAATGCAAATGGTAGCAGAAGAAAGAAAAAAGAAATTAATGAAGTTTGTTTGTGGGTTTTGCTCTAAAGTAGGTAGTAGAATGACAAAGTGCCAAGGGAGGGAATGAGGAATAAATTTAAATTTATCTTTGTAGTTAATGATATCTTTAGGGCATAAGAGATTATATTATTGATTAATGCCAATAACCTGGGTCATAAAAAGTAATAAATAGCAAAGTTACTAAAGGGAGCTTATCATAGGAAAACTTTGGTAAGTAGGCCGTTATAGACATATCTAAGAAAGACTGAAAGGTAAAGAGGATATGGTCCTCTGTAGTGGAAGAGAGTTCTGCTGCAGCCATCTCTTCTCTATTTGCCTGAATTGGCCTCTGAAATGACCACAGAAACTGGGTTGTCCAGGCCAAAATGACTCCCTTTCCATCTCTGTCTCCAAGAAAATCTCTCTAGGAACGCAATGTGTTGCGAAACGTCCTTGAGACTTTGCATCAGGGATTTCCCTTACTAGACTATCCTGTCGGATGGAAACCTTGTGGGTTTACCTCTCCATCCTATTCCCTGTGCTGACAACCCTGGAGAATAACATCCTCCAGGCTGTCAGGAAGGAGTCTGCAGCCTTGGAGGGTCTCATCATGCCTGCCACCTCCCCTGTCTCCATAAAGGTCAGCTGCAGTCTTGTCTCTCTTCATCGGCATTGCCCTGCTCAAGAGATGGCTGGTGTGGCTACAAACTTTTCTTGGTGAACAGTACCTTGCACAGTGAGTGCTTTTCTACTGAGGAGAAAGTAGCCCAAGCTTGCTCAAGGCCAGGAAGTTGTACAGTCCCAGCAGCAGATCTCATCACCTCTGTGGACTTGCCATGAATAAAAGAAAGCAAGCTCTTGCAAAGACACTGAATAAAACTTCACTACTGATGGTCTTTAGAGAAACCTCCCTCTCACTGATCAGGTGGGAAACTCTTGTACTGAGTTTCAAGACTGTCTACCTTCCCCACGCTGCAGCTGCTAAGGCAGCACAACTTCCTAAGTAAGACACGCTGATCTGTTCCTTGTTCCCCCCTCAAGGATGGTGTGTTAGAGAAGGCAGATGAAAGCCTGAGAATTGTGGCTCATCCATCCGACTGGTGGGTAGCCTTGAGCTAGTCACTTTCCCCTGAGAAGCAGTTACAGCAGAGGAGGGTTACTGCACTGCTTGGTGTTTGTTGGCAACTGTTGGCTGAGAGCTGAGGAGGCATATTTGCGCTTCAACTGCTCGCAGACGAAGTCCAGTATCTCCGTGCACATCCACCATGAACAAGAGCTCAAGTTCAGATGCAAGATTTTGCACTGGACTTGTGGAGAAGCAGCTACGTTAATTTTCTCTGTAATGGAAACTGCCTCTTTGTTAACCACTTTGATATATACTGCTGGATAACGTCAAGGATATTATTACTTGTTAGTATTATCCAAGCCCTCGCACAGCAGGAAAAAAATATAAGCTCGAAACGCTTTAACCCTGGAAGTCAAACCAAAATAATCTTTTTTCTTACCAACAATTAACGAACTACCAAAAAACCAAGAAAATGCTTCAAGAGCCCATGATACACAGAAGTAGTTCTTTCAGCATCCAGAAACTTATGAGTTAAAAATTCTTTCCTAGCTGACAATGGCTCAGCTAAACAGATCAAAAAGAAAAGGAAAACCAAAACAACAAGCTCAGAAGTTGCCTTTGCCTTGTACTGGGAGTCAGAAAGTGTCAAAAGACGTGTCATATCTTAAAAGGCTAAATGAAAAGTTATAGTTCCTCAGTACACAAAGAAAGAAAAGCTTTATTGAAATAGTTTCTTTGTCACATTCTATAAAAATATTATGAGGACAGCATGTATAAGAGAGAAAGGCAGAGGTAACTGGAAATTCATGTAAAGGCGAGTATCTCTGTTTTATAGTGTAATGAAGAAGAGCAATCACTTCCAATACTAGAGTTTCTAATTATATGAATTTTTTTTGGTTGTTGTAATTTCTAGCCTTTTCTTCTAATATACTAAAGCACTTTCTGAAAGCAGACTGTGAGGGATATTGCAAGAATAGTCAGATAACCGGTCTGTCTTTCCTGACTCAGAATAACGACCAGGAAAATTCGTGTTCTCCAGAAATGAGAAAATTCGTATTCTCTGGAAATGCATTCGCCAAAGTCAAGCACTGAGTTTTCTCTGATAGCTTTTGACAGATCATCCAAGACAGGAGACACCCTAGCTGGGCCACTCTGTCAGAGCACTGCGTGAGCCTCCTCCTGTGCTGTGGCTGTGGCTGCAGAGCTGCGAGGATGCTCGTTCTCACTGTGGCTGCTACTTTTGGTCCTGGACCAGTTTTCTGTCATGCCAGACCCTGAAAAAGGCTGGAGGAAGCGTGTTTGCTCTGGGATTTGCTGGCATTTGGATGCCCTTGAGCATCTTTCTGCCAGCTGCAGAAAGCTGAAGTTTCAAAAATTCCAGCAGATTTCTTTCTTTCCCACTCCCTGTGCTGATTCCTGCTGGATGTCAGGTCTGGATGAAAGTGGTTGATGGAGCAGGCACATAATTACTTCTGTAAATCCTGGAGGTTTTCATACTCCGCTCCTTGCCCTGATGGAAGTACGAGTACATTTTTGGGAGCAGACACTGAGATATTCTCCACTGAGACACAAGTTACAGGCATAGACTAGAACATCAGCAAACAAACTTACCTTCAATTGATTTAAAATGCAGTGAAATTCCTGACCTGTGACTATGTTACGATGCTGAAAATGTCTCAGCTCAATTGCACAGGGAGAAATTCTGTCTTTGATTAGATAAGATTAATTTTCTTGGAGCAAATTCTTCATGGCTTTTTGCATTGTGTACTCATAGATAACAGCACAAATACAGTCTAAGTCAATTCTGAAATGCGATTGATTTGTACCAGCCGTGTGCCAGGGAAATGCTCACAGGAGACTGCGTCCTACCAGTTTCACTGGGAGCTATGTGACTGCCACTGAGTCTGTTGCTGATCCTGGACAGGCTGGGGGACACTATCCATTTACCCCATTGGCTGCTATAATTTATTAGTTTCTGTAGAGAGACTAGAAAATGGGATAGGTGTCCACGAAGCTGTATCGAAAATACTGTGTTTCTCCTCCATGTTCAAGTGCCACAAGCTCTCATTCTCTTCTTCCCAGCCAAGGAAACACTGCCAGAAACCAAGTATTTCTGCTATTTTTATGCTGCAGATATGTACTCAAGGAATAATTGCTGCATGTCTTCCTCACAGTTGAAAATCAAGTAAAAGAAAGCCTTGACCATAATCCTGATAAATAACTAGCTATGACTTCTGTTAACACAGCTTTTATCATGCATAGCAGAGAAGCAGCAAACTAGGAGTGTTCTTAGTAACATATTGTCTTCTTACTATTGTTATAGTGGCATATCATCACATCGTTTTGTTTTTTCCATCTGTTTCATGTGGGGTTTGCTGCAATGCTACTTTGAGTATACTGTGATCATTTGTTTGCATTGGCATCAGAAACAAATATAAAATATTTTTGAAGGCTCCATAAGGATGGAGAGTTTGATGGGATTATGGTAACAGCGAGCAAGCAAGCTGTGAGCAGAGACAGAGTCTGCGGCAAGGCGCAGAATCCTTGGAAGAAATGAGTTAGAGGTTATTAAGGGAGAAGGAGAAGAAAGATGTTCTTGTGGCTAAGGCACTTGTCTGATACTAAAGAGATCTGGCCTTTATTCCTGGATGCATTATTGGATTCCTTTGCAATCTGTGACAAGTCACTTAATCTCTCATTGCCTCAGTACTTCACCAGTAAAAAGGAAGTAAATAAAATTTCTTTACCTCACCGATCTACTTCAGAGATAAATCCATCCAAAAGTTATGAAATGCTCAGCTGTTAAAGTGATGAGCACGGAGGAAAATGAGTAAATCAATGAATTCTAACTCACTGCCTGTGATGAGTTTAGCAAGTTATTTCTCTGGCCAGTGAACCTGGTACGAAGACAAATGCTGGCTTTCTCCTCATCAGAGAAACATCAGCAACCAGTGTTTTGTGTGGAGTTGTAATGAGGTCTGAGATATTTTTAATGATAATATGTCAGTTAAAAAAAAAAAAAAGATGAGAAAGCCTTTTTTCTTATTACATCAAGGAAGGAAAGACCCAGGAGAGGAAATGATAGATGTCCTAACTGCAGAAAATGAAAGCCTGAATAGAGAAAATGTACAGCTTTTCTATCACTGGGAAACTTTTAAAGATTAAAACATGTATGAGCTTGACTTTTCACTGCCGGGTACCTTGCACAGTAAATTGCATCCATGAATAGTGAGAATAAAATGCTTCACATTTAGTTGGTTGCACTTTATATTCCCCTTGCACGTGTATAAGCAACCACACAAGGCAGCAGCATGGAGAATCCTTTTCCCATACATTTATAGCATATCCTAACCTGGCAACGTTGCTTTATTCTTTGGTACAATGTTTGTTACCAGTGCTACAGAGATATGATGTAAATGCTATCAGTGAATCACACCCAGAAAGCTTCCTAATCCTAGATAACTACTGTGTGATGCTGTATGTGTGTGGAGCTGATAAGGAAATCTTTTACATTTTCTATTATCTTTGATTAGATATGGGTTTTGGTTTTGATTTAGTGTTAGGCACCTGCTGTGAGGAACAAAGGAGGTGTCACAGAGAGCAGAGAGATAATTGTTTTAAAAAGCGAAATCCCTAAGAGAATAACAAGCAGGTTGTTGAATTTCTTTTCGTTTTATTGATTATCCTTTCACTACGATTATCCATCTGTGGAAACATATGCTTTCAAAGAAGTTAATCTTATCTGTGAGATGACTAACATGCATCTAAATTTTCTATTGCTGCACATTAGTGACATGTCTTTAAAACAGGCCCTTCTCCTGAATGTCAAACACCAGCGACGCTTCTCCATTAGGATGAGGATAAGGAGTTTCCTTTGAATCATTATGTTCTTTCTTCATGGCTCACATGTGGTTGAAAATTATTTGTAGGCAGATGCTGACAATTTCCTGAAGAAACTTCACGGTTCATTACCTCCCTTTATGATAGCAGCAAAATAAATTGCTGTAAAGTCAGTTAATGTGATAGAAAATGTTCCAATTTCCAATAATAATAATAATAAAATCTCAATCCTGCTTTCTAAACTCTTCCAAAATACTTTCCAAATCACCTCCTCTCTGCATTTGCACGCAGATACTGAGCAGTACTTTGTGCTAGGTAGAACAAAGGTTGTCTCTGCAATGCAAATACTGCTGTTTTATGAAGCTGCTTAGAGATATTCTTCAGGAGAAACATGATGCTTGTAACGGCGCAGCTGTTAAATGAGCAGGAAGAAATAAGGAAAGGGGCTCGTTGCTTCTGCTGTATGTGGCTTGCTAGGTCTGACGTGTTAGCGTTACAATACGCTACTGTATGTTGGTTAAACACACGCTCACATATTTTCATAGAGAAGGATGGACAGCTACAATAAGCATACTGCTACTGTGCATATTCTGGTGATCACAAAAAGAGTAAAGGAAGTGCAGTAGGCATAAGAGCAAACAATCAGGAATTTTCAAAGTCCAGTGTCTTGCTACTAGCCTTGTGCAGAAATATCTGTGCCATTTTACATCTTGCTGAATGGCCTGCTGACCAGGATTCCAAAGAGGCTTTAACTGAGCTGGTTCCCACGTCCCCTGGGGAATAACAACATGGGTGCTTTGAGGCTCTCTCCTGCCAATCAAAGGGAGATTTTCTCCACGACTAAGCTGGGATTCTGGGACCATGTTGGCACGGCCCCTGAGTATTATCACGGCACATAGCTCTCCAAAGGCCAAGATGAAACAAGGTGAACAAAAATAGGAAGCTGCAAATGAGGGGATAACTAAAGTGGATTCTTTTGATCAGCACAGGACACGCTCCACAAACCAAAGGGAGAAGGTGGTGTAGCCAAAGGTGTCCTGCCTGGAGACAGCAGAAGTGCCTTCGAATGCCAGTGCTAAAGAACTTGCTTGGGAATCAAACAAATGATATTCCTTTGTTTTGATTGATAAAGCAGCAGATTCTGTAAGTGGTAGTGGCTGCACCCGTGGTGAGCGGGTGGTTACAAACTCAATAACGTATGTTTGTTTTGATAAAGCACTAAGGTAGCAAATGGTAATCTCATAGCAAGCAAATCATTCTAAAGAGGAGATTTGCATCCTAAAAGCTTGCCCTAAGCCAGAAGATAAGTCTTCCAAAGCCTGTATTTACCACATGTAGCACATGTTTAACTCTGTGTGATGTGATTTCTCTTACAGTTGAAGTTAATGCCACAGCTCAAACTCCAGGGGTATGCAGGGAGGAGCAGTGTTTAAAAGTGCTCAGCACTGGACAGACTAATCATTTCCAGAGCAAAAAAGAAATAGTTTCCAGGGACTGGGTGAAACCAGAGGTTGGACCGTGTCCTGTTTCTTATTCTCCCATTAAGCCTGATCAGTCAGCAAAGGAACAGAATCGAAATGCAGACCTATAAGTTCATTGCTGAGATGAAAGAAGACACTCGGCATGAAGGCACAAAGGCACAAGAAAGAAAGGCAGAGAAGTAAAAGAGGGAGCAAAAGGGAAAACTTCAGTAGAAAAATCCAAAGCATCGGAATGGCTGATTTCAGCTTCAGAGAGTCGCCCTGAGCATACATTAAACTGGGTTCAGCTGCTCCATGTACCATCAAATATTTCATATTAATAATTAACAAGTCACTGGCTGTCAGAGCAAGATTCAAATGGATGGAAGGGGAGTTTGGGTCACCTTTCCTAGAACTGAGAGTCTTAATGAAGGGATAGCTTTACTGCACTGTTGAGGAATGATGATATACTAGACAGAAGGATTAAGGGATATACATCTTGAAGGCTCCCTCTATGTTCTCTCCCCATAGGAGAGTATTTCATTTCTTCTTTTTATTCTTCTCCTTGTTGCAGTGCTACAGTGTACACATGAATGGCTTGATCTTGCCTGCCCCTGTGTGATGCACACCCGTGTACATCCCTGCAAAATTGGCTGGTGTATATGCAAACTCATCCACAAAGGTGCCATGTATCAGGGACATGACTGCAGCCAATGACTGTTATAAATCAGAGTGCTTGGTGCGTCTTTGCTAGATACATTCTCATTTATCAAGGTAATTTCTAAACCTGTGCCTAATTCCCATTTGTGAGAAATGGGAATTCACTGAAATCTCTTGTAATCGCTTGCTGTGGATTTAGGCTTTCTTCTTAACACTCCTGTTCACCTTCAAACCTACTTGACCATGAACGTAAATGGTACAGTACCAGGCACTGGGTTTACTGCCTTTCTGTTGAACACTGATGGGCTGTTATAACTCATGCCATTATGTGAAGAACTCAGAATGGCACAGTCAAACCCTAGATTTTATTTGCTGCTCTCACGAAGCAGAGAACTGAAATAGTAGTTCAAAGTTCAGCCAGAAGGCCTGAGCAGGTTCGCCTGCAGGACCCCAGGAGACCGAAGCTAAAAAGAATTGCCCTACAGACAGTGGTGAACAAGATTTAACAGAGAAACTGAGGAAACTACAATCCCTCCAAGATCAACTGGAAATGTTTATGAAGTCAAATTGCCATTTGTGTCTCTGGCTTGGGATGAAAAGTGAGCATAAAAGCTGTGCAAAGCTACAGTTGTTCTAGTCACACAGAAGGACAGACAGACACACTGACAAACTCTGAAAGATGAGAGAAAAAAGTGGCACATTTCAAAGAACTAATTACAATTTTTTTTCCCTTGGAGATTAATCCACTGAGTGTAATTAAGCTCCTTCTATTTTTTGAGATCTTGGCAAGATCTAAGAAAAGAGTGAGCAAGTGAGACTGCCCTTGCTAGCCAAGCAGATTTTTTACTAAGCCCTATCAGCCCTAATTAATAGACCTTTGTGTGAGACCAACAAGAAATCACATTTTCAATGGTGCTGAATCAAATGGCTTTGGCTACCTCTGCACACGTTTGTTCGAAGCCAGTCCGCAGTCAGGATTTACACATGCCTAGGATGAAAGGGAGGCGCAGAGGGGGACAGGATGAACGAGCTTTCCCCCCTAACTCCTGCTTCTCCTTTTCTGCTGCTTTGTTCTGTCTGTAATCTTACCAGATGGCCAAGGCAGCCTAGAGAAAAGATTGCCTGAAACAGGCAGGTGATGAGGCCAGCAGCAGGGACTCCGGCAGCGACTGAAGAAACTGATACAGCTCTCTAACCCTTGCTGCTAACAAAGTGCTTTGTTATTCTTCTTTTGCTCATGGATACCTTGCATTTTGTGCTTCTCTGATGACCGTGAAAGGTGCTAAAAGCCAGATCCTCAGCAGGCACAAATGAAGATGGTATCACTAGCATCCCTAGAGCATTACTGATCTGTTCTGTGTTGGCTGTGGATTCAGCCCTTAATTTCTGCACACCCCAGCTCTGCTCTTCTCCTTATGGATTCTCGTGTGAGTATATGGGCATGCTCTGCTCAGAGCAGGGAGGACCTAGCCCTTTCCCACAGCTGTACCTGGCAGACAACATGTTTTTCTTTCCACCCACATCAGGGTAATGCTACGGGCAAGCAGTGGTGCAACAGAGACAGATTCAGGTCACAGAGAGCATTCAGAGATCCCCAGAAATCTCTAGAGAGATTAAATATCAACCATGCTAACATTACCCTCAAGAACAGACTTGACTGCTTTCCATATTGCTAGTAAGAGCGATCCCTGCCTGGGTTCAAAGTGCGCTCTGCAGCAGCAGCTGTGAGGACCACAATTGCCTGAGCTTGCTTCGTAGGTCAGGATGCTCCCAGGTACACTCAAACAGGCCAAAGGCAATCTATTTGCAAGGCAGCTGTATAGACTGAAAGTGGGTGGGATGGGGGCAAGATATGCTCAAGGCCACTCTGAGGTTGGTTTTCAAGCCACCAGATCTGTTCATGTTCATTGGTTCATTGTAATTGGGACCAAAAAGATGGCACTGCCACTTTGAAGAAGTGCATCTTCTGGTTCGCTGCTGCTCCCAGCAAATCCATGTGAAGTCAGCCCATTAAGAAAATGTCTGTCAGTGTTTAATTCTAATATGTAATATGATCCTACTCTCATAAAAGTCAGTAACAAAAATCCTGTTGAATGGAAAGGGAACCAAGCTGGGTCCTGTTACTGCACTGATGAAACTGTAATAGTGGAACAATGCTCCCAACAGTTTCTTACAATTGTACAGTATAAGGATCCTGTCAAAGACTCAACTTTGTCAATTCTCTAATATTATTTTGGTTTATGGTTTGTAATAACATAAATTAAAGCACATTTTAAGTTCTAACATTAATCCACAATGATCTAAACAATAGTCTTTGTAGTAAAAAAATAAACAAAAAGCCACAGAACAAAAGATGAAATACCATAAAAATAAGCTAGACATATTTTCCATGGTTAAGCTTATATGCACTATAAATATATTTTCTCTTTTCTTTCTTTCCCTCTTTCTTTCTTTCCTTCTTTCTTTCTTTCCTTCTTCCTTTATTTCTTCCTTTCCTTCTTCCTTTCTTTCTTCCTTTCCTTCTTCCTTTCCTTCTTCCTTTCTTTCTTCCTTTCTTTCTTTCTTTCTTCCTTTCTTTCTTTCTTCCTTTCTTCCTTTCTTCCTTTCCTTCTTTTTCCTGGAGTGTTTTGAATCGAATAAAACTTAGAAAGAAAAAGTGTTCTAGTATTTCCTTCCTAAATTCTTAGTGTAGTTATGTTAATTATCATTCAATCCTTTTTTTTTGACTAGGACCTCAACAATATCAGTTTCTCACTGTATCCATGTCATTGTCAAACACTGTTAAGGCATTCTGTATATCTTTTAAAAGTAGAAGTGCTTAGTTTGTTTTATTTGAATTAATAATTTTTGAAAAGGTATAGTTTGCACACAGATATTTCATACAGGATTTTTTTTTCTGAGAATTTGAGACCTTTGATCTAAAAATGCAGCGATCAGGATGGGAAGAGTCTTATCAGTTATTTTGATCTTGCATTACATATTGCTTCTTATCTGGATGAAATTGCTGTTTGTCTCCATGAAATGGGAGCATCAGACTTCCTACAGAAGGCAGTCAAAAATCTTATGGAAAAGCTGGCCATTTTCCTAAGGGCCATAAATTAGAAAGATTTTCTAAAAGACTTCCTCAATTTGGCTAGCTTTATGGCGGATCTTTTGAGCTTTGGCAGTAGAGTTGAGTTGCTTAGGGAACATGAGCAACAAAGAAAGAGTCTGGCAGTTTGTCAGAAGAACTGGAACGTTATCTTCACATCTGGAAGTATCAAATCATCACCAGGTGCTGAATCAGACACATGAAACGGAGAACCTACAAGAACCAAGTGGAGTAGAGGACACAAAGGTGGTGCTTGTCTCAAATGGGCAAATCTCAGAAAATTCCATACACACCTCGTAGCAGGTCCAGGTAGTCAACACAGATGACGCAGCTGGTCCTCTCTGCAATACCAACCAGGAGGTATGGATCTTGGAGGCATAGGCAGGTCCCACTGAAGTTCTCTGGTTTTCAGAAGAAACAGTGAAGGTCATCATCACAGTAATAACGGACACTCATATGCAGGAGCCATGTACATATGGTGGAGATCTACACTGATGACATTAGTTTCACCCAAGCCACTGTCCATTAAGGACATTACTACTTTCTAAACAGTTATAGATCATTACCAGGCTCTCTGAAGGGTTATAGGTTACACTTTCAAGTGGTAAGTTAAAGAGGCGTTAGTGTTCATGAGCGTTTATTAAAGTGCATCTGCATCTCATCTTATTTGCCCTTAATCTTTCTATACAGTGTGCAGTAAAACTATATTACCACATACGTCTTTCTCTCAGGATGCACTGGCTAGACTCCTCTAGCCAATAGCAACATTTCCTGAGTTTATAGAAATGACGAATGATTTCTTAACGGAGAAGTGCCATGGCTTTACTGCAGTCACGAAAACAGATTAAATTAGTATTGACCTCCATGCTGCAGTAGCTGTGCGGTATTAGTAGAACATATGACAACTCTGCGTACTGGTTCGCATTCAGCTTGACAAAGATGAGATCATCACTGACCTAAAAATTGGCAGCTACCCCTGCACCAGGGAAATCAGCCTAGTTTCACTGACCTTGTAAAGAAAGTACCAACGTCTATCGTGCACATTTGGAACTTCAAAAGGGAGACTTTTCCAAAACCTCAAACTTTTTGCTGACATAACTGATTTGTAATGTGGGAAGCATTACGTCAAACTGAGAACTCTTCAGTGCTGTCCTACTGGTGTCCCTCAGCCTTGCTTCTGCAATCACAGAGGGAAGCTGAGCTGCAGGAAAGATTTCCAGGCTAAGGAATGGAAGGACAACGAAACTAATAACTGTAAATAATGCCCAGTGATGAGGACAACTAAAGAGAAATCATTCACATAGCTTTGGATTTAATGACTAAAAGCAGTAAGAAGGTATTTTTGTCATATTAGAAATCAAAAAGTCCTAGATCTGATAAGGGCTCACTGCTGTTTGCAAAAGGTAGATATGTAAATAGGACCTAGACAAGGCATATGTTTTCAGGGATTTCTATTCTGTAAGCAGAATGGAGCAGGTGAACCAGAAGCAAAAACCTCTCACGTACAGGAAAATATGCATGAAGCAGCATCTACAAAACATCAAAATTTTCTAATGAACTTATTCAGATTGCTCATAGCAAAGAGACCGAAATGAATGAGTCACAGTCCTCAAATCTTTAAAAACTTGGACGTACAGTCAATGAGTGAATGGTGTGATTTAGGGAGGTATAAGACTCTGATGGAGATTTTGGTCATCAGTAGAACAGTGAATTTAGGACTATATGAAGAATAAACTCAGGTCTAGCTACAGCTAAAATTGTAACAAATGTCATCCAGAATGGTTTCAGGAATGGTACATTTCATCACACAAACCTCTTGTCTTTTTTTGATAGGATTACTTTGCTTGCAGGTTTACACTTACACTTCTCAAAGCCATTTGACTTAATACCACATTACCTTTGATTGAAAAACTTGCACAGAATGAGGAGCACTTTCTTGAAAAGTGGTGCTGAACAGAAGGACACAGAGGTCATTGCAAATGACCCAACCACAAGCAGTTAATGCAATGCTGTGGGAAAAATTGGCCAGTGCAACACATAGAAGTATAATAAGTATAATAAAGGAATATGAAGGAAAAGAAGGAAAGTGATTTTGAATTAATGACTGCTATTATGATACTTTGTCCACTTCTCATTTTCATGCTTCAAGAAAGATGTGAAATACTGCAGAGAATTCAAAGGAGAGCTACAAAAGTGACCCAAGGGACGGAAGGAGAGCACCAAAGAGAAGCCTTATGTAGGCTGAGAAGTGACTTGATCTGCATTTATAGATATTTACACAGATGAACAAGATCTGGGGCAATGTTTTAATCTCATATATAAAGACGTAACAAGATCTAAGGTCTATTAGCTGAAGTTAAATTAATTGAACCTTGAAATAAAACCATCTTTCTAGCTATGGTGGTAAATGAGTATTGAAATAGGTTACCCTGTGCTGGCGAGTTTGAAATTACTTCTTGTCTTTAGGGTGAAATCAGTTGCCTTTCTGAGTGATGTGCCTTCACCCCATTACTGTCAAAAAGTCTATGGAGGTAGGACTATTTCTAGCTTTGGAAATGAGGAGCCTGGGACCCACAGTTCTCCAAGTCCTTCGTGGACCAGTGGCAGAAATGCAGAACTGCCTGCCTTGTCCCCAGGTGTTTATGTATGTGCAGGTCCCTGATAAGGCAGTGCTTACAGCACATTCTGAGTTCTTCAAGGCATGTTTTCATACACTAGGAAATTAATTTTTTGTTTCTGCACAATTGTTTGTGTTCCTCTCTAGGCCACCTGAGACCAACAGAAGCTGGAATGGAGGCAGGGCAAGGAGGGATGCAACTCTTGGGTTTGTTAAGAATCAGGTGTAGGCTGGGGCTGTGCAACAGGGGTAGAGGTTTGCTGCTGGGCACATCTGGGCATTTTCCCCTTTTCCTCAGCAGTGGTCACAAGCATTGTGGCAATCTTTAGCTCTCCTACTTGGGCCTGTGGCTGCACAGGGGCTGTGTACTTACCTACCTTTACATTGTCCTCCTGTCTCTGGCCCTGGCCTTGTGGTTCCACTGCTCCGCACACCACTACTGAGAGAATTTTGCTGACCTAAACAAGACAGAGAGTTTACAGGACACTAAACACACACAACTAAGTTCTTACTTAATGGTTCAGCTCCTGAACTGGTGAGCCCTGAGCACAAATAAATGCCAGTGCCCTGAAAGAAGTACAGAAATAATCCATGTGGATGAAGGTGAGGTAAAGGAAAAGGACTACTTGTTTTGGTGACATTTTGGCTTAGGTGTGATGTCAATTTATGCTCAAAAGCAGCCCAAGTTCACCCATCAGAAAATTTCAGATTTTGTCATCATGAGGAAGAATGTCAAGGCCCCCTGTCCAAGGAAAGGTGAAGATAACTGGACAAAGCAATATTTTCCTTGTCCTTCCCAATCTGACTTGGTGTGTTTCTACAGTTAAGACACTAAAAATCAGGCAACAGAGGGAACATGGAAGTAGAGGCAAGTGCAAATTATGATGGTGTCACATCAAATATTGGACTTTTTAGCCCTGGCTGTTGGGAAATGGTAGCTAATACCATTTATCCCAGTCTCTGTTGGCCAGCATGTTGTGACAGTGCTGGCTCAGCTAACTGGGTTCCTCAGGATTATTTCTGAACAAGTCTGCTTCCTTCTGTTCTTTCTTTCTTTCTTCTTTTTTTTTTTAACCATTTGTTCCATAGGTAATAAAAAAATGTAATTTTAAGTTAAAATGACCGTTGAACAGTTTGTTATACTAACAGCTTGTGTTTTTACAGACTGCGTTCTCTGGCCCTGAGAGTGCCAGATTACTGGCACAAAATTTTAGAAAAGGCAAAAATTAGAAGTTTATGGCATACAAGAAACATTGTATTCAAGAAACATGGCGCAATCACTTAAAAACCATTAAGATAGGCATTAAAATTAAGAAGAACAAGTCACCAAGTTCGGGATTGGCCACCTCTCAGAACAGTTAATGTAAAAATCTTTACCATCCTCTATTCCAAGCATATATGTATTTTGATTATAGTTGTGCATATAGATTATGTCAGGAGAAGTCCTAATGATCCTATCAGCCACATAGGCTGTTAGATATACCCATGGTTGGATCTGTTCTGTTTGTCAGCAGTACCTACGTACACATAAAAACACAAAGACATTTTTTCTACTGGGGCCATAAATTTATATTAGAGTACTTTTATTATAGTCTGTTTTTCTTGGCTTGAAAATATCAGAATATAATATAACCCTCCGCACTTGCTGCCCATGTTTTCTATTCCTCCCCTGAAGGGAAGGAACTTGCAGTAAGTGATGGGCAGGAGATGCCTCGAGGAAAACAAGGTCCTCATGAATAGGAAATGAAACAGAAAGTTGCAACCATGAAAGAAGGGCCTATGAGAGATTTTAATAACATCCTTCAAAAGGTGTCTTGTGAACACTCACCAGCATTTAATGCACAAATGATTAAGTACTCCAGAAACATACATATTCTAAAGGGAGGAAAAAAAACATTCTCTAGTGTTTCTAAGCTCCATCATTTTTCAGTGCATTGTCTTGTACAGCAAGAGCATTTAAAATGGAAAGCAGTTCCCTCTCCTTGCTAAAGCAGGTACAGTTGGATTTGGGTGTGATTTGCATAGCCACCGGCCCATGCTGCTGGCGGTTGTTGTTAGTGCTGCTTTCCTGGAGGCAGTCAGAGCAGCCCTGGGGCAGCAGCTGCTCCTCTCCAAAGGGCTGACTGGGACACTTTAGCTGGTGTGTCTAGGCAAATGTTGCAGGTCTGGCTGTTTTACGATTTGCTACTAAAGCTGCACAGCCACATTTTGCCTCCAAATACAGCTGGACTTGCTGAGTAAAGGCTTACTGCCTGAAAAATTAACTTCTAAGCCTGATCTTGCTGTTCCCAAGGACAGCACATGCTAGCTTTGAGCTGTCAGTGGATCTTTCCCAGCCCCAAAATGACCAGGGTTTTGAGATGGGAATCACCTCAAGAGATGGACTCCCCAGCTCTGCCACCCTGTATGCTGCAGGACAGAAAAGCCCTCTAAAGGGAGGTGTGCAATGAACTATCTCACTGCAGAAAGCCACTCTGAAGTGCAGGAAGCAAGCATGTACTGGTCAAGGAATTAAATTACTTAAGGCGATGACTCATCCAATAACTATTCAGTGTTTGTGGTTAAAAGAGAAACCTCTGCCAGGGAATGACTAAAATCCATTGGCATGAGCTTTAAAGGAATCATGACTGGGCCTAAACGACCATATACGCAAGTGAATTATTTTTCCACCCCTTTCTACTGAAGCGAGGATAAAGAAAACACACCGTCCCTGTGTGCGTAGGTTATTGCCATGCCAGAGCAGCCTCAGGGCCTTTCCAGCAGACGCTCTGCATGGGGCCGGGCCCAGGCCTACATTTCCGCGTTCGGTCTGGACTGTGTTTTTGTGCTGTTTTGAAGGCCCAAGCTGGCAGCATGCAGCTAACTGCAGGGTACTCGTTCCTGTTTGGCTGAAGGGTGGATAGGAGGGGAATGAGTGAATTCCAGGATCTGGCAGTTTGGCCCCAGAAAGGCAAAAAAAACCAGTATGACTGTCTTGTGTGGGCTGTGCTAGGGTAACCCACGCCAGATTTCAGCCTCTTTGCTGCAAGCTTCTGTGTCTGGCAGTGTCTGTATCTCAGAAGCAGACAGGATCATGAGATCCTAGAATCATCTGGGTTGGAAGAGACCTTCAAGATCACGAAGTCCAACCCTCAACCTGACCTACTGAGTCCCACTGCTAAGCCGTGTCCCTTGGTGCCACATCCACACATCTCTTATGTACCTCCAGTGACAAGGACTCCTCCACTTCTCTGGGCAGCCCATTCCAATACTTGACCACATTCTCTGTAAAGAAATTCCTCCTAATATCCAATCTAAACTTCCCCTGGCACAACTTGAAACCATTTCCTTGTATATCCTATCACATCACCTGAGAAAAGAGACTGACATCCACCTCGCTGCAGCCTCCTTTCAAGTAGAGGTAGAGAGCAGTGAGGTCTTTCCTCAGCCTTCTCATTTCCAGATCAAACAACCCCAGTTCCTTCAACCACTCTTCATATATCCTATTTTCTAGTGTCTTCACAAAAGTATTCTTGAGTAACTCAGAGAATGTGTTGCTAATGTATGCAAAAACCAGGAAGGCTTCAGTGCAATTGATAGACAAACAAGATGCTTGGTTTTGTTCCCACTGGCCACCAAATTAGTTTTTAAGTGAAAAAATGCCCTGTGGAGTTTTTGGTTTGGTTTTTTTGTTTGTTTGTTTGTTTGTTTCCCTACAGCCTTGCAAGCCACTGTTACTGCCTTTGTCAAAGGTCAGCAAAATATTTCAGTGCCATGAGCTGTCAGCAAACATGCTTAGAAGAAATTTAGAATATTTTGTTGCATTTTTCAGGTTTCTGTGGCTGTAAGGAAGCTATGTAGTAAGGGAATAGCCTGGCATGCACAGATGTGTATTTCCCTCCAGTAAAGGTTAAAGCACAGCCCTGGCATCATTCAGAAAAGCCTTCCCACACCTGCTTTTCATTTCCTCTTGCTATTTCTGGTAATGAAAATTGGAACAATTGCTATAGATTTGGGGCATAGAAGGCCTTGTACACATTTTCTTTTTTCTTAAAGGCAAACCTAGGAGTAAATAAATGTCTAAGACTCAAAAAGATTAAACCAGAGACTTTCTAGAAGGAGGAGAAGAAAAGGAAAAAGCTTACCCTTCGTTATTATCTTTTACTACCTATCCAGCTGGGAAGCTCAAGTTGCCCTTCGTCCTTTTCAAATCTTCACTGTTCCTGCACCAGACAATCTGCTGCTTGCAGGAGCTGCCCCTTTTGAAAGCTTAACATGGAAAAAACAGAACTACAGTCTGTTTTACAGAAAGTCATTGAGCTTCCTGTAGAAATAAATTCCTTTCCAGCACTTTCTTCTCCTGATCGCCAGTCAGCCTTTTGTTCTCTGCCTTTGCAAAAGCTTGGCTGTGTTGCCTCGAGGAAAGGTGTTTTTGTAGCCAAATTTACTTTTTTTTTTTTTTGCTTCTCCCTCCACCCCATGTACTACTGAGACACCACCAGGGTCCTTCTCCCCCAGCAGATGCTGGCAGCAGTCGGGGTGCTCTAAATCCTCTGGGAAATCCTTGCTCATGTTTCACCCTCTGCTGTCATCACTTGGCTTCAGCGTGACCTCTGGGTGTGCTCTGTTTTTCTGAGTGGGATTTCTCAACCTCCCTAAGGGAGCTGAAGTACTCAATTCCCACTGGCCCTGACAAGAGAAGCTGCTGCCTTAATAGCTCTCTAAACAGTGTGGACAAAACCCTCAGAGCAACACAGTAAGTTCATATCTCATCCAAGTGTTCAGAGTCCCCACAGCACACGAAGCCTGGGCTTCACTTTTGCTGCTTCATTTGAAGAAACCACTCCAAATGCCTACCTGCCCCAGGCTACTCTACACTATCCTAACTTACTCTACCCTACCCTACTGTACCCCATCCTACAACAACTGGTATGTCCCTAATGGAAAAGTTTAAAGAGAGGCTTATCTAAGGTGGTCATAGTTTGGTAATGAGGGCAGTCTGTACTTAGTGGGAGTCCTGGATTCATAACCTGTTCCCATCTGATTTGCAGAGCTGTGAGCGCAGCTGCTTCTCCAGCTGGTGCTCTTAATAGTTTGCATGCTAATGAGTGTTCAAGGCTGGGACAGAGAAGGAAAGCTCTTTCCTTCATCTAAACAATGCCTGGGCAAGTTTTGGTAGCCAGCTCCAGGAGAAAACACAAAGGACTTACCTTCTTGGAGGGTCTTTGTCTAATCTGCTCTCAACAGTAATGGAACCCCACATTCACACAGCTGGTTGCTCGCTCTCCTCTCACCTTACCAGCTTTTCAAGACCCCATTGTCCTGGTTTCTGATCCTCTGCAGGCAGAACATGGAGAATATGGGTTTCTGCCTGGGGCTATGTTTCCTACTGATCTGAACCGCAAAATCATGCAGCACTGAGTCACTGGGGAGATTTAGCCCTGGGTGCTCCAACGCCCTTAGGCATGTTTGCACATCTCAGGCTGTGACTCCAACCTCCTTTTTTCCTGACCGTGCTTTTGCTCCCTGAGGGGGTTTGGTCAAATGATAAGGATGTTGTTAGTGCCTGTTAATGCCATTTTGAGCACAAGGGAATGTGTAGATCCAAGTGTTTTGTTTTGAGATTGGGGCCAGACTATCTTCAGAGATTGCTTGGTGTGTGTGATCTTAAACACGCAATGGCATTCCTACCCTTTCTGCTCTCCCAAATTTTAAGTCCCTTTTGCTGCATCTCCCTGCTTTTGCATCCCATTAAGGTAATTAGCAGATACTTAGGCAGAACATAGTTTGGCCTACCAACTCTGAAATCATCTTCTCTAAATGGAAGCTTTATAGGCAGGTTTCAAACCTCATAGGTCAGTTGAGTGTTTTCCATGCATTGCACATTCCCTTTTAGCATTCATCAAGCAGGCTGACTCCATCACTATCTCACGGCTCAGAAAGACAATCTCTCTGCTTGCTGATATCTGGATCTTAGCAGATAGGACAGAATCCCAATTGCTATATACAAAGACTGAGACTGAAGATGATGGACCTTGAAAAAATGAGCAGGATCTGCTCTTGGGTTGAGTGCAGCACTGTGCTTAGCTCCGGGGAAAGCAGGAAGGATGAGGGAAAGCAATTTCCACTAAGGCATTCCTTTACTACATTTTGTATCTCATCATTATTTTCCATCAGAATTTCATCTGTGTTCTATAAACCACAGTGGAACAAGTGTACTTTTTAGAAAGTAAGATGTAATTGTTAATTAGTGTATGTTATTCATAAAGAAAAGTAATAGCTCTAGACTTTCACACTGGCAATATCAAAGTTTTCTTGTTTACCCATCATCTCGTGTAGTACTATATGCTGAAAGTGCTCTAACATCCCCTGTTACCTTGTAGATTTCTACTTAAAACAACAATCTTACCCCTTCTGCTTTTGGGACTATATGCTGATTAACCACCTGCTGCCATCGAAGTTCTAGTGAAGAAATGAGTATGTGGACACAGGGCTCACTGAGCAAGTGATTTTTGGCAATACCAATATACAGAAATACCAGAAACAACATCCCTGGAAAGACCAGCATCCCACGCTTTGTCCTGCAGGCTGAGCAGAAGCACCTGAACTCCATTTGCTACAAACAGCACTGATGAGCATCACCACCACCATCAGCCTCGGCTTCACAGATGAAATGCTTTCCTCACTGGGGGTGCCTTATATGATTGGTCTTGCTTAGGTTCTAATCTCTAAAATGACATAGGTCATTTTGAAAGTAATACCTCTATTGTTTCCATGGAAACTACAACAGATACAAAGAACACAATAACACTATTCGATAGAGCAAATTCTTTGCTACAAAACACTACTTTTCAACATAGTCACTACCATTAGATATGCATTTTCATTAGTGATGAATAAGAGCCTGTATGCTGCGCTCTGTACCAAATCTGTACCATTGGAGGTGACCCACTGTTTAACAACAGCATCATTGCTAGGAAGTTGTTGCCCACGCAGTCAGTCTTTCATTGGCCCAAACAGATAAAAGTCAGAAGGCGCCAAGTTCAGACTATGTGGTAGGTGAGGTAGGACAGTCCAGCCAAGACTGGCAATGTGCTCCATGGTCTTCAAGCTGATACGGGGCCTCTTGTGTTGCAAGAGAGAGGTAGTCTTCTCTGGCCTGACTCTGGAAGGTAGAGAATTCAGCTTAGTCAGTGTCATGATGTAGCAGTCAGAGTTGATGATTTGTCTGGATTCCAGGAAATCCAGAAGGATCACCTCTTTCCTATCCCAAAAGACAGTGCACATCACTTTACCTACTGAGGGCTTTGTCTTGAACTTTTTATTTGATGGAGAATTCAGATGTAGCAACTCCATGGACTGCCATTTTTCATTCTGGCTCATAATGGTGATGCCATGTCACCAGTAATGATGCAATCCAGGTCACTATCACTTTCAGCCTCATCTTGGTTCAGTAGGTCTTGACAAACTTGCACATGGTGTTCTTTATGTTCCTGTGTGAGCATTTGTGGAACCCATCTGGTGCAAACTTTGCCACCCTTGTTCCCAATGCATTGAAGCTGATATTCAGTTCTGTACGCAGTTCCCTGGTTGTAATCCACTGATTCATGTGTACGAGCTGATGGATATGCTCTTCATTTTGTGGTGAAACAGATTCACATGGCCATCAGAATGTCACTTATCTTTCACGTCGCTGTCGACACTGCTGAAATGCATCACCGCCTCACTGTGCTCACATCCACTGGTCTCCACTGGATGTTGGTTTCCATCAACATTCAGCAAGCAGTGATGAATGTCAATGGGTGCCACTTTGTCCACATGGATGAATTCAATTCCAAACCTTTGCTTCATATGCACTTTCATGTCAGATACCGTTTTGTCAGGCTGCCACTGCCAGCTGTAGCACAGCAACAAGATGTAACGGCATATTGGATATGTATTAGATGTAACCTCTAATATTATATAATATTAGATGTAACCTCTACTGCCATACCACCAACACTCACCTCTGAAATTGTGGGCCAACATAATAAAATAGGAGGCATTACTTTCAGAGCAGCAATTGTATTAAAAGGAGCTTCTGTATTCTGCTTTTGAAATAAATAATGTTCACAGGAAATAATTGATATGACTATAAATGATGTGCTATCTGCCCTAAATTGTTAGGAAGAAGGATGACTGAACAATCAGGAAGGGCTACTTGGTCAAGAGCATTCTTGTACAAACAAAGAAGTGTCCTGTTTGAAAGAGAGCTGATCTTCTGCAACACGGTGTTACTGCTCATTTGCTTGAGGTGCTTGCTGGTTTTTCTCTGTTATGGAGCTCTTAACTTGTTATTTGCTACAAGGAAATAACTGTTAGTCTGCCTAGTGATGCTACTCTGGTCATGATATAATAACAGCAAAAAATCCAGCACATCAGAATAATACATGCATAAAGACCCCATCAACGAGGCAATGACTTTTTTTTGCTCCGCTTACACAGAATATGGATAGAGCTTGGCATTGTGGATTCTGTCTGATGCATGTAGCTCTTCCTGCTGCAAAGCTAGGGAAGATGGAAGCTGCCTGTTTAAACAACCACATTTTGAGACCAGAAGCCTTAAGCAACTTCCATGTGAGGCTCAATCTGGACGCAGCTGGCTTTGGATTGAACTGTGGCAGTAATATTTGAATGTGCAGAAGTCATGTAGCAAACTGGGATAGAGAGGGGACACCCCGCACCCACCTGAAATTACTGTGAGAACTCTAGCAAAAAGTCTTTGTGCTTGGAGATGTGGCTTGGACATAGCATTTAAACTTCCTACTGAAAGGGAATCTGGTGCCCCTTTTTCAGTTGCTGGTTAGCTCTTAACAAAATATGTGTTTCCTCCACAGTTCTTCACAAAACAAGAAAACAGAAATCAAAGCAAGGCAGCAGTGCAACCTGAACAGGTGGAGGACAGCAACAAGAAAAATTCTTCATGAAGCTGTTAGCTAGAGACAGATCCCCAGAACATAGATGTGATGACAAAAACACAGCACATGCCCTAGGTCTACAGAAGTGGGCTCATGAATTTTAAACAATCCTCCAGTGCTTTCAGTACTTCTACCTGAGCCTGATGCTTTATTTCACACAGTTAAAAAACATGTTTCTAGGCATGGCTGCGTGACAGTACAGCAGCCAAGCAGCAGAGACAGCTTTTACGTTGCTATACACAATAGTT
Source organism: Numida meleagris (assembly GCF_002078875.1). Lineage (NCBI taxonomy): Eukaryota > Metazoa > Chordata > Aves > Galliformes > Numididae > Numida > Numida meleagris. Next base: position 75,237,806 of record NC_034411.1, on the reverse strand, counting down.
ATTGCCATTATGGGATAAAGGGACACAACAATTGCCCTTAATTTAGAAACAAATAACAGAGGGATGCTTAGCAGCTGCGGGAGTCATATATGCACATGCTCTAACAGAGAATCTGTACAGCAGGAGCAAGAGGATGTGTTTTCAAGATGACATGGAAGAAGCCCACTTTGAAGTTCCCAGGCTGAGTAAAATCAATATCTAAACACTTCAGTGAAATGCGTTTGATGTTGTCTACATGTAGAAGCCCAACAGAGGCCACTTATTATTGAATAGTACTAGACTGAGCAAAGTAGGTCACATTACAGCTTTGTTTGGGAAGCTACATTGTATCTGCCAGAACAGCATCCTTAATGCATAGCGTCTAGCACTGGAGAATAGGTAGGTATGCACCCGAACCACCTGCAGGAGTGAGTACACAGACAAACAGATCCCATCGATGATTGCTCTCTGAAACATTCATTGGTTCAGTTGCCAGCTTCTGTCAAGTGGCTGCTTGAACCCATCTCACATGCCAGACATTTTGCAAAGGCTATTTATAAAGTCTCTGTGACTGTGGTGGTGCTGAAGGTCTGTCAGCATTTCCATTACAGGCTCCTGTAACTTGGCAGTGCAATATTCACTCCAGGCTAGAATCTGATTTGAAGGGGGATTTTGTTTTAAAAGAAACAGTACTCCTTGCTCTAGGGTTCCTTTCCCTAAAAGCATCAAATATTGATGGTACCTAATAGATTTTTTAGTTCCTACTGGTTTTAAAAAAACCCAAAGTTTAAAATTTCCTGATTTTTAAAAAACTTTTTTTTTTTTTTTTTTTTTTTTTTAATGAACAGAGATCAAGGTATATTTTACTGTAGGAAAAAGAGATGCCCAGAGAGCTAGAAATGGCAAGTAGCTGCCTCTGTGCATTATTAGCAGCATCGCTGGCCGGTGGCTGTATGTGATGTTAGACACAGGGATGTGGTATCCTGATGAATGTGTGTAACACTGCTCTAGCCACAAAAAAGGACTTTTCTTCCTCTCAAGACATGCAGAGCTGCCCTGCTGTTATAGAATCATAGAATCCTTAGAGTTAGAAGGGACCTCTGAAGGCCATCTCGTCCAACTCCCCTGCAATGAACAGGGACACCACAGCTAGATCAGGTTGCCCAGGGCCTGCTCCAGCCTCACCTTGAAAGTCTCCAGGGATGGGGCATCCACCACCTCCCTGGGCAACCTGTTCCAGTGCCTCACCACCCTCACTGTAAAAGAGTTCTTCCTTGTGTCTAACTTAAATCTACCCTCTTTGAGCTTGAAGCCATTTCCCCTTGTTCTATCACCACAGACCCTGCTAAAGAGTCTGTCCCCTTCTTTTCTGTAGCTCCCCTTTAGACACTGAAGGGCCATTGTGCCTTACACCATCGGACACCATCAAATGTTTCCAGGTACATTCGTTCACAGACATTGGCCTGCCCACACCAGCTGCTGGGCACCACTCATGCACACATGAATGCCAGATAGCGTCAAGGAAAGAGCTTGTCATTGCTCTGCTCATTTCTTGAGGCCCTTTTGGACCCCATCAGGCAGAGCCTGGGAAGAGGAAGACCCTCACTGGCTTTGTGCTAGGCTGGTTCCACCTACATCAGTGTGAATGACTCCAGCTGTGGCTTGAATGCTGTGTTCATGAGTGTGATGGAAACATCCTACACCCAAGTGTTTGGCAGCTGCTCTGCCTCTGTGCCTGCACATGAAGCATGGTGAAACCATCTTCTTTGCAACTGGGGCTCAACTCCAACGGGAGGTGGGATTGCAGAGCAGAGAGTACATGACACCTGTGGTGCTGCCATCCTTCACCACTGCATGTGGGTGTGGGAGGAGGCATTTTGCAGATGTGCCCTTCCTTGTGCTCCTCCTTGCTCCCATCCTACACTTGCAGCATGGCTCAAGAGGAGCACAGTGCCTGGCAGCCACAGCTCCTCACTGCACTAATACAGAGTCTGAACGTGCATTGATTTTTCGGTTTTTCTCAGACTGCACTCATCCATCATTTTATATTACTGGAGATGCCATTAGCAATAAAATAAAGGATGAAAGGTACAGAACCCATTAGAGTGCTTACTTCATGTGTATGAGTGAGTGAGTGAAACAATTAAAAGCACATCAGCTTATAAACATGCTGATACAGTTATTAGCACAGTGAATAACATTCAGAGCATGAGACCAAGACATGGAGATGAAATCTTCCCTTTCTCCTTCTCTTCCTAAGATGCAGAAAGGGGGATAGGATATTTTGTAACAGTGCTGCGTGTGTGCAGCCCTAGATATTGTGCATGTGGAAGTTGAAAAGAAGATTAAATAATAAAATCAAGGAGCATTGGACAACAGCCACTCTGCAGTTGGCTTATATATGAGTGAATTTCAGACCCACAATGGTAAAACCAGAGTGACACAGAGGTTAAATGTAGAAGGAGAGCAGCACAGTCCTGGAACTAGCTTGTAGTAAGCTGGGAAAAGCAGAAGTGTTCAGCACAAGAAAAAAATGAGTTTGATTTTTCTCATTCATAGAAGTATTTAGACAAAATCCTTCTGAGATCTTGATACCCCATGAGAATGATGCGAATAAGAATAAAACATATATAAATGTTAGATGATAAGCAGTCACTCACCCACCTTCCTGAACACTCTAGTGTCATTTGTAAGGAAAAATATTTTCTGTTTGTCTTACGCAGTTGGTTTTTTTTGTTTTTTTGTTTTTTTTTTTTGTAATTATCTGCCTTTTTTAGTTAGCAGCCTCTGGAGATGTGCCTGGTTTCTGGAGCCCCAGATACCTTCACTCCCAGCAGCAGGAGGGAGCGCACCTTGCTGGTGACATTAGGTCTCCTCCTGCAGGTTTTATACTCACTTATTCCAAAAGTTAGTGCGCTTGGTGCCTCTGTGGGTTCCCATTGCAAACGGCCTTCCAGCTCTTCCAGACAGTGTCCCAGGAAAAGAGCTCCTCCTGCTCCACTGGTGAGCTCCAAACAGTAGCTTTTTTCTTCTATCAGAGAGAACAATGAGCTCTGGAGGGGTCTCTGGGGATGCTAAAACCCAGCGCTTGGGTATTGGATACAGAGGTCCACGGCAAGATGGAGGTGGCTCTAGTTTATCTCCCTCTGGCAGCTGAGGGAGTGGTGAGCGGCTATGACTGGAGGGAGATGCAGCCCTTGTTAAAATAGACTGGTCATAGGTCCAAGAAGGCAGAGGTAAACAAAAACAAAGGGAATGAAATAAGTGATCTTACAAGCATGGGCAGTTCTTCTATGTCATGCACTTTAAAGCAAGAACTTGGATTAATCTACATCTGTTTGAGAGAGCCTCAGACTACATGTAACAGCATGGGTTGTGTACCTTCTATTAGGACATCTTTGCCCTTATAGGACTCTTGTATCTTCTCTGCTATCAAAAAACCACTGCCATGATACATGCCTCCTAGCTGGGCATGATAATGTCCCAGTGTAGGGTGGGGGAGTCAAGTATGATGAAGGTGAAGAGCTGACACAATTAGCCCAGCCCTGCCATGGGACTTGCTCTCCTTGGTCTCCAGATGGCCCTAAGTCCTGTTGGTCACTGTTGCTACATGTAGAATAGCCAGTCAGCCAAGGTGAACTCAGTGAAGCGTAACCCAACACTGTTCATTAAGTGCTCTCTGGGGTAATCAGGTTCCTTCTTTCTAGAAAATTGTGCCTATCAGTACAGATCTTAGCTCTGTGGACAGACTGTTGCTAGAGGTCAGCTGCATTGTGTGTGAAGTTAGGGAGTCTGTTCACATCCACACCTCCTCTAGTTTACTTGTATCAGTGCAAATCCTTGGACTGATTCAGGATGTGGCTATCTGCATTCACTGACCTTGCTAGGAGGCTTGACCTTGTAGGAGCTTGAGTTAAGTCCTCTAAAAGACATTCATGGACAAAAATCTACACTAGCTTCAGTAACAAAATGTATTCATTCACCCTGATCAGAATCTGCTAAATATCTCACCTTTGAACTAAATGAAAACAACAGAGTGTTTACCTCAAGCTTAATAGTTCCCCTTGGAGTAAAACTGTGGTTCTCTGATGCATGAGTTCAGTCATGTTTGTGCTTGACAAGGACATGGATATCAGAAGTTGAAGGTGAAATAAAAGAGAACAAATATGCCCTCAATCAAGGCTGTTAGTTTGGTAAAAGTGGTTCATTGTGGGGTCGGGGGGGGGGGGGGGGCAAAGGGATCCCATTTGTCTTCAAGCTCCCTGTGCTCATGGATGAGGATCACAAATGGGGGGGGGGGGGGGGAGAAGGAGAAAATGGAAGTGATGTCCTCATTTTTTCCTGTGTAGTTTTTTCTAATCCTGAACAACAAACACTGCCGTACTTGAGCCTCTGATTCAACACCAAGTTTAGAGCCGAGGTAAGAAAACGCAAGATGGATCCTGCGAGCCCGAGCATGCTGTCAGGAGACATGTGGTGTCAGGGTATTTCCATGGCCGGGGGGCAGACGTCAAGGTTACAGCACACGTTTGGGCAGCATGAAGGCTTTCTCCTTCCCTGGTGAGCAGGAGGTAAGTGTGCGCGGGGAGGGCTGAGTGCAGCAGTGTCGCACACACCTCGGTTCCTGTTGTGGGATCAGGAAGGAAATGCTGACTAACAGAAAAGCTCTCGACTATTTTGTGTTGTTTTTTGTCTTTTTTTTTTTTTTTCTAGCATTAAGCAATAGTGACTTTGCACTGACTCATTTCAGGTATTCCAACTACGGAAAAATAACTGAAAGATCCCAAATCTGTCACAAAGCTTGTTTTGATTCAGGTATTTGCTTACCCAAATATGTAACTAGATCACATCGGAACAGCAATGTACCCATTCTGGATGCCTCAGCTTGTGCTCAAAGGGAAACTGCCAAATGAGATTATGATTTCCCTTTCTTGTGTAAGGCACCAGTGCCCAAACTTTTTAGGTCAATGGGCCACGTGACTTACCATGGTGGCAGGCAAAACTTTGCTGTGTGATGCCTCTGGCCAAGCACAGCCCAGGCAAGCTCCTGGAGGCCCACACATCCTGAGAGCCAGCAGCTCACATCTGAGCAGCTCACACAGTTGTACCTTCACCTAGACTCAGGCAGTGGGGTGAGCTCGATTTATCTCCTGGAGAGGCTGCACCCGTGGGAAAGGTGAAAGTCAGGAGCTGGCTGCTGTTGTCCCTGTAGAATTTGGATCAGTCTTTTGGGCTTCTGAAAAGAAGCTATGGTGGAGCTGTGGCCAGTCACCTGCTGCTAAGTGGACTGGGCAGTGAACAACGTACAGGACTGGTTAAAATGAATTCTTAGGCACAGATCCTCAGAGTGGATTTCTGTGGTTCCTAACTCCCAAGGGCTGGAGACATTTTTGTAACTGGGAAGATCCTTTATTTGCTTTATTTTCTTCTTCTTCTGAAGAAATAAGGCTATTGGAAGTAGAAGACTTCGAAAGATAAAACCTTGTGAGTGTGAAAAGACAGCTTAAGAAATAATTAGAACAAATGTATGAGAATGAACTAAAGCCACTCAGCTCCTTGCTCTGCCACAACTGTTTCCTGGTCTGTTTATTGCAGTGCCTATTAATGAGTTGACTTGAGCTCTCAGATACATGAGCTCCTACCCTGAAAGCTATGTCCTGGTAAAAACAAAGTGCTAACAACAACAACCCTAAGCCCTTCTCAACCAATTCTTGGCACTGAAAGTGTTAGCAAGAGCTAATGTAGTAATTAAATGTACCCAATGCTTTCTTACTTCACAGATGACAGTCTGTGGTTTGCCTGCCCACCCAAAATGCGTGGGAGGGCAAACCCAAGTCTTAGAGCTCTAGCTGCACTGAGTGTCTCGTCACTTTCCTTATCAAGATTTTCACAGTCACTGGGAAAGGGTTGCACCCATCAGCATGAGACATTCCAGCACAGGAGATGAGATGACTTTCCTACAATTCAAGTTGCACAGGATTCCTGCATAATCATCCTCTGTATCTCATCTACCTGTGCTATGCACCTTTTCCCTCCTGTGAAATTTTGCATCGCTTCTTCATCTGAATATGAAGGAAACTTGCAAGAGAAAGCAGGAGTTTAAATCAAAAATAAAACACTCCCATTCTCCAAAGACCTTAGAGGCATGGACAAGATTGTTCTGCGGTGAGCCAGGCAATACTGAGCACTTGGACTTTCTGAAAGTCCATGACAAATACCTGACAAAAAGTCCTTCACAAAATGCTATTAGAGCAAATAGCTGCAGGAAGAGGAAAAACACAGTTGAGGGCTGAGAAGGACAGGGCATCCAGTAGGCTGGCAGTTCTCAGCATGGCTAAGTGCTAACAAGAAGTAGTTCCAAGCGCCTTATCTAGAGCAGGCATTTGAAGTATGTCAGGATGGAAAGGAGGGGAAACCACTGTGGCCGCAGAAGTGTACACAACCCGTAATTGGTTCATGAGTCAAGAGGGAGCTGTGATGAGCGACTAAGAGACCTAACAAGATGGAGTGAGCTGGCGGGAGGAAAACTGCTGTTGGCATAGGTGATGCAACACTTAGAGGCTTGGGTCTGCTGCCCTTGAGAAGTGTTTGCCTGACAGCTGCATGGGGAGGTGAACGTTCTTTCTTCACGTCCGTAGCTTTTAGAGGTCAAGTAATTTAAATACTATTTCTAGCCCTGGTGTTGTAGGCATGCAACATCACCAATGTTCAGATAAGTATAATTTGAAACAGACATCTTGTCACAAAGATTTTCTTCTCTTTTCCAAGAAGTCCTCTATTGGTTTGATGCTGCTGATAGATACCATCACATTCCTTTTATCCTCTCTCTCCCTTCCTCCTCTTGCTCTTACTGCTGTCTGGGTCTCTCACTCTCTCTGGACAAAGCTGTATCAAGGGAAGGTCAGGTTGGGTGTTAGGAAAAAGTTCTTCCCCAGAGGCCAGTCAGGCATGGAACAGTCCGAGGTCATGGGCCCAATCTGCCAGAGTTCAAAGAAGCATTTGGACAATGCTCTCAGACATAGGGTTTGAAATTTGGGTGGTGCTGTGTGGAGCCGCGAGCTGGACTTGGTTTTCCTTGTAGGTCCCTTCCAACTCAGGATATTGTGTGATTCTACAAAAAGAATTGGAAGGATTTGTGAGCATCTTTTTAAATGGCAACATCAATGCACTGCACAAAATACCATAGCTATTAGAAAACAATCAAGACGCTTCAGATGAATACAAAATGAGTAAGAGGCATTATAAGGTAATACATCAAGCTCACTTTAGTAGTAGGCCACTCTTTCTAAAGAGAATAAAGAGACCTGATGCTAAAACAGCTGAAGTGATGGGGGGCTTCTCAGTGGAAAGTCAGCAAGAGGCCTGGGCTTGCTCATTTAGACAGAAGTTGAATAAAAGGGGACACAGAAGAGCATCCTCTGGCACACAAGCAGTGAATATCTCACTGTCTGAGTTAAAAATGAAGTGAAACTGAAAGATAACAATTTCCAGTAAATGGTAAATATTTTTTCAAAAATCTGACAAGTTCATTTCCACAAGGTATGAAAAAAGTAAAAGGATTATTTGGCATTTAGACATTTACATCAATAAAAGTATATTTATTGCTATTCTGTGTAGGATATCCAGAAAATCGAATCACCTAACATTACAGGTGATAAGCTACTTTGTTTTCATGCTGCAGGTAAACTGAAAACTATTTTGGAGATCACACTGCTCCACAGTTACTTAAAGAGATCTTGGCACCTTTTTCAGAAACATCTAGAGTTGGCCAGCCTCAGGCAGGGCGCAGAATGCTTTACCCTTCTATGGAAATCCTCTTATTCCTAGCACAATAAAGAAATCCCATGTGAACACAAGTGCAGTGGATGTTGGTAGCTCATTTTTCTGACACTAAGAATCAGGAATGTTTGAAGGAATGGGTAATGGTGTGACCCCATGTGCCTATCTCTGTCTCCAAAAAAGGCTATTACAGGGTGTAGGGACAGCCTCTGAATAGCCATATAAAGGCGTCCAGGGCAGAGTGCAAGAAGCCCCTTCTTCTCAGCTTTTACCAAGAAATATTCAGCAAATCACGTAACTCAGAACTATAACAGATTGTCTCAACAAATGGCGCCATGGGCCTGTGTGAAGATCTTCTGGTATGTGTCACTGTGGAGGCTAAGAGAAGAACAGCATCTACATGTAAACAGGGTGAGCCAGGAAATTGAAATTAAGAAGCTTGTTTCACATTAGATTAACAGCTCTTAATGGCTTTTTGATCTGTCATTCCGTATGAATTTATAGTGGAGAAACAGACTTGTTTTGGACCAGATAATCTTGCTTCTCCACGTACATGAGGATTTTGCAAACCTTTCATAAACATCACATCTTGTTGCATTTGGGTACAGAAATTAAAGTTGCCTTGAGGCAGCTTTGACTTGTGTGACCAACACTTACAAAGCAAATCACAGTAGGTTTTACTGACCTTGGCAAAATCAGAGGTCATATTTTCACAGATATAAGCCCTTTTAGATATATTCCCCTGACATATTCATTGCAAAAAGGTTTCTTTCTTTACCTCTACAGAATGTAATGCGTGTCCTCACCTTCATTCTTCTCTCTTCAAAGTATTACTGAGGCTATCGAGAAGGAAATTTAGTTCCTTTTAGAACATTTCAGAACAATTATTCAGGGCAGGATTTTTTGCCATGCTCTTAGATATTTTTAAATTTATGAGTTCTCTTTAAGGCTTATTAAAGCCCCGCATTAGTGGCAGCAGCTGGAGCAAGATGAACAAAACAGGACTCTTAGAGAAAGACTTGGTACATTAGGGACTGATTCTTGCTCTCATTAACCTAATAATTTGTAATCCTGTAGGCAGCTGCAGTTATTACAGTGCAACTAGTATTTGAGTGAGATAGGATGTTGGGTGAATTCAGTCACCATAGTATGACCCTTCCTTATTCCACTAGAAAATCTAAAACCAACATCAGTAAATTTCTTCTGAAGAATAGCTAACAGAAGAGGGAGGTTGTAAAATCAGCATGTCTTCATTTTCCCAATGAAGGAAGCATCACTACTGACATTTCAGGTAAAAATATATAAAATATATATATGTAAAATATATAAAAAGACAAAACATGGAAAAAGAATATGGTCCAGAGGATTTGTAAAAGCCTAAGACCAAGTATTCTGCTTCCCTTCATGCATTCTGTGAATCCTCTTTTGTATTTCAAAGTGAGCTAGTATAAAATTATGGTAGATCTGAAGCAGCTGATGCAGATTAGCTTTCAGTGAAAAACAGCTTTACATTTAGCACAGCCTGAGAGTTGTTCCTGTGCCCCTAATTATGCAGTATGAGAGGAGCTGACCACCCAGACCAAAGGCCCAGCTGGCTCAGTACCCCGTCGCTGACAGATATATACAGTAGGTAGGGAAACACTAACAAGATGACAGTGATGTAAATACATACACAGGTGCTGGCCATCTCTAACCTAGATAGCTCCTGAGCCAGAGGCGGTACCTTTGAGGAACAGCTCATGGTGATTTTCCCTTATGACTTTGTCTAATTGCACTTTGGAAACCATTGAAGCTTTTGGGACTTACAGCATCCTGTGACAACTCCTCAGTATGATCTTTGCTTTGCAAAAAAGGTGCCACCATAGTTTTGAAGCAAACTTAGAATCATAGCATCATAGAATCCTTAGAGATGGAAGGGACCTCTGAAGGCCATCTCGTCCAACTCCCCTGCAATGAACAGGGACACCACAGCTAGATCAGGTTGCCCAGGGCCTGCTCCAGCCTCACTTGAAGGTCTCCAGGGATGGGGTATCCATCACATCCCTGGGCAACCTGTTCCAGTGCCTCACCACCCTCACTGTAAAAGAGTTCTTCCTTGCGTCTAACCTAAATCTACCCTCTTCGAGCTTGAAACCATTTCCCCCTGTCACAACAAACCCTGCTAAAGAGTCTGTCCCCTTCTTTTCTGTAGCTCCCCTTTAGATACTGACAGGACCTACTTCTGGCAGGTTAAAAATTTGATACCGTATGCATCCTGTAGTTTAGGAAGAGCGAATAATCATTCCCTTTCCAACTCCTTCATGCTATTCAAGGTTTCCCAGATGCCTGGCATCTCACTGCTTAGTCATCTCTCTCTAGAAGAAAGACTCCTAGGTTGTTTACTTTCTTCTTGAGTCTTTTTTTCAGACTTGTAATCACTTGTGTTGCATGTTTTTGTTCTTTTTCTGTAATTTCATTACTATTTTATTTTACTTATTTTATTTTTTAAAGATGGGAGGATCCACAAAGGATTCAAGATATGGGAATAATAAGAATTTTTGGCCTCTGTTCCTTTCCTGAGATGTCATTTGCCCTTTTTGGTGCTGTTAAACCTGGAGTTAATGTGTTTGTAGAATAAGCTTAATTATAACACCAGGATAAATTTTCGGAGGGGTAAGAGCTAGCTCAAAATTCACCGCCCACCACTGTGCACCTGAAGTTAGGGTTGCCTTTCCCTGAGCATGCAGATGTTGTGTTCATAGGCACTGAATTTTGTCTGACATCTTATTACCCTGTTATTTTGTAGCACAGCACTAAATTGTGATTCTGCAGAGTCATCATTCATTTTTACAACTTTGACAGCTTAGTATCATCAATAAACCTCATCAGCTTCTCTCCATTGCCTTCTCTAGGTGGTTAATGAATGTGCTTAACAAGGGAGAAGCAGAATAGACCTCCACAGGACCTTAACATTATCCCTCCTCTCTGTTTCCTTTAACTTTAATCCCCGGAAGAACTTTCCCTCTAGTTTAGGATCTTTAAGACTCCTTAGTAAGGGTTATTGTGAAATATGGTTGCATATCCACTCCAGCTTTATCAACCAAATGAATTACATCTACACACTCATTGCCTTCTCTAGGAAACTAGTAAATTTGTGAGAAATGGCTTCCCTGTACAACAGCTATTATGAGTCTTCTCCATTACATCATATTTTTTTCCATGCATTTACTTGATCTACGCTTTTAAAAAAGTTTCTGTTGATTTGTCCGGTCCAGCTGCCACTTCTGCTGATAGGGCAGCTCCCTGCTTGCCCTGCCCTGACTTCTTAAAGCCCTGTGCCAGGGCTTGGGATACCCAAATTTGCAGAAGGAGAAGCCTATGAGGCAGAGTATTTCTGAAATGTCCAAGGGATGCAAAGACTGTTACACAGACATTTTCAGGCCTCCTTCCTGGAACTGCCATCTGCTAGCAGATATGTTAGCATCAGTTGCTATGGTACTGCACAAAATACTTTGTTCAAACCCTGGAAACACAGAGTTTAGGTCTAGAGCTGGGCTATGGACCAAGAATCTGCAAGGATTGCAGGATGAGAGTTTTATCCCCTTTCTGGCCTATGCAAAGAAATCTTCCTACAGTTACTGCTGTACAGACTCAGGGCTGACATGGTTTCAGTGGCGAAGGGACTTTCTGTTGGGGTGTGACAGTATGCAGGGCTCCTTGTAGCACAAGTCTTACCTTTGTTTTACAAATCTCACAGCAGAGAGGAGTGCATGGAGCAGCAACAGGCTGCAGAAGGACATCGGAGTGGCTGTTTCCTAGTGAACATACGTAGCATTCATTGTGCTTGTGCAGCCTGTTGCAAAAAAATGGATGCCATCTTCAGAATGTCAGCTGAATATTGATTTTGTGAATGGAGGCGGAGGGAAAGGGAATGAAATAAAAGGCCACTGTGGCCAGTACTGCATATAAATAGCTGGGAGGTTAATTTATGTTATTTATGGAAATTTGGAATACTGGGAATGCTCTAATGCTTATTCCAGCTAGACTATTAGTGCTGCTCGAGTTCTTATAGGCATGCATCACCGTGCTATCTGGATGTCTCCAAGCCCCCTTTGAAAGCAGCCAGGCAAGGCTTTAAACAGAATGGAAAAGGGACTGTGAAGGAAAGTATCGTTTCTGTAACTATTTATAACCCTAAAAGGATGCGTGCAATACAAGTGAATGTAAGAAATGCTTTTGTTTACCAAACGCTGGAGAAAAGCTACAATAAAAGAAGAAAAAAAAAGAACCCTCCTCCAAAAGAACGACTGTTAAGGGTGATTTAAAAGAAAACAAAACAAAACAAAAAAAAATCAACAATACAGTATATAGCTCTTCCCTATTTTGTTCCTTCCAGGATATACACATGACTACCAGAATCTCTCTTAACTGAAGAAAACACTTCAGGCCAATTTATGTCCAACACTTACCTCACAACCTTGCACAAAACACACTCTCATCACCCACTGGAGTGTGTGAACCCACACACATTAAGAAAAGGAAAAAAAGCAAAGCAGCCTGTGTCTCATCTTTTAGGGGGATGGTGAGGGGACAAAAGGCATGACTGACGTCCTCGCAAACCTTCTGTTGTAATGGCTTGTGCAAAAGGTGTGACAAGGAGACCTGGCGGTGGAACGCCTGTGCTCCATCAGCTAAAAATACTCCCGTGGCTGAAGCAGAGAGTGGATGAGAGTGTGCCAGAGGTGGGGAGGGCGGCGAGCCCAGTGCGGATAAACAAATGCCCCAGCGCCAGCGGGAGCGTAAGCGGAGCCATTGTCTGTCATTTCCTACACCTTCGGGGGCTCATTCTTCTGCTGAGATGCACAAACATAGATGCTTTTTTTTTTTGACAGTGTATCTCAAGGAGTGTAAAAGCAAAAGCCACCGCTAAATATAGAAGGCTGTCACATGCTGCGTTTAGTCACAGCACGATTCATTGCGAGCTGCAACGTGCCTCACGCTGCAGCGCTTTCACCTTGGCTATATGTGTTTGAGGCACTTTTTGCTGGTGTGCATCCCTGTCCCCTCCCTCTAATTCAGAAGTGCAAATGTGGACGAGCAGTCAACAAGAGGCAGTTCTGGCGGTCCTGCTGGGCTCTGAAATTTACAGGCATGTCTGAAACAACATGGAAAGAGCTGGTGTAGGGGGAGCGGATGAGTCACTTTTAAGGCAAAGCAGCAAATTGGAAAAAGAAAAGAAAAAGAGAAAGATCTGTGTCTTGACTCAGTGCCCAAAACCTTCAGCTGATGCTTCACTGCAGACTCTGAAGTTCAGCTTATTTTTCTTCTCATTTGTTCTCTTATTTTTATGCCTTACATAATGGAGCTTTGATTCATAGAAATCTATTTATATAGTCTAGGATTTGGGCCAAACTCCAGAGTCCTAACTTTGTCCTTACTCAGGCAAGATGGCCATTGTGGTTACTGGTATGAATGAGGTTTGCTAACCCTGTTTGTTCAGGGGTGGATTCCTGGGGGCAAAGCCAGATAACCCTGCAATTTCTTGTATTCTTGCCAGGGAATTGATTTAGTGTGAGGAAATCTGGTCAGCATAGCAGCTACAGGGGAAAGCGCACCTTTTGCTCAGGGTGGGTGGGTATGACAGGGCACAGTGTGCCAGGTCTGTCTGAGGAGCTTGCTGACCTTTATCTGACAGGCTGGCAGAGAGGGGACAGCTGCCAGTGAGAGAGCTCCCCGCTGACATCAGAGCTATTCCTGGGGCTAGCTGCAAAACAGCACGGGAGCGTGCGCTGCTGCAGTGCTGAGGCTGGTCTCAAATCCTTCCCATGAAAAGAACAGCCCAAGCCCTGCTAAATGGGTTAGAGGGGCAGACCTGAGGCAGACCCCAGGGGCTGGGAGCTTTTCTCCCTGGTGAAAATGTGAAACCCAAAAGAAGCTCCTCCTGGGGCTGGATGTGCCCAGGTATATTCTTGGCGGTCTGATGATGCCTCAGCTCACCAGCCACCGTTATTTCAGTGCAATTGCTCTTATAATCCTGTTTTTCATGGCTGCTCATGAGAAAGTAGTATCTCTGAGACTGCTGTCTCTTGGTCGTGTTTGATGACACCACGTTTGTATTTTTAGACAAACTAAAAGAGATCGCTGTAATGATTCAGGGGGAACCAGGGGAAGTGCTTTCACTTTATAATAAAACACATACGTGCACACATACTTATATATAGCTATAGATATATTTGTCTGCTCGCTGATTTCTCACAGTTAAGAACACAAGTGCCATAGATAAGGTGCTCCAGTTTTGGGCAATGCAAGAGCCAAACAAGCACTCTCTCCAAACAAGCACTCTCTCCCTTTCCCTCCCTCAGCTATTATTCTGTGAACATCGGAGATAAATGTCATTTGTAAATCCCACTCACTGCTAACATTAGTACTATGCATATGTACTTCCTTTGACAAGTAACCCTACCAGTGAAATCTTGTAAGGCAGCAAATATCAAGCAGTTTCTTTTAAGCATGGATAATCAGTAATTGGGGGCATCTGTCTCCGCTGAACACCCACACCTGCTCTTCTTTAAGGTGTTGCAGGTTGGGGTAAGGTATGCAGCCAAGGTAAAAGAGCCTTGAAACATTTGATACTCTTTCTCCTTGTTACAAACTCCATTATCAACCTTCTCTCTGCTTTTCCTTTCTTTCCCTTTTTCTTTCTTGTACAATGCAGCACAGCCAAGCATGCGCTCTGCAGTGCATTGGTTCCCATTATGAGGGGCTGCTAAGCCGTTCCTACAGATGGGAGTTGAGTGCTGGGCTTCTGCTCCTTTTCACCTGTACCTCAGCTCCTGCTGTGCTGGAGGCTCTCCAGATGTGAAGGCTGTTAAGGTCTCTACCCAGCTGCCTTCTGGAGGTGCCTCTTTCTCCTATATCCCTGGGGCAGGCCCTAGGAAAACTCACCTTTAAAATCAGGCCTGGGAGGTGGAGAAAACTGGCATTTGTGAACACCTCTGTCCCTCGTCCGTCCCTTCCATCTCATCCAGGTATCTTGAAGCCTTGATGCCATCACCAGTGAAAAAAGGATGGAACAGAATACCTCAAAGGTAAAAAAAAAAACCAAAAACCTCACTTTAAAAAACAAACAAAAAAAAAACCCCCAAAATCGCACCTTTTGAAATGACAATACTAAAGCTCAGACTTTAGGAAATAAATATGCTTCCAGGCTGAGATTTTTATAAAAGTCAGCCTTAAAAACCTTGCTAATAGGGTCATGGTTGCCAAGCTATAAACTTCTAAGACCAGAAGTTAATAACAGAGACACTGTCACTAATAGACATTTAACTGCAAACATAATAGTAGGTGATACAGCAATAAGAAAATAATGGTCCTTTGCAAATAAAGGAGGGATGATGCCTTTCTGTGATAGCTCTACACCACACTGAGTGCAATCACTTTCCCGGGGTTTTATGAGGAGCAGGTGGCAACTCACCGGCTAGCCTCGTTATGTCTGTGTTTACCTACAAAGGCTGCAAGGGATTCAGGTATATCCGAACTTACAAAAACACTGAGAAAACTGGACTTCCTCTACAACAGCCTGGCATCATGGAGTGGTGCACTGGCCGGGCTGCTCCTACACCTTGTCCTGCCAGCAAGCTCCTCATAGCCCTGTCAGCCCAGGCATGCGGAGTATAGAGGCACAGAGATGGGATCCCTGTGCCACGCAGACCTTGCATGTCCCACGTCAGCCTCTTCCAGGCTTTTTCCAAAGCTCTTCTTGCAAGTGATGCAGCGCCAGCACAATCTACCCATGTAGATCTCCCATAGATGATTCTTCCCAGTCTTCTGGTGCAATGCCTTTATCTCATTCTGGAGATGGATTGAAGGAGAGAGCCTCCAAGAAAACAGACTTTCCAGAGTTAAGTCAGGACGAGAGAGCAGGGTAAGAGCAACCGTATGCTGCTGTCTCTTGCAAGAACATGCCTGGCCCAAATAGCAACCCACATGTATACTGAATGCATATGCACAAGATGGAAAGGCTGCAAAAAGATCTGCATCCTTCAGGCTTAGTTACACCCCAAAGTGTAACTGTTGTCACAGGCAACTTTCCTTTTGCTATTAGCAAATAAGGTTGTTCCTATGTTTTGCTGCAGCTGGATACTGGTGTTAGAGCTCTTGTGGGAGCACAAGCTTGCGAGAAAATAACATGTCTTCAGTGGAGACTTGTGGAGTGGTGACTTATGTTTTCTTTCTACGAACACTTGTATATATTGTTGTACAATATTGTTGTACATTACAACACTGTATTGTCACCAACCTTGGTGATTATATGATTCTATGATTATCTTGTTAAAGCGTGTCCACAAGGGTTGTCGGAAGGCAAAACCAATAGGAACATAAACAAGGCTTTTAGATAATCTGTTCTGAAATGTATACCTAATAGCCACAGACTGTTTTGCAACTTTCTGCTCTGGTCCTAAACAGATGCCCACTGACATCAGCAGAGTGAGTTTGGGCCTTATAAAACCCCACAGCCATGTACATACTCAACTTTGCTTTTCCCTTTATCCCTCAGCGCTGTTACATTTGTGTTTTATCAGTAGCAATCACCGCAAGTTCAGCTGTGGCCCTACTGTATATTTTTCCCAACAGGGAGGAGTCTGTTGGTGATTCCAGGAGGAGATGAATGTTAAGTAGCTTTTGGGGATGGCAGGGGAATCCCTGCTGGGTATTTAACCTACATTTGTTTTCAGCTTACAGGAGTGTCCGGATCTAAGTCTGCTGTTAAAGATGAAAAGGAAGTAACTCCAGTAATTCAGTAGGATTTACCTGAATTACTGAAAGGGCTACAGGAGCAATCTTTGTAGTGTCTTTTTCACTGAGACCACAAAGTCTTGGAAGAGGAAGGAGATTACTGGACAAGTCAGATTTCCTCACAGCTGACAGCCTACCTTCCCCAGCTCATTTTAATTGTACAAGATGTTCTCTGTTCTACACTCAGCACTGGGCTGATGAATTCAGCACCATGAGGGCAATGTTCGCCCCTGGCAGCCCTCAGCAGGTTGATGAGAGAAGCAAATTCTGCAAAACAAGGAAACAAAGGCGAGCAGCAAGCTGCACAATGCATTTTTTGTCTGCACGTATGTGAAGCTCATTGTCAGAAGGCACCCTTTCCTCCACCCGCAGCAGAAGGCTGGGACTGTGGATGTTGCCAGCCGTGGTTTTGAAGTGACTGGGGCTCCAGCACAGCCAGGCGGAGTACTGGATGTTCAGAGGACAAAAGGGAAGGCCCTCTAATGCCCAAGAAACTGGAGCAAGGCAGGGGAAAGGGAAACGCGCCATTTGTCTTTACAAAGCTAGCGAGTGAGCCGCTGTGCTTCCCTTGTCACCCCCAGTGCCGTGAGCTGCTGTGGGAGCTGCTGCATTTTAAATACAGAAGTCAGTGCTGCATCTTGTAACCACAATTTGGTTAAACACGCAGCAGCATTTTAAAATTCTGCTGAAGGATTTTGCCCAGAAATTCTCTGCTGAGGAGCATGTTGGCATACTCTGGTCCTGTCTGTCCTCTTAGTGTGAGTCTGCAGTTTAGCATACAGAACATACAGTGAGGCATGTGTAGGGAGTGAAGCTGACAGCGGATACAGCAGTTGCTTGGGTGAATCAGGTAATTGCTGGGCAAGTTACCCAAAAGCTGACCTTTCTTTGTTGGCAAGGGCAAAACAGTCCTGGCGTAAGGATTTTCAGATGTTATAGGCTTATTTCTGATAACCCAAGTAGACAGTATTTTCTCTTTAAGTACACATGCCCAGTTTATGCCTTGCAGATTTCTTGTTCGTACTCCATTTCTGTGTAACCTTTCCAGGCTGCCTGTATAGCTCCTTAGCACGCAGCAGCTTAACATTTATGGAAGCAGGAGCTTTGCTGCAATGGTCATTTCCTTCTCCCATCACTTGGATTACTCCATCATCACTTTTTGACTGCCAGTGCCTTTCTCTCCATGTTGATCACATCCCTGTGCTGGCTCTCATCTCTGTGATATCAGGCAGAAATAATTTCTCTTCACTTGCAAGCTCTATTGGAGCCTATCCCTACCCTGCCCATAAACCTTCATTCACAGTCAGGAGGTTGACTTTCCCTCTCCTCAGCCATAAGCAGCACCTCTGCTATTTTCTCCCCAGGCTTGGGAGGAACCGCTCATTAAAAATTTGCAGTGCTCTCTCCCTTTTCTTGCAGCCTTTGTTTTAAGAAAGAGTTTATTTTGTACAGGGCAGACCAAAACCTTGCCGTTACTTTGCCTGACCTGCTTCCCACCAGGGTGGCTGAAACTCCCACATGCTCTCTTGTGCACTCTGTCTCTGGTTCTAGTTTTCGCGTTTGGGTAGGACTGTGATCTGGTGTGCTGAACAATACAATGGGGATCCCAAGCCTGTGACAACCACCAGTGACTCATTGTGTTGGAGCATGCTTGGGCAGAAGGAGAAGAAGGGAGGGGAAGGTACATGGAGCTTTAAAGAAGCTCTTTTCCCTCCCTTTAAACACTTTCTTTGATACACCTTGCACCGTCCCTACAGGGGAATGCTGTGCTAACCTCCCTGGCCTTTACCCAACGTCCAGCTGCCATTTTGAGGGGTGTGCTCCAGTCTGGCTTTCTCCAGGAATGCGAGGAGCTACACAGGATGCTTTCAAATACTGCATTATGGTCTGAAGCCAAGGGAGTGCTTTTGAGTGGAAAACCCAAGTCAGCCACAAAGAACTGGGAATTTGGTTGATATCCAAGTCCTTCTGTGCAGCTCTGCTTTTCACATTGTCCTTCCCTCTCTTTTCCTCTGTGCTGAATTGAAAGTTAAGTTCTTGCTTTCCCCAAGAGTTTTGCTATTCTGCACAGCACCATGTTTTGCCATCAGATGCGTCCTCCCTCTGTGATTACCCATAAGAAGAGAAGCATCGCACACAGGAGAGAAAAGAGTGCTGTAAAGGACAGGTTACAAATGACTTCAGTGAGGCAGAGTGATGTGTCATTCTGGCAGAGAGCCCTTTAAAGAGGAAGCGTTGCTCTTAAATACATTCAGCTGGGGTTTCTGAGAACTCCTTTATACCCAGTCATTATCCATTTCACATTCTGGAAGTGGATGGTTGTGTTTGCCTATGTGACGCAGATCTTAATAGTTTTCTGCAGTACTACATCATTTAGCTCTCTGCTAATGCAAAGCCAAGCTAGTAATTAACATTAAATGCTGAGAAATGGATGATATGATGAACACTCAGAACATAATGAGAACACAGAGATTTCTGACTTGGAAGCCGTAGTGGTCTTACAACATAACCAGTGGTTTCAGATGCCCTGACAGAGCAGGGATTAACAATAGGATATAGTTACACTTGCAAACCCAATTGTTGCTCGTCTGGTAGAAGTGGCACTCTCATGCTCCACTTCAACGGATAACTGCTCTGGCATCTTTTGTCATCTCATAATGGTGTAATGCTATTTATTCCACAGAAATCCCAGCTGAGCCATGAATTATACGCAGATCAGGCACACCACTGAAAATGCAGCTGTGTCTGGGGACGAGGCTTGTAAGGAACTGCTCTGCAAGGCCAATTCATACACTATGGAGTAGGACAATGCAAGTCAACCAGAATAATTAATAATTAAATGAATTGTTAGGACAGTGAAAAAAAGGCCACCAGACTGGAGCCAGACACTGCAAAACCAGCAGCTGGTTCCTGCTGGACAATAAGACAGATAGATAGACACAAAGCAGTGTTTAAGAAAATAGAACAGTAGGATGGTCCCTTTTGCCAAAATGTCTTTACCTAGCTCTGTACCTGGGTAGAACTGGAAATGGAAGGCAACATTCACTCATATAAAATAATACGAAGGTAGTGAGGACGAGAGTAATTGCATGTTTCATGTGTGATTTTTGTTTTGTATTTTTTTTTTTTTTTTTGAGGGAAAGGTTGTCTCTTATAAGCTTGTATATCCAGCTAGGAAGAAGCAATCCAAGTAGAAATAAAAGGTGAGCAGGAGGATGAGGTAAGGAATGAGAATAGGGAAGAAATAGGCAAGGAGTGCAGAGTGAACCCAAGGTGAGGAGACTGCAAATTATTTACATGGATTTGGCACAAAGAGCTGATCAACCCAAGGCAGAGAAAACCCAGCCTGTGCTGTGGAAAAATGTGACTGCACTGTATCAGGCTTTAGCCTCACCCTGACAAAAAAAAAAGTTCCTCATCTGTATCAAGCAGGTAATAATGAAAGTTCCTGTAAGAGTTCACATAGAATAGTGGCTTGGAAAATCCAGCTCTGTGAATCCTAAAAGTGTGAAAATAGAGCAGTAACTGGTGTTCGCTAGATTTATCTTGGAAAATTATGTGTGTTATAAAGATTCTGCTAAAATTTGAACTTATCTGAAACCTGAAGGCTGGATCACAGAATGTGCACCCCTGGTGAGTGCACAGCTCTTCCTTGCAAGTAGCCCTTAACCTGTGGCTTGCTGTGAAATATTTTATTTTGCCCTTTCTGATAGAAGTACATTTTTTAAACTGCCATTAATGGAGCTGAATAGAAACGTTTCTACCAAAACAGGATGTTGAGCGTTGAGCTTTTTATTTCATGTCCATCTCCCTTGGGCTTATGCCTTTTCTTTGTGTATTTTTAAGGTCTTTAGAACAGCCTACAGTTGAAACAGCAGGCATTTCTAACTTATCCCCTGTCACCTCCTTGACTAGAATAATCTCAAATTACACGGAGACAGGTTATCAAGGAGGAATTCTTCATGTACCTTTCACCCAGTCCTTCTTTTCTCTCTGCTTTTATTTATTTACGTATTTTTTGTGTGCAAAAATGCCACAGTCACAATCTTGTATGGCGGCAATTTCATTTCCTAGCTTTGTTCAGCTCCCCTTACGCTCTTGGACCTAAAATCTACAAAGAAAAAACAAAAATATTTGAGTATAGTGGGATAGGATCAGCTGTGGGCCTGCAGTAGAAATGGGGAAAGAGTAATCTCAAGGAATGTGTCTTCATATGCACATTCTGCAATGGCATACATTAATTTTTAATCTATTAATTTTCTAAATTATTCATATTAGAGAAATAGAATAAAGAAATGAAAAGGAATGACAGTTGGTACTTAAAATCAGTGTTCCTGTGCATCGAATGTATTTTTCCTCATTTTGTATGCTCTAATTCTCCTTCTCTCCACCCTGGTTCTCTTGCAAACACAGCTTTGAATGGGAGCAAGTTAGCTGGCAGTAGTGAGCATGTCCGCACTGATGCTCCTGAGGCTGAGCTTCACCGACATCCCAGTGCTGGTGTCAGGGCCAGCTTCAGGAGTCTCTGCCCGTCTGACCCCCATGTAGGGCTCCATCCCTGCCTGCACTGGTTGTGGCTCCACATTGGGAATTAGATCAGGCATCTCTTCTGTTTGAAAAATAAAAATTATAGTATCATAGAATCAGAATTTCTTAGGTTGGAAGGGACCTTAGAGCCTATCCAGTTCCAACCCCTTGCCATGGACAAAGTTACTACCCACTAGAATCAGACTGCCCAGGGCCCTATCCATCTGGAAGCTTCTTTTTCCACAAAAGAAGCAAACATATATTACAATATCACAGAATCGTCGGTGTTGGAAAGGGCCTCTGGAGATCGTCTAGTCCAACTCCCCTGCTAAACCAGGTTCCCTAGATTAGATTGCATATTTTGGGGTTCCTAGGTCTAGAAAAGGGCACGTACTGTGATGTGAGGGTGGGATCAAAGTCTGGAGACAGAGTAGGGCTGCCTTGTGCCAGGTTTGCTGTTGAAGCCTCTGCCCAAGTCCTTCCCTGCATGAAAAATATGAAGCACCTGAGCTCTGTGGGGTTTGAGCAGGCTTCAAGTTGTACAGCTTTCCTACTGCTCCTTGGTAGGTGACTCATGGTTCAGATGCGTCCCCAGTAGAAATGATCATGGTGACCACTTCATGTGTTACATGTGGGCTGAGATTTCTGTCAATCAGCTTGGAAACAAGCCACAATTTAGCTGAAAGTGCTTTCAGAATGGATGTGACACATGGATAAGTCTCTGATTTGGAGAATCAGATCAAATTTTTCTTTGACAACCCCTTGTTTTACTGGTATCAGTCATATACTTGCCTGCGGATAACACTGGGCAGACCTGGCCTCTGGCTTCTCCAGTCTGTTGCAGCTGTCACGTGAAAGCTGCTGTTACCTCAAGACACTCTACAAATCAAAAGCAGCTCATGAAATATGCCTGCAGATTTTCAGACCCGCAGATGTATCTCCCTGAGTATTTGCACCACACACAGCACAACTGAGGCTGATCTTGATTGCACCTTTTTTGCATTACTGTCAAACAAACAATGAAAGAGCTCTCAGCAGCATCCTCCAAGGTATTGCTGTCTGCGTGTCATCTCCTCACTTGATTTCTTCAGGTCGGCAAGACTGTACTAGCAATCTTCTGCAGTAGTTTTTGTTTTAAATTAAAGATGCTACAAGACTATTATTTCATGAGGCATCATGAAAAATACCCTTTCAGGAGTTCAGATTGACACTTCCCCCCAGCAAGTGCACAGTGCCACAGCTCCATATACTGCTGATGTTTGTGTAGGCACTGCGTGAGGTCTTCGAGGGCAGGCAGGGATGCCCTGCTGCTTTGTTCTCTCAACTGCACTGAGTAAAGGCTGTTATTGGTGCTCAGTTTTGTTATGCTTGGAAGGAAAATAATACAATGCATTACAAAGTCGGGTAGGTGAGAAGAAAAGAAAATGGTTGTGTTCCTTTGTTTTAAACAGGGGTTGTTTTGTGTGTAGGTGTCTGTGTAAGGGCATGCAAAAAGAACGAAAGTGGCCTGATGGGGAGTGTGTAACCATAGGGTTTAGAAGCCCTAATTCCAACACCCTTGTCTGCCACTTCAACATGGTCTTTAGATAAACACCACTGAACAAACAGTACTGCTGTTGGCAATTTCGGGGCCACTTTTCTTCATTGCCTAGGGTCCCAGCTGTCAAAGCAAGATCTAGCAAGCACTTCAGCTGGTATCTCCAGGGGGTGAGACTTATAAGGAACCTGGCCTTCACAGCATCTACTCTTGGAAATGGATGGTTTTCTGCAATACCTTTTTCTGAGATTGCTCTGAGTTCTCCCATGCGCAGCCATGAAGCCATGGGGAAAATATGTGACAAGATCAATTGCATCCTCATGTACCTTCTTATAGTTTGCCTCTGAGGCATGGACTGAAGGTACGACCTGGCTGGAGTCCTGTGTTCTCCTATTCATACTGGAGAAACAAGTGTATTACTGCTTTGGAACATCTACAACAGCTACTGCTGCAGAGAGATCACTGTTGTATGGCAAATAAGGCTAGGGGTAAATCCATGCCACAACCAGTACCACAGAAAAAGGGAAGATCTAAGGACAGCTTACTACCAGTCTGGATATGAGAACAGCCATAGGAAGGAGGTAATGATGCGGGGAGGTAATTCTGCCTCAGCTGTGGAGTGTTCCAGATAGCACCAAGTCCTAACTCTGCAGATAGCCCTGGTTAGGGTGAGTGGCACAGCTGACTTATCTGCAGGGTTGCAGCCCATCTCCTGATCAACAGCACCACTACCTCCCAGAGATCTCCAGCAGCCACAGCCACATCTCCATCATGGTGAAGTTACCTACTCATCAGGAACAAGATGGCTTCTGACTATCTCACAAAGGCCAGGTCAAATGCACAAAGTAAAAGTCCTCCTGGCTGTTGCTGAGAAGATCTGGAAGGAGTTTCATTTGGAAGATATCTCCTGAAATTCAAACACGGGCTGCATCTGGACAACTAGCCAGCTCAGGAAGACCCTGATGAGCACATCAGAGGAGGTTAGACAGGCTGCTCTTGGAACCCTCAGCCTGAGGGCTCTGTCTGTGGGACAGTGGCCTCTGAGAGAGACAGGTGAGCTGGCAATGATGGACTAGAACAGTGAGGGACACCATGAAAAATAAGAACAGAACCCAGGGGAAGGCCATCAGGCTTTTTTTCCCCTGGATTTTCCACTCCTTTGGTTTTATTTTGATAGGGTAAACTGTCCTGTCTCTGTTCTTTTATAGACAATGATAACAAATCCCCTTTAACAAGAAGATGGATGGATAGCTCATAATCTGGTTTTGAGACCTGACACTGTAAGCCAGAAAGAGCTAGTGGCTCTAATTTTTTATTTATTGCACTTCTGCAGACCCCACATAACTGCTGAAAGGACAGGCCATATTTCTTATCTTAAAAGTTTTGTCCACATTGTGTTTTCATGCTTTTTGTTTTTCTGTAGTAACCTCTTCTGGCCATAAACCAGCAATGGTCTGGGCACATTTAATCTAAGGGGACTGAAAGCAACCAACCTTTCAGTGTGTGGTCTGTGCTTAATCTGAGCTGGCCCAAGTAAGAAAGTGATATGAAAATACCTCTGTGTTTGTGGATTCCACAGTGAGGATGTTTGGAAATTCTAAAAATGTTTTATTTTTATTCATCAATGGCACAGTTATTAAATGTGGGCTGGCTTTCACATTTTCCCTTTGCCCATTGCCTTTCTACAGGAAACCATTACAATTTTCTTGCATTTGGCAGTTGCAAGATTTTTGCGCTTTAGAGCATCTGCTTGTTATTTTGACTAAGGCCTTGAGCAAATTCTTAGCTTACTCTCTGTCTTCTGCCTCATCTGTGCAAAGGGAAGTCAAGTCCATGATAGGTGCCCTGAACGTTATAGGTCTGAGTTTGAGAGAAGCATCCAGAGATTTTCAGAGCCCTTGTCACAGGAGAGAGTGCCCTGCTTGTGACTGTAGGCTAACCAGGGCACAGTGGCCCTCTGAGATAAACCAGGTATGTCTGATCATAGCACAGGTGTTGATATTACTTCCTTTTCTAAAAACTCCATTTCTACTCGCACTTATCAGACAACCACAGCACTATGATGAGGGAAAAGCTGAATGTTGCAGAGGTTGAACTCCTGACTTGTCTGCACTGTTTACACTCTCTGATCCCACTCAATAAAGGGGTTGATATCAGAAGGTACAAGCAGTGCAGGCAAGACAGGTGTGGGGCAAGTGTGAGAAGGACCCTTTGAGGTGGGTTGTTTGGTCAACCATATGCCTGAGCTGATGGCAGCTGGCATGTTCTGGAATCTTGCACCATGGTGGTGGCCTTTAGGGGTGACCTTAACAAACCCTGGGCACTGCCGTTATCTCCTGGGGCCTCTGCTCTGAGCATAATGGCAGGCAACAATGCTTTTTTGTTTGCAGGATTTTCTACAATGGCAGATAAGTAATTATCTAAGTAAGGGGTACTAAGTATCTGACATAAGTAGATGAATCTTCTCATTTGGTTTGCCTCAACTCTAGCTGGACTGACTCCAATCTCCAATTGAAATTCCCCCTCTCCTTAAAAAAATCAATACTCCACTAAATCATTGTCTTTTTCAACTCCTAACATGAACGCTTTATTGCATGATGACATCTATCTCAAATCCAGGAAGTCATTCACCCTGGATACCCATGAATTTTAGGGGCTAATATTTGATGATGTAGAAAAGAGCATAATTGAGTTACCTTATGTATGTTGGTCTAGGAGTTCTGAAAAACTCATTGTTTTCAATAAACTTGAAATAAATATTTTGTCAAATGCAGCAGGGAGTATACAGTAACATGACATAAACACACCTCCTACTCTCACTGGAAGTACAACATGACAATTTAATAGACTAGCATAAGATCTTTTCATATAACCAGTCAGTCTGGACTATATAGGAGCCACCTGTCTATATTTTAATTACATCTTATAATCTGGCACCAAAGCCAACCTCATTGTGCGTCAGTAAGCAGCTCATTTTCCTGTGTTGTCAGACCTTATCTGTAGAAAGGAGGAAGTGGTGGAAAGTATGTGCTATGTACTGGCAAAAAAAATGCCAGAAAGCAGTGATGGGGACTTGTGGGAATATTGCTGGCAGACTTCCATGCTCATGGTTCTGTGTAGTTAAACTCCAAACAATCCAGGTTGGATGTGGCTTTGGGCAACCTGGTCTAGTGGAAGGGGTCCCTGTTCATGGCAGGAAGGTTGAAACTAGGTAATCTTCATGGTCCTTTCCAACACAAGCTGTGATATGCTTCTATGATTCTATGTCACAGGGTGGGACAGAGGCAATCACACTTGTTGGGCACAGGATGGGCAACAAGGGCACTAGTGCAAATGCCAGAAATTCATTCAGACATGCAAGCTTGAGCTGGATTGTCATCTGCCCCTGTGCGAACACTGTGGTATGTGCAGAGTGATCTGAGAATCTCTTCAAGTCTGACATGATGGAAGGTTTAAACAGGCTAGTTGTTTGGACAGTGCTGATTGCTGCCGGCTTTGGTCCAATGGCCCAGTGAGAATCTGAATGAAATGCCCTTCCTATAAGCTACGCGACTTGCCAGGACAATGGCTTATTTGCATTTTTATCCATTTCTTTACTTATAGATGAAAAGCATATTGAGTCAAACTGTGAAGCTTTTGTTCCGAGTGGTGGTGTCTCTACTTGAATAGAGGGGAGCTTTGCCAGAATAAATCCTGAATGAAAAAGGAAGAATGGCTTCATATTTTGATGGTATGTTTTAACTGACATTTTAAGTTGAAGCACATTTGCGAGAGGACTATGGCTGTAAGAGAGTTTTTGTGGTAAACACTGCAATTTGGTTTTCAAACAAAATTGTAGAATTGGTGCCATGTGTGCAACATCAGATGACCATATCCTCTGATGGAAGCCTTCTGATAGGCTCTGAGTAGTAGTGTGGGTGAGATTTGTAATAATTTGAGTAATATTTTTGTGGAGTTTCTGTACTTCCTACAGATGTTTCAGATGGACTTCTAGCTGTGGTGTCTTGCAGTTCTGAATACATGATTATATGTGCATAAACTTGAAAGAAGTATGTGATACTTTTTCATGTCCTTCACCCATTAGGAGGCATCCAGTATAATAAAGTCTGATCAGGGCACATGGCCCCCTTTCATAAAACGTCCTGTGCAAGTATCTTAGGAAAATAAAGGCATAACAAAGGTACTATTATTTTTTCTTCACATCATTTACAAATGCTACAGAGACAGAATGGAGGAATATTTAACAAATAAGGAGGAAAAGGAAAGCTTCTGGGTAGGTCCCAAGTGGGTTTCCTTTTCAAATGGAACTTATTTGTCAGTGCATTAACACAGAAAGAGAGAGCAAAGGTGGGATCACGGGGCAGCCCTGCCCCTGGGCATATCTCCAGTTAGAGCTGCCACAGTACATCTTTGGTCTGTATGTGCAGCAGTAGGGGTGGAGGATGTGGCACTGGCAAAGACTCAGCCTGGAAAGGTGAGGGGAAAACCCGAGCCAACTATAGACACTCCAGTGGCTCACACTGTAGCACGTCTTCAGGGCTCTGGGCCTCCTACTTGTGCTAATCACAGACACTGCCACAACCTGGCATGTGTGTTGCTTTCACCTCCTATTTCCCATCAGATGCTTAAGATTTTTGAAAGAGGAATGTTTTTCTCTCTGTTATACGAGTGTTGTCTCTCATCATGTTATGCTGCTCATTAGCCCTTACAAATCCAGCTGCAATATGAGTAAATCTTCCTGCTGCTGTCCATGAGAACTCCAGCACAGAATCTCAGGTCAAAAAGGTAAAGGTTAGATGTAGGCCACTTAAACAACATCTCAGATATCAGAAAAGATCTAGAGGAATGAAGGCTCCTGCGTCCCTGTGAGAAAGCTTTGTCCCTTCCCATCTTCCCTATGTCCTGGAGGGGAGGGGGACCCTGAAAAGACCGCAAGAGAAGGTTCAGTGAAAATGAGCAAACATCATTAAAATTATCGAGTAAAAATGTACAGAGCTGTCCTGGCTGAGAGAGACATTTTTCACGCTGTAATGGCCACACAGCTCCCTAAGTGGAAGAAGGAAGGTCATTTAATTCACAGGAAAAAAAAAGTCTATGAGATCATTTTATAACATTACTCACAACCATTATCTATCCCAAATCATTCTTATGCCTTGTCTGATATTGGCTGCCTTGCAGTGCTTTGAGTCTCTCTTAACATGAAACTCCTTATTCCTTAATGGCATACCAGCTGAAATATTTAAAGCATTTGCAGACAAATGTACCTAATTGTATCCTAGATGCACAAAGGCTCCTGGGAACAGTAACTGCTGCCACAGTCACATTTACTTGCCCTTGGGGAGTCTGTTGTTTCAGTAAAAACCTTGTCAAATACAGTTTGGTTAATAAGAAAATGCTTTTCCACAAACAGAGTGTATTTGGGCTCACATCCTGTACTGACTCATTCCTTCACCTGGTAAAAGCTTCCTGACCTCTCTCACAACCCACAGCTCACCAGGCTCGACTTTGAGGGATTTGCTGGCCAGAGGCTGCAGGACATGGCATACCAGGCCTGCAGACAAGGCCCTCTTTTGCCTGAGGAAAGGTGGGCCCTGGTTTGTGCTCTGCTTGCCAGAGGCTTCCGCCTTCACAGCTAGCCCCAAGTGTGTGCTCACACCCACGTGCAGAAAGGAAGAGCTAAACTCAATCAGGAAGGTTAGCAAGGGAAGAAAACAGATCCTCCCCTGCCCTGTGCCATGCAGGTTCTTTGATTTATGCTAGAGTCTGATATTCCAGCCCACATGTGTGGGGCAATGTTTTTCTGTGCGCCAGCCGCACAGAAATCACCAGTTTTCAGCCTTGAGATCTAGCAAACACCTTGAACAGTTTCTTCTCTGTGTGTGGTTTTCATTAGCTAGACTAACAATTGCAGAATGATGCCCAAACCACATTGTGAAGGGCTGGTATGGATCATTCAGGATCTCCTGAATACTTTTTTACTTACTGCCTTAATGTGTCTGGGAGTCCAACCCTGCACTTTCTGAAAACATTTGTTTTTCCTTCTGAGTTCATACAGCAGAGCATGACTGATGCATTGCAGGGCCCTGTGGAAGCATTTGGGGCCTCCTGCAGGATCTTCATTGCACTTACTTCAAGGATCTGACACAGTTGCTTCCTCTGACTCGGGCTAGCAAGTGGCTCCTATTTACTCTTGCCAGCAGTGCAAGAAAAGATGACTTGCCTTTATGAGGTAGGGCGTCCAGGAAAAAAGAACACTCTTTGGAGTGTCCCAGCACTGAAAAAATTACAGCTATTGCTCAGGATCTCTGCAAGCAGCCTGTGAGCCCTTGCTCGTTTCTTAGTGTATTCAACACGACCAGGGTGTTAGTAAGACGTTATTTGAATAGCAGATAACTGTGGAAACATTTGGCAAGAAAACATATGAGAGATGACAAAACAATTGCAACCTTTGGCTGCCACAAAATGAATTGTTTGAAAGTCCTGCCCAGAAAGTTCTGAGGGGAAAATGTTACATGTGGTGCCCCAGATTATTTCATACGAGACATTAACATTTTTGCTGGTAAAGACTATCAATTTTCCCATGCTACTGACAGTTCCCTGAACTGATGCAAGGGCAAAAAGAAATTGTCTCGCCCTGATCTTATAGATGTGAAACAGCACACCCTATTCCCCGAAGCAAAGGCAGTTGAATAATCCACTCTAAGAAACACGACTCCAAGTATTTAGTAGCAGCCATCTCAGATCACCATTGCGCAGCCTCAATAAGAATTTGAGAGGTGGGTGGAGAGAAGCTGAGAGTGCTATGAATGAGAGTGACTAGTCCTAAACCTGTGCTAGGGCTAACAGCCAAAGAATGAAGGAGCTGGTGAGAGGGGAACACGTTGTTCTCATTATCTGCTAGTGGTTGCACATCGACACTAAAAGTCAACAAAAGGGCACTTTTCATACAATTGTACATTGTGTAATTAAGATAAGAATAAAACTCACATAAGAATAAAAATTCACATTTATCTAGAATCCCTCAGAATGTTTGTAGTCCCTGTAGACATAGCTGACTTTATGAAATGTGAACATCTGAGTCACACCAGCAGATTGTATATGGCGGAAAAACTACTCTGATGTAATAGAAATGTTTACAAGCCCAGTAACCCTTCTCCCCCAACCCCCTCCACTTTGAAAAGCCACATAAGGCCATGGATCAAAGCAATGAAGTGGCAGCATGCTGAACACTGAAACAATAACAGCCCTGACTTCCTCGAACGTCAGTAGTGCAAGTTACCAGAGGATTTTTGCATTCACTGACGAAGAAGGTAATATAATCATATGCATCAAAGACTGGAAGCTATAATGCCACCAACTCTTATCACTAAGATATTGTTAAACATGATTAAACATGGCTCAGTGGAAATATCAGAAGCTGACTACCCAGTGGGATCAAAAAAACAGCAAACAGTTCAGAAATGTGTACTCAGTTAATGCTTACCAGATGCAATCAATTTAGAGTAATAGTCAGTTCCAATCCTTAATTCATATCTTTATGAAATGAGTACAGATATACTCCTCTTATGTCTAACAGATTTCCTGCCTCTACTTTTTTTTCTCTTTTACAAGCAACACAATATCTTTTTCTTGAACTCTTCATCCTTCCCTTAAAAGCTGGAGGTTCCCTACAGATAACAAACCTGTTATTGCTTCCTGAGCAGATCTCAGGTTTGTTAAGGGTAAATGTGATGACACAACACATTTAGGGTTTTGTAAGACATGTGACTTCACTGCACATGACACTGTGGAAAATAAATGAGAAGTGCAAAGTCAAAAGATCTTGTACTGAGCGGATTTAATGTTGCTCGTAAATGAGAATTTCTCACTCTGAAGGATGTTCCTTGCAGGGTCCCACAGGGTTCCTTTCTGGTTCTGGTGAAAGGCCTGCAGATAACAAAAAAGTGGTGAAGAAGTGTGAGAGAGAGGTCAACTAGAAAAACTGATCTGGATTACTTGCTAAAGAAAGGTCAGTTAAACAGCATCTATTTTGACAGCCCAATGAAAAACCATGAAGCTAGGGACAAATAAAAGCAGCTTTCCTACAGGAATGGGGGCTTTATTTTCAAAAGTGATGGTTTAGCAAAGGATTTAGGTGAATAAGCTGGTAATCAGTCCTATAGGCACTCTCAGGGTAATTCGTAGCATAAAGGCCAATCTGAATCTGAAAGATGGGCACCGATATATTTAGCTACTGTACTGTACTGAAGTACTGGAGAAAACTCAGATGAAAGCAACAAGAATGAGCACAAGTCTAGAAAATGTGAACTCAGGGAAAAATTGGAGGATGAGAACATGTCTAATTTGGAAAAGAGAAGGAAAGACAACAGCCAGCGTTCAAATACGTAAAAGGTAGCAGCAACAGAGACGGTGACAAAGTCTTGTCCGTATCTGCTGGTGATAGCACAAGAAGTAATGGGCTTAAATTGCAGCAAGGAAGATTTATGTCAGCCATCAGGAACGTTTTCTAATGATAAGGACAACTGAGCACTGGAACATATTACAGGTTACCGTAGGATTAAGAACTGTTTAGGCCAGTGGTTTCCAATTTTTATTTTGTACCATCTTCAACTGAGAAAACTGGCAGTGTTCTGCCTCCCATTGTCAAATGGTAAAATCATTTTGTCTTAAAATACAGAGCCTGAAAGTCTTCTTGAGTACTGGAAATAATGATGATGGTGACACACACAAAAGACACCACACGGGGAATGCACCAACTCTATTAAAAACAAATGGAAGTTTACCCTGGGAGGTAGCTGCAATTCAGAACAACCTTTAAGAGCAGGAAAATACTGGCAAGCTGGTTGGGATATGTTGGGGGAGCGCGGGAGCTGACATAGTGGTGGAGGCTGGGAAGCTGTGCAAGAGGAGTCATTGGAGACAGCTGCAATGAATCAGTCTTAGAGTACTCAAGGCATAACTGGGTTTGGCGATGAGTGGGGATGAAAACTGAGGATTCTTGTGGGTGGCTGTGGAGTTACTGGCAGGCCACAGGGCTGGGAGCAAAGATCAAGGTGAGGGACACAAAATGGGAAAGAAGTGGAAGGCACAGTCTGAGGCATGTCTCAGGGTGAGGGCACTCAGGTAGACATTTTTATGACTGCAAACACCCACTGAGCAAAATTTGTCAGGTATATTGCATTTACCAGCCAAAAAGTGATGCAGAGCTGCTGACAAAGGAAAGGGGGGCAACTGTGTTACTTCTGCTGTCTGAAGCCTAAGAATATGTGCACTGAAGTAGATATGCTCATGAAATCGGGGAGGCCCTGCTCCACTGGCCATTGAGGGGTTGTGAGGATAGTGCCCTTATGTATCCATTTTGCAAGAAACTGAGGATGTGTCCCTTATTGCTCCTGTTTGGGAGACAGAGTCACGATCTCAAATGTCGCAGTAGCTTGAGTAGAGAATTGCCAGGCCTCCCACTATTGTATGCGTGGGCAGCAACTTCGATTAGTTCAAAATACTTTCTAATAGATGTTAAGCTTCATGACATGCTCGACAGACTGGCCTGCTCTGATTAATCTTAATATTGCTTTCTTACAAAAACTTGCTCAACATCCTCCTCTACATCATTGCTTGAGGCTGGAAAAGAATGTGTTTTTCCCCTCCCACTCCTTTCTTTTCCCCTCTTTTTTTTTTGTTTGCTCTAATCATTAAAGCGCACTGCTAGATATAGAGAAGACAATCTGGAAATGCAGTTCCTTAATAGTTTCTGTACATTATAGAAGGCCTTACTGATATCATAAGTCCTGCCTGGATGGAACCCAGATGTTATCACAGTTCCTGGCCCAATGGGGACTTGATGTGTGTTCGGTCAGTCACAAAGCTCCAGTGCTGCTCCAGCACCCTATGTGCCATAACTCCTCACGGAGGGAGTCCCAGCCCGTACTTAATGCTCTGAGGTTAAATGCACAGAACTGTAAAAACACAAATCACAAACAAGCTCAGTGAATTCTGAAGAGAAGTTTTGAACACCCCAGCGTGGACGGTAAACCACAACAACAGTAACAGGAAAAGCAGCACCACAAACGAAAACCCAGTACTCCATTTGAAACTAAACTCATTTAATAAACTAGAAGAAATTGCTCAGCAATGAAAAACTGCAGCACCACCACCCTGACCACATAAGATACATGAGAATAAATAGACTTGTGGGTACACCTCAAGAAAGCTTAAAACAGCAACCTGCTCCGAAACAGACTCCACACCAGCAAGGTGATCTCACCGTCTGGTAGAAATAACGCTCATCAGCCAACTGTAATCAATCAATTTCTCAGGACTGCTTGCTATATATAAAAATTGAGGTTGGTAAAATGTACAGGACGTTTGTTCCAGACCATGGTCTTCTGACCTCGATGAGCAAACAAACTGAAAATATTTCTCACGGAAACTGGTTTTGGGTTACAGGTCAGGTAATAACTTGGGAACTTCAGCAAAGGACAAACAGCAGCAAAACCTTCAGAGAACATTTGCATTAATGCTTTTAATTTGGCAGTGAAGCCTCATTTGGGGTCTGTTTTTGCAGAGGAGTCTGGGAATGACTTTGGAAGCTGAGGGCCTCATGCTGGGGAGGCAGGTGGGGAAGGAGAGGAGGGAAGGACTGCTTGCTGCAGTGGCTAACAGGTGACCATGAGTTTCCTGATGCTTGGGCAAAGATCAGTTGATTGAGCAGGGAAAACATTTGACTTTTCTATCACAAACAAGACCGAATGCATAAACACACACGTATTCCGTATCAGCCAATGGTAAATTGCAACTTTTCTTATTCACTTTTTCCATGAATTGTGTCAAGCAGCTGTTGGGTGGAAGTGGGAAGTCAATTAAAAGCACACAAATCATATCTTCTATCATCATTTGATAACAATAATAATAATAACCTGTTTTGTGGAGAAGGTTGGATAGAAGATACGTCAAAACAAGTTTTGTACTTTCATCTAGCAGACATACTAAATAAGGGAAGTAGCAAATGTAGCTAATGAGCGGACAGGCTGCTTCTGGTCACTGTGAACTAGATATTCAAAGATACAGAAGTTCTTAAAGATACATATAAATGCTCTGTGGTGTGTTCCAAGCAATCTCAGTGTTACCTCCTATGGAAATTAGTGACAGCCGTGTGAAATAGGAACCGTACCTGCTTGAGCGGTGTGGAAAATCTCACCCCACATCGTTCACATTTCTAAAATGAGTGTCCTGACCTTGCCCACCTGTTTCTATTTATGGGCTGGAAGAGGAAATGAGCTCTGCTGCTTCTTCCACTCCTGACTGATTTTATAACTGTGAATGAACTTAGTCCAAATGAAGAGAGTGCTCTTGTCACACCTGTTAGCTAAACTGAAACCAAAAGTTGCTACTTGAAGCACTTTTCTGCATAACAGAAACCAAAACTTTTTGCATTTAAAGAGGGCAAATTCCCAACAGAAAATAATATTGATAATATGGTACTTGATGTTTCAAACCAGTCTAAAGAGTTAAGAGTGTTTCCTCTCTTTCCTGTGACTTTGCAGCTTGCCTTGAATGTGACTGTTATCAAACAGATAAATCAAGGGCAGCAGTTGCTGGAGCTGAAGAGAAAGGTAAGCCTGAAAGTCTGAGGTCTCTGATTTTGCTGTGTGATCTCTTCTGCTGGGTAGGGAGACTGGTCTTGACCTGAGAGTGGGGCCTGATGGCACTAGGTCTTCTCTGTACACATAGAAAGTAATGGAGAGTACAGGTAGAAAGGGAGAAAAGGAGAGGGAGTGAAGTAAAGGCAGGGTTTTTGGCATGCTGGGAGATTAGGTACTTTGTCCAGGACCACACAAGAAATGTGTGGCAGGCAGGTGAGCCAGCTGCAGGCGCCAAGAAGGGTGTGCGATGGGTTCAGTGCCTCTTCCCTGAACAACTGCCAAGGGAATAATATATGGATAATCAGCTGTCACTCAGTGTTTTTTTCATAGCGACATTATCATTCATCAGCTCCTGAGATAAGACAGAGGGATGGCATGAACCTTCCTATGGAGGTATCCACTGTTCTCTGAGTATAGAGAGCCTTGGGTGACCAGCTTGGACTTAATTAGCCACCTTCTCAGTGAGGAGACATAAATCCTCCCCCTGCTAGCATGGACAGTTTGCCACATATCGGGGTGTGGGATGGAGGAGTGGGAGGTCCCTGTGACCAGCAGTGTTAGCTTGGGCTCTGCTGGTCACTGCCTGCAAAGGAGAACTGTTCCATCTGAGCTCAGGACCTGGTCCTCTCTCTGACCTCACCCAACTGAGTGTGTCAGTAAGGAAAAACATAGTCTTCTATGCTAAATGACGTTCTGCTGTATTTTATATAATGCAGGAGGTACCAGCACATAGAGCAAAAACTGGAGCAACTGGAAGTCACCTAGTGATAACATAAGGCTATGTTTAAGGCCTAGCCATACGCATTCCTCTCAGACTAATTCTGCCCAAACCAGGCACACATAAGCTGCCAGACTGCACTGGATTTTGCAAGACTGTTGCATTAACATGGTTGACAACTTAGTGTTTATGGTGGCAATCATTTGGCAGAAGACACTGTAAATTACCGTATCTTATAGCACCTGGTTAGGAAGGATTCTTTATTTTGACTGCAATTCTACTGTCAAGAGGGAACACTATGAATCTTGATGTAAGCAAAGACTACAACAAGTAAATAGCCCTAAATGAGTTTCACTATACTCAAAATGCTCATAAACCTAGCTGCTCCTAGTCATTTATTATCATTAGATGGGGAAAATGAAATGTAGAGTTACCTGGCTTTGCTAAGGCCATGAATGTAGCACTCCAACCAAATTCCTGTGCCTTGTTAGCAGAGATCCCTTTTTTTTCCCCCGTCTTCCTCACACAGACTCCACAGAATCAAGGCTGGGTACTGGGTCTATCCTACAGGTGAACTTAGGAAAAGAGTGAGCTTCAGACATTATTTAAGTGCCACCAGCCTTGGGGAGGGGAAACAGAATGAAACAAAACACTATATCTTTTTCCCCAGAGAGGTAGGGCAGTGCCTACAAATGGAAAATGGTGGGTTTCCTTTTGAAACATGAATAAATCTGGACTTCCTTCCCTCCTGGGAACTTCTGCTGCTTTGTAGCTCCCTTGACATGTCCCTCAGAGAAGTGTGTGTCTTTCAGCCACAGTATTTCTAGCTCTCTTTGGGATACAAACTTTGGGCTTCATTCAAGAAAGCACTTAGGCATGTGTAATTCCTTAAATTTCAATATGACTATTCATGAGCATAGAGTTAGCACATATTTAATTGCCTTCCTGAATGGGGGCCAAAATAGAGCCTATCCCAGGAGTGCATGGGAAAGAGGCTTAGTTTTCATTACTTTTATAAAGATAGCTGCTCCACTCAGAAGAATTTCACAAATGGCTTGGAAAGATTTGGGACTTCTTGCTAGCACATCACTGGAGAGTGAAGATATTACAAATGAGACAAAATTGTCTATGCCTGCACCACCCAGAGGGAGAGGAATCACATAAGAACTGATCCTTTCATGTTGAGTTTTTTCTAGATGGCAGCCTCAAAAATGCTCAGATCCAGTGTTCTTCCCATCCACGTATGAGCATATCAGTTTTTATTAATGTCAATTTGGAAAGAGCTCTGGATCGAGAGCATTCAACTGCACAGGTAAAAACAGCAAAGAAACATTTTTAAAGTGACTCATCTTTAGAAATCTGCTTTCCATTTTAAAAATAAGTTCAAGTTAGTAAGCAGAAAAACATACTTTTAACGTTAACTCTGGTAACAAACTGGAGGTAAAACTTGCGGTACATTTCATTAGTCTAATTCAAATTGCCTCTCAGATTCCACAGACCTTCACAGCATTCGAATGAAATTGTTATTAAATGTGAAAACCTCAAAAAATCTTCAGTATTTACAGCTATTTCTTGACTAAATAGTGCAGATACTCTCTTTAGTTTTCAAAACCAGCTTTAAAATGTTAAGTGTGTTGTTTATGACTACCACCAGATTTCATTTAGTTTTTCAGCTGTAAATAATCAACATCTGAAATGATGCTGGAATTTTAAACTGAAGTCTTTTGCCCAAGATCCTCATGTATTTCTCCTCTTGCAGACAGTTACAATGGAGGCCTCTACGTCTGTGATGACATTCATCTCGTCTTGAAATAGATGTCTTTTTAAAAGGAGGGAAAAAAGTGTGTATTTCTCTCTCCATTGCCTTGAGAACTGTTTTATCTGGGGAGTTCAGTTGTGCACACCCATACTTCTGACATCACTGCAGAGGTGATAGGAGTCCTACCTCACATGGCTGCTTTCTTCACCGACCTAACAATAGCTAATGGTCACAGCGGAGCCAATACAGCTGCATTACAATAGTGCAGATGGAGACGGCTTCCTTCTGTGAACAACCCTGACATTTTTTTTTTATTTTTTTTTTGGCTTGAGCATAGCTATGAATGGAGAGAAGGCAGAGACCGAGAAATCATTGCTTAATTTTCATGCCCCAGTTTGCAACACTGGCAGCTAGCAAGAAAAGCCTGCTTTTTAGCATGGTCAGTTTTAGTGGTAGCTTGGCCTTCTACAGCCATGACCCATACGTACAGCAAGTCAGTTGATCAGTGCTAAAGATTAGCACTCTGACCGCTGCTGCAGAGTCAGAGGCTTGGAGTTGAGTCATGTGTGGGTGGGGGTAAGTCTTTCTCCTTTCCAACCAACATTATTTTCACTGACAATCTGGGCAAGATCAGGGAGGAAGGAGGTTAATGAAACAGCATGCGTATCCCGCTTGTAGCAGCATCAAATGCAGCTTCTCAGCACATTGGGGTTGAGAGGGGGAACCCAGCTTCTGCAATGGGGACATGGTGGGGGCTTGCTGCCTGGCCTGAGCTCCATTCCCATTTTTACAGTGGGCGGAGCTGCTTTGGTCCTTAGGGTGAAAGTAGCTTGAGACAAATTCTGTCCCTGCAGCATTGGAAATGGGGCCAGTGTGCACAGTAGCACGTGGCTGATGATGCTGCACAGCAGGGTACACTGCTGACATTGCAAAACGCTTTTCTGCCAGAGGTGACACATGAACATCTCTCTGATGGAGGTGAGGGAAGTGCTTTTGAAAGGCATGTGACAGAACTCCAATGATAATTTCTCATTGTCCTGAGGACAACGGCCCAGGAAAGGCAAAAATGCAAAGGGATGCAAACATTTACACACAAGCACTCACATTCTTAAATGTCTTCTGTAAGGATAGTGATCATACATGGTAACAGAAAGTTTACCCAGTAAAAATGTTATTCTAAGGCAGTGCTGGCCTGTACAAAGATAGGGCACTCTCACTAGAAGGACTATTTTAAAATTAGCAAAATATGACTGTTCTCTTTGCTTGTTTTTCAGATGGTATTTCAAACATAAGGCCATGCTTACAGTGGCATCTAGTGGCTATTGTGTTTATGGAGGTTTCCTCCCCAGAACCAACGTGAGCGCAGAGCACAGGGAGATATGAAATCCAGTTGTTTGCCTTTTTGTCTGACTTTCCAGGAATATTTTTCTTGTGTATGCTTTTTTTCTTAGAGGAACTTCTAATGGATTAGTGCAAAGGTCAATACTGAAGGCAGAGGAGTCCCAGACATTAGGGTGAACGTGGTTTTCCCCTTATAAATAGGTGAAGTTTTGAGCTCAGGGATTCATTTTATTCCAGAATTGTAGAAACAGGACTTGAAAAGGCTAAAATTTAGGATGCTTCAGATTGACAAAGTCTAGAGGTAGCTCAGACCCAAGTATCATTTCATGTGAAGTTTTTGTTTTTCAGGCTTCACTAGAAGGAAATGCACGCATCCAGCAGGAGAGCAGGGCTCTTACCATGTCTCCCTTTGCGCAGGCTGGTTTGGTGTGTTCGTCTGCTGGGACAAAGTCAGGGCAATTGCTGAAAGAGGGCCATGCCTTCTGTCAGTGAATATCCTGAAAGGGGGCACAGGGGACGCTGAGATACAGGTTGCTGATAAGGTGACCCAGTAAGTACTCTTCCTCTCAAGAGGCTGAACTGACCGGAGAGCACTTTCCTACAAAAGGGCAAGGACCCACCATTGGTAAGGAAGAAGAGGTCATTCCAGATAACAGCTGGCCCTCTGCTCATTCCACACACTGTTCCCTCCCACTGAGGGGACCTCTAAGCTCCTCTTAGCTCTCTTCTGGCCTTGGCTCCCTTTCCTCTTCTCACAGCTTCACCAGTGACTCCAGTTCTCCTGGCTTTCACCACCCCAGCCTTCCGCTGCCTTGCAGTCCACCAAGGCCTGCCACCATGCTGTCAACTCTCCATGAGACCTGCCAGCTCAGTTCCTCCCTGCCCCAGCTCCCTGCTGAGCCTGCTCCCTGGCCTTGGCTCCCTCCTTCCCATGCTGTGGACACCACTGATTAAAATCATGGCATGATGCAGACTTTTCCCATTGTGCAGGATCCCTCTCTGTCTCATTTGTCCTTGTGTTAGCTGGTCTCTCCACGTTTCTTGATTCCTACACAAGGAATTTCATTTCCTTTTCATGTGATTTGGCCTGTGACAAGTTCTCGCTCCACCACATTCTCTGTTACTCCTTTCTGCAGAACCCCGTGGGTTTTGCTAAGAAAAACAGTGAGCTCCACTGTGGCGTCTCTCTTCCATTTGACCCACTCTTTCCTTTAGTCACACACGCAGCTTTGACTAACAGTATTATTCTGAGGACTATGGCCTCTCCTTCTGTGAAATTCAAACACAACAGCTATGTTCTGCTTCAAGAACCAACAGGCCAAGTGAGGGGGCCTGAGCAGTGGCATGGCATTGTCCATGCAGTTAATTAGCAAGGTCTGGGCACATCGGTACTCTCTCATAAATGCTGAGACATTGCTTGGGACTGCTTCCTGACAGGCTGCAGAAAGGGGGTGGTTACCTGTATGGTGTGAACAACATCCTGCAAGTTTGTGTCAGACCTAAAAATCTGAGGCCCGTGTTATTTACTAAGGTAGATGTGATTAGCGTGATCTAAGCTGTTATGAAGAATGACTCACTGGCCAGAAGATGACACCAGTCTGCTCTGTATAGCACTCTGGAACTTTCCCCTCAGCAAACAAGGGCTGAAGCCCAGCAGTTGCACCAGCACCACGGCGTTCCTCCCACGAGGCCTACTCTTCCTTATCGTGTCTATTGGAGATGTATAATAGATTTGGGAAGCACTGAGATAAACTCCTGGCAAAAAGACCCACCAAGGACGTTCTGACCTTTCAGAGACACCTCAGCATCCCCCTATTGCCTGCTCTCAGGGACAGGCTGGATCTGCCCTTGGCCAGGTGGGCCAACATGGATGTTCCTCTCTGCTTGTCCTGGACACAATAACAAAAGTGAGTTCAAGCTGAGGATCTAATGGTAGTGCTTTCTTTAGTGTGAGGGCAGCCAGATTTACATACTGAATAGCTGTGTTAAGACAATTCAGGCAACAATAAGGGGGAAGACCGATAGAGCTAGTGCTCCACAAAAACCCAAGGGAATCTTGTCTTATATGCATACCTTAGATTGTAATGTATGAAATATTGTAGCTAATGAGTCCCATTTACCTGAGATGTTAATACATCCACATCCTGTATCACTTTTATCTTTTGACATTTTAGAACTTTTTTTTTGAAGTGATAATTTTCTTAACTATATTATTGTGAATTCATTTAAACGCCTAAAAGCTTAGCTATAGTCTAATTGTGACATAGATACTGACAGTATGAAATCTGCTTTTGCAATGCAAATGCCTGTCTATTAGCAGAATCTTGTATAATTGATTTTGAGTTGAGAGCAGCAGCTGTTTATTCAGTTCGCAGGTTTCTTGTGGTTTGTGGTTTCTTGTGGTTTAAACATTTGCAGGGTGTAGACACTAATGAGAGCACCGAATTGTTTATGGTGATCTTTGAAGAAGCACTGCAGATTTGTTATCAACTTTTGCCAGCCCAGCAGAAATATATTAGTCTCTCCTTAGGCAAAGTCCCACGTGCAAAGCAACATCACTATTCCAATACCTTGGGACCATGCCACCATGCAGGGTAGTGAAAGTTTACCCTGCCACCAAATGGCAGTTGATTACATCCTTTCTTCAGTTCTATTACGTGGAGGATTGTCTCTTTCCCATAATAGGGCACCCCGGCATAAAGCAAAAGAAAAAGAAAATTCATTTTAAGGCTCTTGCAGCAAAAGCCAGCATAAGAGCAATGGACAAGACATTAGCTTTGGAATCACCTCCATGACTGCTGAACTAGTTCTGTACGGCTAGCTCTGAACCAGAAGTGCGTGGACAGGGTCCCCTCGTTGGAAATCTGTCTCTTACAGCAACAATCTCCTGCCAAAAACTGTGAGGTAGAGGTCCTCTTTTCTCTTCCTTTTTTCTTCTTTTTGTTGGCTTTTGACTTTCGCAAGTACTTCCATGCCAGTTCCACCACTGCACATTTTCCAGAAGCCTGGACAATTCGTACTGGTTTTCATGAGCTACAGCGAGGATGGTCTGGTTTTCCCAAACTCAGCGAGTATGTGACCAAATTTCTCCTAATAACTCCTAACTTAATAAGTGTGGACTGCAAAGTGGTCTACTAGATGGTTATCTACTCCATAGGGAAGGAGAGGAAGTTTATTTGAAGTAGGCTTGCCAAACCTTTGAAAAAATACACCTGCAGAAACAATATTAAACCACGGAGGAATAGGAAAATTTATCTCTCAATCCCTCCTCCGTAAATATTCTTCATGACATATCATCTTCCTTAAGTACATGGCAAAAGGGAGCCCTCTAGGGTAAGTATTACGTAGGAAGATCACCATTTTCAAGGTGCTGTGCAGCTGGTATCATTTTGTACTTCAGCAGCAAGGAAACACATGTTCATGAAACACGATGACTTATGTTGCAACCTCTACATCTAGGAAAACCTAAATTGCTACTTATCCAAGCCCAGGGGACTTTGCCAGCAGAAACATCTCTGTATCTATTCCCTGTGTCTCTAACCATCTGTCAAAGACCAGGTGGAAGAGCTGAAAGTCCTTTGCAAAAGCTCATGCTGGCCATTCTCACAATCCCTAAAGTGTCCCTCTCACAGCATGAAGAGGTGAATGGAGGCCTCTTTTACCAAAGTCCCATTCTGGCCTTCACTTCTTTTTGCACACCTATGAATGTTTCACAGCTGCCAAAGCCTTGTGTATTGCCATTCCTTTTCCCAAGGTTTTTTGCCATCACACTGATGCTTCCACTCTCTATTACCTGTGCACTGCCAGCATCAACAGCCAGCATGTCCTATCTGTCTACTTTTTCTGTAATTGTCATGTCTTTTCCTCCTACTGCTCTCTGACTTCTTCAACAAACAATCACACCCGTTCTGCTGAGCTTGTACACACTGCAGTGGGGTGAGGAGCACAGAAGGGCAGGAAGAGGAAAGCAGTGGTGGTGTGGGGAAACAGGAGAGCGACAAGAGGAGACAGCTGGAAAAAGTGGGATTGATTGCAATGTTTGAAAGTACAAAATCTTGGTGCTAGTAGGGTAAGTGGCTTTTGAGGTCCGTTTTATGCAGTCTCTTCCTTGCATTTGACTGAACGCAAGACTCAGACCCACTCTGGTCTTCTGGCAGCCCTGAGAATGGTAGGGTGCCATGAGATCTTTGTTGCTAGGTGGGATGGAGGTCCTTTCAGCTAGGTACAGCAGACCTCAGCCAGCTGAGCCCTCCTGCCACTGCTTTGCAAGCCCTCCCATCGCATATGTCTTGGAGGCAGTGCATCCACTAGGCTCCATAGTCTCATAGTGTTTTGTTAGTGAGGATTTACTGCTGTTTCAGACCTAATGAAACTCTCTCTGTTCTTCCTGCTGTTTTGCTAAAGCACACGACTGTAGCTCAGGTAAATTACAGGCTTGTAAAAGAAATGACTGGGTGTTACCACCTGGCCTGAGTTGAAAGGACAATAGACCCAGGGACTGCAGAGCCTCCTCCTGAGCCTGAGAAATGATGAATTGCATTGCAGAGGCTTTGCAAAATGCTACAAAGGCTTCTTTTCTTTTTTTTTTTCCTCCAATCCCTTTAGCTTACCACCCCAACAATGATGGTTTTACTGGCTTGGACAGCTGTATAGCCAAAGGATTGTATGACTATATATTTTCTGGTCTTTTCTTCTAATCCAGAAATACCACAGGGAGTAAAAAAAACTTGTCCAGAAATTCTTGTCAGGCAGAAAGTATAAAACATTTTTATTTTTAATGGGATTTCATGTTTCTTCTTTTTCCAATTCATACGCTGAAGAAACAGAAACAATCAATTTTGCCTTGAGTGATAGCCTATGCCTGTTTCCTCTGCCACATGTGGTAGCTCAAACTTGTGCTTCCATTGGGACTGTGCTTTGTGTATAGCTCCTGACTTCAGGCAATGAAACACGAGGTGAGAGAAGTTAAGCTGGTTAGTTGGGTGAGAAAAGCACCAAACCTGATGTTTTGCTATGCCTGTTAACACTGGCCTAGAACAAGGGTAAAAACATCAGAATTCATTTATATTTCTTTCCTAATCAGATTCCTTGGCACTATTAGGGATACAGTTATCATAGAAGCATTGAGTTTGGAAAAGACCACTAAGATCATCTAGTCCAGTCACTGATCCAGCACCACCATGACCACCTTTTTTGAAAGCCTCCAGAGGTGATGTCAAAACATCCTTTCAGATGAATCAGTCTATGATTAGATTCTAATCATAGACTTTAAAATTCTCCTCTACAAGGTTTGTCCCAGTTTTGAATAGGCTTCACCTGGGATACATTCCTGTATTAACGAGCTCCTCTGCCATCTGCTGGGATGTCTGACAAGTGCTGTGGGTTAAGTGCTTCATGCTTTGCAATGATACTTTGCTCTCCCTGCCTGGACCACATTTTCTATTATTTCTCCCATCTGACTGTATTTCTGAGGCACATCCTAGTGACAACAAAAGCACAGAGAGTCTCTGAGTGTGCAAACATGACTCTTGGGAGTGTTACGCTCATGGGGAACTCCAGCTGGAAGAGAAAGCAAACAGAGCACTCACTAGCAGGGCAAAATACTTGCAAGAGCTACCTGGAACCCTGGCCTTACCTTCCCACAGTAGGCAGAACCTGTCTTCATGAGAGAGGAATGAAGGCCTTGTCCTGAGTCACCAAACTGCATCAGTCTCC
The DNA here is from genome assembly GCF_002078875.1 of Numida meleagris. Lineage (NCBI taxonomy): Eukaryota > Metazoa > Chordata > Aves > Galliformes > Numididae > Numida > Numida meleagris. The sequence goes on along the minus strand of NC_034411.1, from coordinate 75,194,034 downwards.
AAAAGGACTTTCCTTCTTCTAGACCAAATCTGGTTATTAAGCCAAGCATGCTTAGTACCCAATAACTAGTAACGGAGTTCAGCTGTGAGACATGATAATTGTAAAATGCTTCACCTGCTAAAGAACAGTTCAATTAGTTTGTTAACTGTTCTGAAGAAACAGAGTATAGCAGAAGACCAGATTTGGGGTATTGGCTGCTTCCTCTGGAGTCAAAGACTGGAATGTAAAATGCAGTATAGAGCGTATTCTGTTGTGTTTCCAGCCAGCATCCTGAGTTACTGACCTAACAAGTGAAAGTAACACGAGCTTTGCTGCAGCAGAAGAGAAGGGCTGGAGCTCCCTCGGGACAATATTTCTGATGCCTCTTAAACGTGGGAGATTCAGATTCCACTGTGGAGGGGCTAGGTAGCAATGATGTTCCCTGTTCATCTGTTGTATGACAAAGACTGACTCTTCAGATGCTCATACAGATGCTGCAGCTTTGTACAAGAGGCAAAGAGTAACCTAACTGCTCCCAATTAGCTTCACAGAAAGAAAATACGGTGCTTAAGTTATGCCAAAAGATCAGCATGCGACTCCTTTGACAAAAGCAACGCTGCTATTCCTTGTGATGCTTTAGCCTCCTGCGGTGCCAGATGTAGCTAGTGTTTTACTATTTCTTTCTTCAAATAGCAGTGCTCAGGGGGGATAAACTTTACTTAACCTAATTAATTTTAATCACAGCTTTCATATCTCATACTGTGCAAAGAATTACAAATTGGAATACATTAATAGAAGCCATGGTTTATGCTGCAAGCTAATCGGGAAGTGTGCATTTACATTTTCTGCATGAGTTTGCAATTACCATTAAAATAAAATTCCGTTATGTCCTTTTATATTACTAAAATGTGACGAACAGATTGAGCTGGTCTGATTTGTTGTAGAAAATGACTTGAAAACGGCCCACATTTCAAAGAATTAGATGATTCTTACTGAGTAGGTGGTTTTAGAAAATGACTTCCAGTTGTCTAGAGTTCAGGTGCTTCCAGGCTTTCTTTTACAATATTGGATTGCCTAATATATCCTACCTGCTTCAGTGCTGATCCATGGAGGGAACAAAGGGAGTTCTTTCACAAAGTCAGTGATGCTTTCCTGCGAGAGTAAGTTGGAGAAATAACATCTCAAAAGACCTCATCCAAAACCCAGCACTGAGGTACCACAGCACTGAGAAGCAGTCCAGAAAATTGCCCACCTGATGGAGGGGTTACTTATCTGGTGAATAATTTGGGGAGGGCAATAATACCCCCAAATCCTACAATCCAGCCATTTTGGGGTTTCATTACAAACACAAAACTCCTTCAGATGTTTTTGAAATCATAATTCTGGTAGGACGGTGCTGCAAATTGTACTTGCACCCAGTGGTTTTGGAACCTGCGTCTCTAACATGAGCACTTTAATGTATATGGAAGATCAGACTCTTCAGCCACTGATGGGCCCCTCCCCAGCACCTGACCTTGAATAAAAACCCACTTTTGTATCCTTGTGATTATATAGGAAGGGCAAGTGCCAGGTTTCTGTGGTCTGTGTCACTCTAAGTCCGAGAGCTTCTGTTTTTGGGGTGCTGGAGACTGTAGAAGTTGAAAAGAGAAGAAAAGAGAGAAGGGAAAAGGATTAGTGGTCTTGGCTTTGCTCACACACATCAAAACAGCAGAGTTTTTTTTAACAGAACTGTGATACCAGATCAAAATGATTTGGCTGTGTAATGCCTGCTCTCAAAAGCCACTTGGACTTTTAGGAAACTAAGTCCCATTCATTTCAGTGGGCAGTCAACACCCCCCTAAACATGCAGCTAAAACCCCTAAGGTCATTTTGGCACTTCTCAAAACACATAATCTCTGTGGAAATGGCCTCATTTTGAAAAAAAGTGAATTGCTCCCAAAGGTATAATTATCCTCAGGAGCGTAGTCAGTGTTACGATATGACAGGGCTCCAAAACCTTTTTAATATGAAGCTTTACACTGTAGTACGATGACAGTGTTTAAGAGAGTACAGTAGTGTTTGTATTTGTTTTCCAGCATAAACACCCTGCAACTTAATGGTTTTTTTCCTTTTTTCTTTTTTTTTTCTTTTTTTAAATTCAAGATTATGCAATGCATGCAGTGCGAAATGAAGAGGAAAACCACAGTCTCATCATGCAGAAACAGCTTACTCCTTTGTACAGCAAAAGGTCAAATTGCATTGCTTTTGGGAAAATACAAGCAGATGTATATATTATAGATGATAACCTTTAGCTAAGTTGTAAGCCTTGCACTTGTTAAATAATTGATAGTACATCGGAGGTTCATGAAAGCCATGTTTAACATGCTGAGTTCAAATAAAATGGCTTGTGATAATGGTTTTTGTAAAACATAATACAAAGTGCAAATATTGATACCGAGACCAAGAAGATGAAACATTCCTTTTTTATTAAACGGGTTGTTACATCTCAAATAGCACTGAAGCTCATTGAAAACTCTGGAAGAAGAAAATTAACTATGTTATTGCTGTGAAATATCACTTCAAACTTGTACTTGCATCAGAAAGTTCACTGAGGGTTTCTTCTCTTTAAAAATTCAGCTGAAATGCTGCTTAGAGAGCTCCTAACCACAGAATGATATAAGTAGCTTTAAAGGAAATGATGAGCTGATTCGTGACTGATGTAAATCACCAGAGCTCTGCTAGAGTAAGTGGAAATCTGCTCAATGGGCAGTTTTAATTTCCAATAAGATGCAGACTGCAGATCTGCCAAAAGAGTTTCCATGCACTTTCTTTAAACCACGGTGAGAAAAGCAAAATTGTCTCTTCCACCCCTCTGGTTTCTGTGGGTGCCTCTTGTGAGATGGCACACAGACGGGGCAGAAGGAAATGCAAAAATGTGCCTCACCTTCCTTTCTGTCACACACAGGTAAATCGTCAGCAGATTCCCAAAGGCTGCGCTGCTGCAGAGGAGCAGAGGGAGCACGTGGCTGCACGCAGAGCTCCCTCATCTCAGGGTGGTTTGCCAGCATCTTTTGTGCCAGGCAGGAGGTCTGCCTGGTTTGGTAATTCATCTGTGAGGCTTAGCCACTGATTTTCTTTATATTCGGTACAAATCATCTGTGTTCTGTGCAAATAAATCAAAGCTGATTTCTGACAGCCCTAAGATGACTTGTTGGTAACTGCCAAAATCCAGCTTCTCTTTGGCTGAGCCTGTCCAGCTGCTATCTGGGTCAGCCTGGGTTTTATGGTGGCTCTTTGCAGCAGCTAAAAGCTCCAGCCTCTGCCCAGGTGGACATTTTATGTGATCCTAAATTATTAACTGCATCAAATTTCAGACACAAATCCACTTTGCACCCATTGGAGCGGCTCTGTGCATTGAACAGACATCTGCATGATGCTCCTTCCCGGCAAGTCCCTATGTAAATGAGGAACCTACTGCAATTCTCAATTCCGAGTCATATAACAGCCTTCAGCACCAGCAGCTGATGACTTAGCAGAGTTTCATTGGCTGGGGAGCAATCCCAGGCCACTGCTGAAAAGAAATATGCGCACAACTTAAGGCTCACTCAGTGACAATCAAAATTTTTAGGTTGCCAGGCCTGGGGAGATTTCTCTGCAAAGCAGAGCTGCCTCTTCAAACGCAGTGATGTTCTTCTGGAGGCTAGAGGAAAAAAAAGCCATATTTTTGCACAATCACAGCTTTCAGTAGAACAAAATTCATGGCTCTGTGGGAAATCACAAAACAAAAAGTCTTCGCAGGCACGAAGTCCTCAGTGCACTGACATGTTAATATAAGAGAAACATTGCCTTGCACAAAAGGGACCAGTAGGGCTGCTGGCATCATTTTTCTCTTGCTGGGTCTTTATTCAAGCTCTTGTCACAGTTACCACAGCTTGAAGGTCTCTGTGAACAACTCAGCTCAAAGCCCTGCCTTCCCCTGCTGCTCAGTCCTCCTGCAGCAGAAGCCTCTCACCTGCTGGGAATCCAAGAACCACTTTTCCACCTCTGAGCTGCAAACTGCTGCACTCTTCCTATCCAACCAAATGGTTGTCCAGAAAGGTGGTGGATGCCCCATCCCTGGACACATCCAAGGTCAGGCTGGATGGGGCTCTGAGCAACCTGATCTAGCTGTAGGTGTCCCTGTTCATTGCAGGGGAGTTGGACCAGATGACCTTTAAAGATCCCCTCCAACTCAAACAATTCTATGATCCTATGATATACAAATAGGTGGGCTTGTGGAGAAAAGTGTGAGAACCTGAGTGCTGAGAGCAGGCAGAGAAACCAAATCAAATGAACTGCCAATTGTCAACAACGAAATAGTCAAACCTCATACTGAAGGAAAGCTCAACATTTTTGACTTCTTTTTTCTTGCTAGCCTGCTTGAAGTTCACAACTGAGAGAAAATGAATAAGAGAGAAGAAATGCATGTGGGAAAGCACTAAAGGAAAAAAGACTGATCTGCCATGTGACCACTGAAGCACACTGATAAGATCAAAACTATAGTCTTGATATAAAAATGTCAGCTCTGCGTGTGCCAAGCCACTTGGGTACTTGATAGTACTTCTCTTCTTCCAACCTTTGCAGTAGATATTCTTCTCCATGTACTGCAGAAGTCTTTTATTTGCTTAAAACTTGAAGACCCAGGCCTCACTTGCTTTTGCTCTCCCTCTGCTGCATAGGAGGAGAATCCTAGCATAACCTTTTACATAGAAAGTAACTTTTAGTATTGAGGAGCGTAAAAAGGAAAATATGGAAAAAAAAGCAACTTTTAAAACGAAGACTTGTTGTTGTTGTTGTTGTTCATAATACCAGAACTGCAGCATTTTGCCTCTCCAGTGACACATGTAATCCATTCATAGCTGGCATGGAGGGTAATTACGACATGATTTAGCCTGTGCTGGCATTCTCCATATTGCTTAATTAACTTTTCAAATTTATTGTGGTTTCTTGCAGATCCAGCCCTATTTCTACCAGCACAAATGTTTTATCTTGGCTGCTGCAAAGCTGACACTGGGAAACTGCAGAAAAACTGCATGTATTTATTACCACTCTCGTGGTGAAAACGTAGTGCTTTTCTCCACAAGTTTACACAGCAAAGAGCAGAAAGAATGGCACATTTTCCTTTTTCCTCTTGCTTGAGGGTAATCTGGACATGTCATGTATTCATTTCTATTTCAATATCTGCGTATCTGTAAAAATCCTATATTCAGCAAAATCAGAAAATGAGGTCAATAATTAGTTTAAAACACATCCATGGGTGTGGTCAGTCTTACTGTTGCTTAATTTAGGGTACTAGTGACCCAGGGGATGTGAGTTCCTCCATTGGGGCGCTGGCCTTGGTGGCTCTCTGGCTGGGGCTGGGTGAGAGCCCCCGTGAGGTACAGGCACTGCAAGCTGAGCAGCTACAGTTTCTGCAAGTGGCAACGGGGCTGCTCTCTGACAAAATCAGATCTTCAGTAAAACAGCAGTGGTGTGCAGACAGCAAACACAAAACACGATGCCTTCCTGTTCTGTGCTGGCTTTTTGTTTTGCCCTGCTGAATGTGGCTGCCTTTCCTGGATCATTGCAGGCTAAAGAGAATTCCGCCTGGTTTCTCAAACCAAGTGGGTTCCAGCTTTCTCAAAATGATGGGAGCCTGGGGAGCTGAGAGTAACCGAGCCAAGTCAGGAGACCAGCAAAATTCAGTATTTCATAGAGATTTTCTCTAGACATCAAGTGAAACATATGTTTGTTTTTTCTTTGCTCTTTCAGTGGTGCCGCAAGAAAGTAATGTATTTTATTTATGGCTGTGCAGCCAGTGCTGGATTTCACAAAAGGAAAATGAACTTGCATTTCCTGTGTTCTAAATAGCAGAGACAAAACTTGGGAAATTCTTTCTTCCAACATGCATTACATGTGGAGATACAGCTTTAGGTGTATTCTTCAATAACTCCACAGAATATTAAAGCAATGAAATGCAATCACTTGTAAGGAGGGTCTCGAAGTGTGTAGCATAAACAGATCTCTGACAAACTCTTACTTCAACAGCAAAAAAATTACAATTTTCAGGGATTTTACAGAATTTTTAGCAACTAAAAATTCATTTGGTTTAGAATATTTTCCTCTTCTTGAATTGTAAAGCTCTCTTGGGCATTACCGGAAAGCTGTCTCTTAGACTGCTTTATTTCATTAATAGTTCTGACTCTGAGCAGGATTCAGCAGAGTCAGCTAGTTTGGAGCAAGCCCCAAAGCCCTGGTCTTTTATTATGACTTTTTTACACAGGAGACACATCTCACATTAACGTGTAATTTCATCACCCTGCTATGAGTCTCCAAAAGATGTATCCTTCATGCGTTGTTACCCTCTTTCACAACAGCTGGACTGTATTGCAAGTGGCTGGTAAACTTCCAGTCACACCAGTCCAATCGACTTAGCAAACAGCAAAATTTTGCCTCAATCCTTGCTGGCTTAAAGGTTAAACACTCTCCAGATGTAGGAAATTCCCCCAGACTGTGCTGCGTACCTGCACCTTCACCAGGAACAGGATCACTGGAGCCCATTGGAGAAAATCCTGGATGAACAGGCAGGAAAATCAAACCTGACTCCCAAATCAGGTATGGACCTTTTGGAAGGCAAGCCACTCTTCCTCAGGCCTCTGGGTCCCTGTAACTGTGAATACAGGGTTTTTGGGAAGTGTCTCAGGTGAGAACTACTCTGCCAGAAGGACATACTGTTGATAAAAGCCCTCCTGATAGCCACATACACATCTTTTTCCCCTAAAGAGTTTCCATGGGACCAGCATCACACACAGAGCTTGTGCTGCATCCTTGTGCTGTTGTTTTAACCTTATGAATTGTGAGATATTTGCCATTCTAAGCCTGTGCTAAGACATGTGCATCTAAATAAGCAGTGAAAACCCAGTCACTCCTGTCAGTTTTCTTATTACTGATGCTCTATATGCTGCCAAATAAGCTCTTGCATTCCGGTAGCTGCAATGACATTTTTACAAGGCACTGCTGCCTGCGAGACCAGATGACTGCTAATGACCCATGTCCTAGTTCCATGCTTCCCTCATGCCTTTTGTTTCTCCACACTCAGTTAGGGAAGGAAATTGAGGTTAATTCTTCTGTCCTTGAAATTAAATGTATCCTTGCCTCACAGTGCAATTAATGAAAACAATTTGGATACAGAGCCTTTCAGCTCTAGGTCACCGGTTTATGTAGGAGGCACTGGTAATGACTCATGTCACTCATTTGTCTGCTGGGTAGCAAACACCAAGCAAATTGGTGACGTTAGCCTAGATCAGAGATGCTTCCCTCACAAAACCACAGCCACAGCTTAGCGTCCCCAGCTGCTCTGAGGTGAAGTTGTGGTGGCTGCATGACTTCTTGTGCTGCAGTTCTGCTGGCAACTCACCGAGGGCACACGTGGCTTGGTGCTTGTGGCACTGCTGTTTCCAGCCATGATTCTAAAACTCTGGCTCCTGTATCTCAAAACATTAACTGTGGTCAAAATAGTAGGGCAAGTTATGCTGTGTGCTCTTAACACGAGAACTGCAGGTCGGTCACGTGTTTGGCAATTTTCAGGCCCAGAACATATTCAGCATCACAAACAGCAGTGCTGTCAAGAGGAGTGTACGTATCATCTCTGGTTTTGTTCACTGGTGGATGCTGAGAAATGGATAGTTGTGAGGATCTTCACAAATGCTAATTTCAGACAGCTAAGGACGGTCCCTCCCATGCCCATTCGTACAGTCTGTGGGGAGGCTGATGCACAAGGCAGGGCGCTATCTGCTCTGCATCATCCACTTCAGCAGCCTAAATCAGGCTCATTATTTGAGCCTTGAAAATAATGAGAGTTTTTCTTGAAAATAAAGAACAACCTGCAGTTTTCTTTTCCTTGTCTCTTCGGAACAAAACAAAAATGATCCCTAGAGCTGCTGCTTGCTTTTAATCATGCTGAAAATTTTTGTACTTTGCTGTGGCTGAAAGCAAGCAGAGCCAGCATTAGTGCACTACCATCACTCACACCGCAGTAATTAGGTCTGAGCTGATAGCATGGGGAACATTAGTTCAACACCAGACATTGGATCATAAAGGTTGAGGAGAGCTCAGAGTGCTTAGCATGCATCATCTGATTCTTAAGGGATTTGTACCCATGCCAAGTTAAGAAGTGAACAGCATAGCTTGCAATCCATTGCCATACTGTACAGCAATATTTTATGCAACTAGCCCCAGCAACACTGATGCTGCACTCAGCTTCTGACCTGCCCAGGGGTGCACACTCTCCTCTGAGCGCTCTTTGCTGGGCAGCAGGTCACACCACAGAGCTGGCAGCAAGGAGGTCTGACAGAGCTTGCAAAAACCTTCACCATGTGGAGTGCCGCTGGGGTGGCTCGAGCACAGCACTAAGAATGTCTCTCCTGAGCACCTCCATACTTTAGCTGGGTTTAAGAGCCAGCACATTCTTTTCCATTACACAGCAGGAGGAATCACAGCATAATCACTCAGCACTTTTAAGCTTCCTTTGAAACATTCAGCTCATTCTCTCATCCTGCTAGAGCTGAAAGGCTCTCAGGAGCCGGCTGCACTGGCTGACAGAGAGCTATGGCTAGTAATTGCATAGTACACTGCCAGCATGAAAAGCTCTGCTGTTTTGTTTAACAAGTGATCTAAATTTCAGATTTCTGAAATATTTACAAATTCCTTCTTCTTTTTTTTTTCTTAAATTTTCTTTTTAAGAGGAAAAGAAATGAACAGTTATGAAAGAAGCCCTCTTGTGAGCACACAATGTTGCTCCATCTAGCACCTGGATCTGCTGCGTCCTCACAGAATAGGTGAAGGCTGAAGACTTGGGTGGGTAGTTACGTGTCCTAAAACATCAGAACTGGAACAGCTGTGATTGAAGAATCAGTTTGACCTGTAGAACTTTTTTGAGGAGGGCCAACACAGCTCCCCAGCTGTGGTTGTGAGGCTTTTTACTCTTTTTCCTTTTGGCCCTGTGAGGTTTGAGCACTCTGGAAAGCAGCTGTGAAATGGAGCCTCCATTGTGCCCCTTCTTGTTTCCTCAAGCTGCCCCTTCAGCAGTGCATGCAGACCTGGCCTTATGCCAGGGCTCCAGGTGTGTTTCCTTGACCAGAAGGCAGGATATAGTGCACTCACCTCTTTCTTTTTTTTTCCCCCTTCATCTAAACAAAAATCCCACATTCCTCCTCAGGTATCTCCTGGTACGTAGCGTTTTAGATGACCATAAGCAGACTGACTTAATCCTCAAACCTCACTACAGCTTCAGTGTCTCCCAGCACTCACGGACACCTGGAGTGGTTGCCAAACCCCCTATGACAGCAGCACTCCTCTCTGCTCCAAGGCTGCCACTTTTGGCTGCTGAGCTTCACTCTTATTTAAAGCACAGCTGCACCCATCAGCATGGCTCCTTGTGCTACCTCTTAGGCCCTGCCTGTGCCCCGGAGTGACAGAAATACTTTGTGCCTGGAGCACGCAGCCCCAGGCTGAGCTCAGAGGACAAGCTAAATTAGCTGCCTCTCCTACCTCCCCAGCCATTCGCAGCTCTGCTCTAGCCCGGCTGCCACTGATGATGTAAATAACTTTAATAAGAGTCTGATTTGCACGTACCAGGTTTAACTTTTGGGAGGCAGCTGTTTGAAGAGTCCTCTGGGGCCTGGCAAAAGCAGAACCCCCTGGGGCCTCTCAAGAACCCTCAGCATCTCTCCTGCTGTGGTGGTCAGGCAAACACAGGCATCCTCACGTCATGGGATGACTTATTCCCTCTTTTAGAATGAAATTTGTAGCTGCCCATCTTCTGTAGGAAATCTGAGCAGTCTTAAACGTGTATATAGTGTTGGCACTAGCTATGCAGCTTACAGGGTTCAGTGCAAGCAGCTCTCCTTTTCTCACGCGGCCTTTTGCCCACCCCTCTGCTCAACGAGCAGGAGCTGCCAGGGCCATCATGGGGACTTTGCAGATCGCTCAGAGTTGTCCCACCTACCCTACCAAATCATCATTTTCAAGTCTCCTAAAACCAGGGATTCTTTTTCCTATTTTTCCATTTTAAGCTATAATTGTGACCTAGCCCATGTGCCGAGCCCATATGCTATATGAATGGGAGTCAATCCTTGGTCCTCTGCCTAAATACCAGAGGAAAGCAGCCTACGTGCAGCTGCTCTGCTGCCTCTTGCCCTTGACATCAGTGGGAGGGAAAAGGGAAGATCCCTGCATTTTCCTGGTTTGTATGCTAGTGTTCAGGGATTCTCAGGTATTTACGCCGAGAGCATCAGCTGCTTAGTACCAGGGAGAGGTCTGAGGGAAGAGAGAACTCAGAGCTGCAGTTTAGCATGGGAAAGTGTGGCCAGGGTGTTCTGCATCACTTCTATTGTCCCCTGGCACCAGCCAAGAGCCACACATTCAGCCCCAGGAGACAGAGCTCCCTTGCTCTGGTGGCACTAGTTCAGGTTAAAGCTCTGGGATTATATAGTATTATTTATATTATATATAAATATATTTATATATATATATATAAAATATAAATTGGACGCAACTCTCCATATCTATACATGTTAAGCAGATAAAAGGATGTATATATGTGCATAAACGTGTACATGGATTTTTTTTTTTTCAAGCTTCTTCTCCTCGAGCAGTTCACAAGGAAGTGTATTCTGAGGGGTCAAACGTACCCCCATAGAGGCCAAGTTGTTCAAAACAGCTCAGAATTGATCTGAGGCAAGATTTTGTGTTCTTCACAGGCAAGGAGACAGTTAACAGGTTGCATTCATCTGTGGCATGTCAAAGGAAGCTCTTAGACAATAAAATCCATTACAAATAGGATAGAGAAATTCCAGGAAAAGGAATCTGTCTGTGAGAACAGCACAAAGAGAGTGCTCATCTTGTCACAGAACCAGCACGAAAGATGTGGCATTCTTAAAATATCTCAATAGTCAGCTATGACCAGGAATATTCATCCCACACCCCACTTCTGCACACAGGAAGGGAAGAGCTAATAACAGAGGAATTTTCTGTCGGTGGCGGGAACAACTGTGTGGTGATCATCCCCCACCCAGTGTGGGATTCCATCAGAGATCAAGGATGCCCTGGCAAGAGCGTTATTACCTGTTTGTGGAAGTCGCACAGCTTTTATTAATGAGATTCCTAACAAAGTATTAAAACCCTGTAGCAGAAAGCCACACTGCTCATTCCTGAATCATATGAAATCATTCACCATTTTATATACAAGTTTTGAATTACAATCTTCAGCTTCTCATCAGAAAAAACAAAACAAACAAGCCTAAAAAAAAAAAGCATTTTTGGTAGAACTGCACAGTGTACAGAAGCATACTTTCAGTTACACAGTATCTTACAGAACACATACTTGAACAAAAAGCAGAGCCTGTTACCTTTCCTCGAAGGCACTGCCTGGACAAAACTAGATGTGTCACCTCCATTATCAGAAGAACGGCTTTAACCGGACAAAAGAGTACATGAAAACCTCCTGAACACTCCAGATAGTTTAACAGAAGAAAAGCACATTTGTAAACAACTTTAAAACAAGAGCCTTATGAAAATAGTAACCGTCACTAGAAAGTTAAGCTATTAAACTCTTCATAGCCCAAATGGCTACGTTCTACCATTTTTGGGGTCTTTTTTTTCGATACACAAATTTTGCCACACAGAACACTTCACTGAAATAATATAGGCAAATAATTAAAAAAGAAAATGGTGCATTTAAGAAAGGGACGATTTGAAAGCCGAAGGCCAAACTCCAAATTCCCCTTGTAAGTTACAAGAACAGCACTATAACCCAGCTGCTGAATGGAGCAGAGACCAACAGTGCGCTGGTAGCACGGCACTTATTTTACGAACTGAGATTCTTCTTAATGTAAACTCTGAAATGTCAAAAGCAACCGTTAGAACTGACTTTTGTATTACGTACCATGAAGCTAGCATTGCTTTCACTTTCGTTATTCAAACGTTGCCATAAATTGACTTTTTTTATACGATATCAATTTACTCCAAGCAAATCTGTTTTGTGATGAGGCAACCATGTAAAAACTGTCCTGGGAAATGATTTTGTGTATGTAATTATCTGCCATGCATCTCAAGTCAAGCATTAGCATTTATGTGCTCTACTTGATGCTTAAGCACATGTTAAGGAGGCTGTTGAGCACGGATTGTGTCCATTTTGGTAGATGGACAGATGTATGCGAACAGCAATGCTTTGGATAACTTGTGCTATTCCTAATACTACAGTTATTTTCTCCACCAATTACATTTTACTATAAATATGCGTGCCCTTAAGTTGATCCCAATATCAGTTTCATCTAACTAATCAAATTATCTGCTAAGGTTTTGGGAATGATAGCCCTTCCTTTATTTAAGTAAAAGTGGGACGTGTTTCTTACTCCTAAAAGTCTGCCAACAGCAGATTTATTTTCAAGACAGAGTGACACTGTTCAGTCAACTGTCGGTCATTTTTGTTGTTCACAGATAAGCAGAAGAGTATTGATGTTTATTATCAGGTATGCAGGAAGGGGAAAAGAAAATAAAATACTGGGATATTTCTACCATTAATGTTTTCTTAAGTTCTGCTCGTGGGTTCCCACAAATAATTATTAATTTGAATTAAGCATAAACCCAAGTTGATATTACCTCTCGTATTCTGAGGGCTCAGCAGCTAAATTTCAAATTTTTATTTTCCCTCTGCAAAATAATGTAATTAAAACCCTGCCGACACCTGAGTGTGCCAAGAGCTCACGTAAGGAATAATTTTCTATTCTATTTAGAAATACCTCATTTCTGTACCGGTTAAAAGTTAACTCATAAACCAAATAATCCATGTGCTATGTAAACAAGTAGATATAGTTGTTTTCTCCCATGTAATAATGATAAACAATGACACTGATCATTACATATTCTGCTTGAGTTCATTAAATGCAATTCTTCAGTCACGAAGGCAAGCAGCAGGCATTCTGAGATGGACTTCCTTTGAGCTATGCTCAAATGATTGGAATAACTGAGATTCCTGATGGAGATCTAAGCCTTTTCCCTCATTTTCTTAATAGCTTCTGCAGTTTTCGTACTGGATTCCATTTCATCATCTGCTACTTAAAATAAATTCATTTCCCCAAGCCATTTTCTTCCTATCTAGAACAAACTTATTTGCATTTATGGCAAATGCTGTTCAGCAAATAAGCTGTAAAGAAAAAAAATTCACGTGAAGTGGTATGAAGGTAGTACTTAAAATTGTGTTAATTTGCTTTCTGAATTTCATTTTAAGAACGCTTCAGAGACAAAGAGCTTTAAAGGCTTAAAACACACTTTTGCGCATTTTTGTTTCTTCTCAACAAGGGATCAATTTTACCCAGTGAGTCACTGTCATAACTTCATGAAACTGCATGTCATTCCCCCCAAGAAAGTAAAGAAAATACAGTGTTTTACTTCAAATATTTTATGAATGCAAGATTACAACAAATATATTAGTCAAAATGCAGGGCTATCAAGCACTGAACCAAGGATGCTGGCATCAGTTTGACTACCATTTTGCAGGTGGAAAAAATACACTACTACGACTACAGGTAAAAGGCATCACTAATGCGTCATGAATTATTCTGGTCAGCCAACATCACCTCTGCAGCTTGGTGAATGTTTATGTCCTGAAAATAATAACGATAAACTTGTTTGAGATGAGACACTGGAACAAAGCCATTCTTAAACAGGAAAGTTTTTGTTTTGCTCTTATCGAGGTAATGCCAAAAACTAAAACCAAGATCTTACAATTTAGCAGCCACTTTAACACTTGTTAGGCTAGCCTTCACACAAGGAGCATGCATACAGCCACTGTTCTCGCTTTATATTGAGGGCTGTTGGTTAATTCAAGTCACTATTTTCTCACCTTATTTCATTAACCTGTTGAATCAGATGTCCACCGTAGGAAAAGGAAAAATTAAATGATGTTAAGTGTAGCAGACAAATACAGATCACACCGAGAAGCTAACACTCATGAATTGTCATAATAAGGGATAATAATAACAATTTTAAAAAAAATCAGTCTTTTCTGTGCATATTTTTTTCATTTGAAAGGTCCCAGGAAATCATGATGTGCCTGGCCGTTTCTGTTGCTGATTTCTGATGACCTCTAATTGTTTTTTGCATTGCTGATAATAAGTTGAGAGACTTTTATTTTCATCTAACAGCTTTTTATGTTCTTGCACCAGACGGGATGTATTTTGCTGGTCTTTTTCATCCTGGTCCAGTTCTGCTATTAATTCTTGCCTACAGTAAAACAAACAAACAAACAAACAAATCCATCAATTATAATCTACTTCTATTTAAGCAGAGATGAATTGTAGAATCATGGAATCATCAAGGTTGGAGAAGACTTCTAAGATCATCTAGTCCAGCCATTAACCCATCCCCACCGTGTCCAGTGAACCCTCAAGATGTCCTCATATGTTTCAAATACTTATTTCATTATCAGTCTAAATTCATGGTTGTTGATGTTTTGTGCAAAAAATTAAGTTGACAAAAATCTTATTCTTTACTATAGTCTTGGGAGAAATTCTCTTCCAAATCAAATCCACATTTAAACATTAAAGCAGCTTCAAAACAGCCTCAATCTCTACTACTGTCCTAATAATAGCTTTCAGGTGTAGAACATCTAAGGTGTAGAACATCTAAGGATCCACAGAGAAATTTATTAACTTAACCCTAATTTTGCTTAGGTATACGTACATTTAAAAACGCAGCAAGCAACTTAAGAGGCAAAATTGCAATAATTTAGATGAGTTTTTAGTGAAATGCTGCTTTCTATTTGTAATTGACCTACTTCAATCTGTGGAAAGCAGAATCAGGCAGAACATTTTTACAGTTCTTACTTGAGCTAATTTATGCAACAATTGACTAAAATTATTTTTATTATTTTTATTTTTTTAATTTATTTTTTATTATTTTTTAGCAACTACTGTTAGAGGAACAAATTCTCTACAATGGTATCTGTTAATTTCTATAGCGTAATTTTCCATAAAACATGAAGTTGCGTTATTTTTTTCTTCTTCCAGTATCCTAATTATTTATAGACAGCATTAAAACAAAACCAAAAACCTTCCACATTTGGAATTACCTGAACAATTCAGTTAAGATTTCATCCCGAAAGTTCAAAGCTGCAAGAACAGTATTCTGTGCTTTACATGCTTTACATTATAACTTCATTCATACTAGAGGTTTTTTTGATCTTTGGAAAAACACCTCAGTAACTGGCAGCTTTACACTGAAATGCTGTTTTGTGTTTGAGCTGTACATTTTAAAGCAGTGGAAAGCAAAATTAGGCAGATTATTTTTATAGCTGTGATTTCACTTAATTAATGCAATAAGGATTCAATATGTTTTTTAGCAACAATTTTAGAGGAACAAATGTGCTGATAAACTTGCTAAAAATTATCCTGCAAAATGAATGTAGCTAAATAGAATGCAGTTTCTTTTACTATTTGTTTATGAGGTGACAAGAAGGCAAGCTGCCAACAGTAATCTAGCAACAAAATAGCAGAGGAGAAAGTTCATGTTGTTAATTAATTGTTGCCATATGGTCTGTAATTACAGTTAAAGCAATTTTATTAGTTCAACCTTTATAGAATAATTATTACTTCTAACAACATTAAGTACATCAATCACAGTACTATTTTTTGTTTCACACCTAAGGGCAATTATGTTCTGACTAAGAAAAAAACAACCTGGGAGAAATCTGTATATATAGACTTTACGAGGAAAAAAAGAAAAATGAGGAATCTAAAGGTAAGAATTAGTTCTGAAACAGAAGCCCATTTTTATATAGCCAGTCAGTCCTGAGGGACAATGGAAATAAAAACAAAATTAAGATCTTCACTCCTGTTTCAGCATTTCCTCATGAGTATGTAAATTCTAACTGTACTTGGAAAAAAAAATTGTTCTCAAGATGCTAAGTCAGAAGGGAATACTCACATTTATACACAAATTTTTTTGGTCATTAGCTATTCCACAAATACCAAGGCAAACTCCTCATAAACAACACTTTGCCTGCAGTGGCCTAGACTCTGGTGGGCAGCAAGCTGGTTACTTGGTTTATTAAGTATTTGTGACCTCTCAGAACTTTCCTCCAGGATCAGGAAACAGAAACGAGAAGCAGAACACAATAGAACGCGCTGCAAACTGACATTCTGAATCAGCAATAACTTTGGCTCCAATCCAACAATACATGCAAGCAGTTTTTTCACTTACACATGTACACAATGCAAGAAATTGTTTCTAGTACACAATAAGAAAGTACATAATGGCTGTCATGTGTGAGGTCCTAAACCCCTAGTAGGAGAACAGGGTGTGTCTTGATAACACTGATTGACAAAATACTGATTGACTTGATTGACAAAAGTTTGATATGACATAAAAACTGCCCAATAAGTAATACTGAGGCATTACCTAAAATTGTATAATGCAATTGGAAGTCTTTTACTGGACAGTGAACAAAATAAAATTCCAAGGTTCCTCAGCAGTCCAGATCTTTCATTTGCGGTGACGCAAACAACATTACTACTATGGTACACAGACGGATGTCCCATACACTTTAAAGTGGACCTGTCCAGAATAAAAGCCTTGATATTGAAAACTTTAGTTAGCTGTTCTGAATTTCTCACCTGAGGAGAGTAGTTCAGTATTTCTAAGAGATATGAAAAATGATCACGGTCTATTAAATTTTACTTTTAAAGCCTGAAATAACAGTCACAGATCACTTACTTCCTCTGCAACAGCAATGCAATTTCTGTCTGAACTTTCATGTATTCTTGTGCCATTTTGCAGTGCTGTTCAAACACAGCCATAGATTCTTTGGAGTTCGGGCATGGTGCTAGAGGCTGAAAATAAATCAGACATGTTAAAAAGTAATGAACTGATATCTCAGTGTACAGAGTGTTAGAATGTCTCCACAGTGTATTTATAACATCTTTTAAAAAACAGTAAGCTTTTAAAAATAAGTGTTAAACCATGCTCTGGAAAATTTTACTGCACTGATGTCAAAGTTGACTCAAACCTCCAATCTGCAGTTATTAATCTGACAGTCTCTGCATCAAAAGGAACAAAAATCAAAGTAGTTTTTAATCACATGCATAACAAATACAGTGAACGCAACAATTTGATTCACTAAACTCAAGCAAAGAATGTCTTATTTTGATAGTCACTCAGATTACATTTGGTTTTATGGATCATGTTTCCCAGGGCTTGTTTTTAATAGCTTGATCAAGTCTGAGTCAACCAATCTCAGATTACATAATATATATTTTTTTTAACCTTGGTCAAAAGTTAGACAGAATATAAACACAGGTAAATATGTGGCACTATATTTTGCAGTCCCAAATTCACACATTAGAATGGAAGGTGAAACAAATCACCTAACAAAGCATGTATTTGTTACCTGTAACTGATGATCTAATGTAAGATATGCCATTGGGATGGAGTTATCTGACCCATTGGTCTCTGTAACAATAATAACAATAAAATTTTAATGCATTTTAAATGGAGTTCTATTTTTATAGGACAAAAACCAGAATATTACATCATTTCACAATACACAATCTGAAGATGGAAAGGCAAATGGAAATAGCAGTGTTCCAATCCCAAGGCAGGTGACTTTTTTTTTCTGATAAAGTTAAGAACTTCATAATTATGGTCTACCATATCAAGAAGAAATAAAGATTAAGGTGATCATCCTACATTTCTAGAAGTCATTTATCAGCATACAGACTTTAAAAATACTATTTTTGCACAGTTTGCCATCATGTTCTCTGTTTACAAAAAAAATTGCCATTTCATTCTTGTTTATGAAGGATCAGCCAGCCAGCCATGCATCTAATGATTTTAAAATTAGAAGCTGTGCAAACCAACTCTGCCAAAATAAAAAAAGCACAACCTCCTGCTCAGTACTGAAACCAACTCCTGGTGAGGAGTTTAAGTATCGTCCTCACAACATGCTACAGGGCATCCATCTCCTTTGCTCTGTAGAGACACTTTGTGGACAGCAAGGAACCCAGTAATCAATCTGTCTCCTGGATCTGGCTGCTCTCTTCTTACACTGCATTTGCTCTGGCTTTCTCTAGTTCTTTCATTCTATATTTAACACAGTTCTCAATTCTTATAGGATGCATCTTTTGGTAGCCCAGAATTTGGGGATCACAAAGTTACTGTTAAGCTTTAAGAGACACAGGAGTAAAGACACATTGAGAAACTACTGATTTTACAGCTGCATTATTGCTACTAGAAAATTATATGGAGGAGGGTAGGTGGGAAAAAAAAGGGGCTGCTTACCCATACCCCAAAAGCACCTGCCACAGAGTAGTCGTGGTAGAGAAACTAAGGTGTGGCCCTCAAAGACTACGCTATCTCCAAGAGCAGCTTCAAAAGGAAACAGAAATAAGAGGGTGGGAATGGAGAAAAAGTGGTTAAGTCTATGCTTTTAAGGAAACTAGAAGGTGGTAAAAATAAATAAAAATAACAAAATAAAAAAAAATCAGAGAGACTTAATCACCACAGTGTCTTAGATATGAACAATATTAAAGGCCTTCCCTTGACTACTGCCATATATGGAATACTGCTACAGCAAGGGAGTTATTGCAATGCTTCAAATACATCAGTACATGCAAAAAACTTCAGATTACATTCCTGAGCTTCTGGTTATGTGTCACAGAGCTGTAACTTTTCCTGTGATTGATCAGATTTGGCTGTGTCCTTATTTTATCACTTTGCCTCATTTATTTAATAATGCACTCTCTTTTATAGAAAACTGATTTATCTGTTTAAAAATGTAAACCTTTGTTTACGGACTGCATAAACCTAATAGGAAAGAATACACGTGGTGCATTCTGTATTTACCTGAGTGTGAGGTGAGGGATTTCTGTGAGAAAGAAAGTCACCAAGTAACAGACCTAACTTAAGCTCCAGTGGTGTGCTGCATTTAAGGCCAAACATTTAGGACAAAGTGCACTTAGGACTGCCTCTGCACTGGCATAAGATAAGCAACTTTTGGTTCCCAGCAAACTGTCTATTTAACTAATAGTAAGAGCTTGCTTTCATGTCAAACAGCAATTCCCATAAATGCTCAGTGCCTACATCAACTTGGAAGCACAAAGGAAGGCACAGGGTGGACTGTGGTGGGTTTTGGGAATTATATGTTACTAGGCATAGAGTGTGATTAGGCAAAGTGATAATGGACAGAAAGAAGAAAGCACAGAAGCAAAGTACAAGAGTATGCTGCTCTCCTCCCACCAAAACAGGGGAAAAAAGTATACATCTTACTTTCAGAACCACCTTATATTTGGTAAAATATGAGTACGCATATATATATATATGCTGGCACAAAATCAGTCCATATGTGAATTTCCATTTTGCAGTTGGTTACAGGAAAAGAATGACAGAATCTGATCAGCCAAAGATGAAACAGATCACAAGTGAAAGGTTTCAGAATTTAAAGCACTATGAAATCACAGAATCAAGAATCACAGAATTGTTTAAGTCTTGACATGAAGTCCAAGATTCAACAGGTACAATCCAGTAATGCAAATGTAAATCTTATTTATATTCTAAAAAGGAATTTGTGGGGATCCATCATTTCCATGCAGTCTAGCATTGGTTCTTTTCATGATGGCACGCATCATTATTTTTAAGATCAAATTCAGCTATTTTGTATACTCTTAGTCATATATCATAACAGAAGAACATTGATGTTATAGTAGATAACTTAGATTAGTTCATTCACAGTAAATTTTTTTTTCATTCACAGTAAATTTTGTGTGTATATTGTGCATGAGCAAAATTTCAACACATAGATAAAAAGATTAATGTATTCTAGCTGGTACTCACCTAAGTAACATTTCATTCCAGAAGTCAGAGCAATGAAAGCTTTATCTGTGCATTCATAATACAAATGCACGACACTAAAACACTGCAAGATATCCATTCCCCTCACTTCACAATAACACATTACAACCAAAACTGATGCTCAAAGATCTTTGTTAAATAGTCTCATCACTGCATACGTACAATACTTTGTAACAAGCATAATTCCTACAAGCTTATGAAATTTAACACTATATTTATAAAAAGTTTTTATAGCTGATGTCCAAAACAAAGCAACAGTAAAATGATTTAACCTACGCAGTGTTAAAATGTACTGTCACCTTCACTGCCTAATTTTATTATGTAGGCACATGCCCCATATTATAATCCAATTTTTTCTTCTAAAATGGTTAACTAATGAACTACCTGCATCATCAGGTGTCCATGGGTTACGGGTTGGCTTTTCAGAGGTTGGTCCCGAGGTAGTGATCATTCTCACACTAGGACTAGATGATCTACTGCTGTTTCTACTCTCCTGAAATGATAAAGCAAAACAAAGCGAACTGGAAAGTTAAGAGAAGATTTTTCAAAGCATTTATTTTACAGAACAGTATTAAAATGAAAAATCAATTTGAAGAAACCTTAACGTATATTCCTCCCAACCTCTTGCAAACCTTTTACCCTTTCCAGCTTTCCAGATAGCTTCATACACTTCACATGTATTGCAGGGATTTCATCATCATCTCTTCTTCATCTTTACCATATTTTATATAAAAGATAAGGATCCAATTTTGCTATTCAGCATAATGAAAAGGACTGCTGAACAATGCATTAAAATCTTTATATAAAAGCACTGTACTGCACATAGTAGTTTTCACAACACTGTTTAGTGAATTCTATCACCTCCATAAAATAAAGAAGGAATAAAGTTTTATTTCTGCGTTCATTGATTAAGCATCAACTACATTTGACTAAAGGAATGAACTTTAGTAACTGTTCTTCCCTGCAAAGTATTTATCTACAGTTATTATTGTGGTTTCTGTGTTAGCTTGGAACTTAAATGATTAATCCTCAGAAAACATGAAAAAGTGTTTAATCAAAGCAATCACTTTAAATTATTAAAATAAATTAGAAAATGAGGAAATTCTCTCCTTCAAAGCAAATTAAAAAACAAAGCAAAATTCTATAGTAATAGAAAGCTTGATTATTTAAATCCTTTTGCTTACCAAAGCTCAGAAACTAATAATGATATCATGACTCTACCTAGCTTCTCTTTCAGAATTCCAATTTACAATATATACTATTGTATTTCATATATCTTCTCAGTGACATAAAATAAACATGGTAACATACTTAGAAGTACAGATCCCACCATGTTTTGCAGGAAAAAGCTTAAGTGAAAGGAAAAGATGCTACTAAAAGACAATTATTTTCAATATGGTGATCTTTCAATGAAAGGATTAACTAGCTGCCCCCATTTTTCAAAAGAAGCACTCAAATATACATTACCTGGAAGCTGTACTTCTTTATGACTCCAACTTCCAAATATCATACCTTAAATTAATTTTTAGAAGCCAGGTTTTCAGTTAGTCAAGCTACAATCTGAAGACTAGCAAGATTCTACACTGAAATACCCATTATTTCAACTGCCTTACAATATGTTTCTCCGGTAATTGCCTCAGTTTAAGAGGCTAGAAAACACGCTATTAAACAGTACACACGAGACCTATAACAGTAAATGCCCATACTTTCTAAAATGAAACATCTTTAAAAGAACAATAATTTAAGTCTACTGGGTAAAACAGGGAAGTCAGAAATGCGGCTCAATTATTACCTTCTCAGAGCTTTAAAAATTGTTTCAAATGCAAACCTTATTTTGCAGCAGTTAATGCTGTCCCTGTGCCAACCCTGAACACTTTGGTTTTGCTTGCTTATGCAATGGAAAAATGTTTGCAAAGTATGCAGCTTCAGTAGAAATTGTTAAAAAATTGAAATTATTTGAAATGCCCTTAAGTATTTGCTTAAGCTATCTAATTTTCCTCAAATGATTTCAGTCTTCAGATGCTGAGGAAACTCATATCTGAGTGATTTCTGCCATATCAAGGGAAATAAATTCATAAGCAGAATGACATGAAACTATTAAGAACAAAGGAATTGCCAAACTGGGATAGAAATTTATCCATTAGCTGCGTATTCCTTCTTTGACAGAGGCATGATAAGCAACATGAAGAGGAGTAGTTTCATTGTTATTGACTATTTAATGTTTGACGTTAGTAGTCAGAAACTATTGTAGAAATAATCCAATGGGGTGATACTATCAGGATGACTGCATGAGATATTTTGAAAAAGCGTTTGTGTTGAAGCCTTTGTTTACATTAGGAAGCTTGCTGTTTACTGGCAATGTGCTCAGATATGAATGATAAATGCGCACCAGAAGATAGAACAATCTTTTTTAGTGAAGTGTAAGACCTTAAAGCAAAAAGAAATTTGTTGAGTATTTAGATTATAGCAAAGGGGACCTGAGAAGCACACTAGCCAAGGTAAATTGCAAGCTATGCTCTACTGGATTGCATGCTGTATCAGACTGTTTAAATCTATGAGATACTAGAGATACAAGTGAAGGATTTATATCTGAAGCATATTTAAAGAGCATCACAAAAATCCAAGAGAAGTTCTCAAATCTGAATACATGTTAGATTACAGAATCTGAGTGTGCTGAGTGAGATGCTTCAGCTTTCCTGGCATAACAGTAGACCGCAGCCACGCTCCCTGACACCAGCCTCTCTGAAGGTAAGCCAGTGGATGATCTTCAGCAATCAGTTCCTGTTACCCCTTCATGGATCTCTTTCATCCTTGCCTCCTCCACCAGACATCACAGTATGCCAAGCAGACTTTTTGTAGGGTTAGCCTTATACTAGGCCAAACATATCTTTGGGTGCATCAAGCATGGCATTGCTAGTAGGTTGAGGGAAGGGCATCCTGAAGGGGGCCTACAGGAAAGTTGGGGAGGGACTTTTTATGAGGGCATGTAGTGACAGGACGAGGGGAAATGGCCTTAAACTGGAAGAGAGTAGATTTAGACTAGATATTAGGGAAAAATTCTTTACTGTGAGGGTGGTGAGACACTGGAACAGGTTGCTCAGAGAGGCAGTGGATTCCCCACCATGGAAGTGCCCAAGGCCAAGCTGGATGGGGCTTGGTTTGTTCAGCCCAGAGCAGAAGAGCTGAGGGGAGGCCTTGTGACGGCTGCAGCTCCGCAGGGAGCAGAAGCACAGCGCTGAGCTCTGCTCTCTGTGACAGTGACAGTGCCCAAGGGAACAGCATGGAGCTGCGTCAGAGCGTCAGGCTGATACCAGGAAAACGTTCTTCATCAGATGGTGGTCGGGCCCTGGAAAAGGCTGCCCAGGGCAGTAGTCATGGCCCCAAGCTGCCAGAGCTCGAGGAATGTTTGGACAATGCTCTGACATAGGGTTTGAGTTTTGGGTGGTGCCGTGTGGAGCCAGGAGTTAGACTCAGTGATCCTTGTGGGTCCCTTCCAACTTGAGATATTCAGTGACTGTATCTTTGTCAGGTGGCCAAACTCACGCTAGTTCTTTATTTTCTCAGTTTCCATTTCTCAAAGGCTTACAGTCTTGATAACCTGGCTCGCTCTAAGGAATAATCCCTCCTCTAGGAACTGCACAATTTTTTCAAGTTTAATTTAAGCAGGAAACCAAACTTAAAGAAGTCAGTGGCACTAGCCCTTTCTCTACATCTTCTATGGATTTTATCTCCCTACAAAATAGAAAATAAAAATGTGCATCTGTGACCAATTGCACAGTCTCATGGACGGAATGATTCATCTGTACAGTATCAGCTCCCACAGATTCTCACACTTGACTTGTGCACATGTGGGTATGTACACTCAGACCTTGCTTCTCACTTGTTCAGTACAATACATGCATTAGTTTTTTTTTTCCCACTTCAAAGTAAACTAAAGATTATTAAGTCCCAGGAAGAGCTGTCAAAAAAAGGTTAAGAGATATTTTTGATATCACGAAGGATGATATACAAACACTACCCAATAAGAAACATAGGAGGCTGCATGGGTATTTCACTGGCTATCTAATTGCAATCTGTAGTTCTTTAATAATTATGCCAAATGTATTCCTAAATCTATTTGTATAAATTACTAAATTTTCCAAAGGAGACTCTATCCGGTTTAAGCAGCAGGATTTTTGTGTTCCATCAAGCCTTTCTAAGCTTTTGTGGCTGCGGTTCAGTGCACATCTATTTTTGTGTTACAAAGGTGTTTAGGAAAGAGCAGTAGTTAATGGACAGCCACAAACAGCATAGTTCAATGAGGTCTTAAAGTGTGTATACAGGGAAACAGAAAGGCAGAAGGATCAGCTCAGTGAAAATAAAAAATTACATGGAAAAATGGATAGGCCATCACAAGATACAGACGGAAACCGATGGGATTGCAGAATTTAAAAGCAGGAAAAAGGTTACATCAGTGCTGCTTATGTAACTTGAAGTCCAGTCTAAGGTCACCAAGCACTAGAACATATGACTTTTCACCAAGTCCTGTGACTTAATACATTGGTTCTCATCAGCAAGCCCCTCCAATGGTTGGCTCAGTGACTGAGAACCTTTGTTGTAGTACATTTTCCTAAGCTCTCAATGTAAAAGAGTCAACTGAGTAGTAAATTCATCTGCAAAGCACTATTACTGTCTGATGTTTTGATAGCATCATTAATCAGGCATTACTGGAAAATGCCTTATGACTCTGACCAAAATTTAAAAAAAAAAGTAATAATCCTAATCAAAACCACTCAAAGAATTCTAGCAGTACACAGAGAAAAATCATGAAACATGCAATAATTTCAGATTAAAACAACCAAAGCTAAGCAGGGAGTCACAAGCCTTGGTCTACCTTATCAGGTAAGTACCGCAAACTTCGGTATACTTGTCCCGTGTTTTCCTCCACCTCAACAACAACAACAAAAAAATCCATTCTGAGTAGGAAAAACCTTGATAAAAACAAATGCCAAAACATTGCTGAATAACTTTCTATTGGCATGTTGGCAGTTTCCAGAAAAAAAACACGTTTAGTATGATTTCGGATCAGCTTTACTGATCAGTCAAATGATTTTAAATAAGAAAAAACAAAGAAAACAAAAAGTACTGCATAATTTTGAGTGGGGTAGGGGCTTAAAAGGACTGGGTATGGGAGTGGAAGCACACAGTGCTATGGCAGTTCAATGAATAAGCCTATGTCAAAGGGTGGGTTTAAGGGAGAATGGTATGCAGGAAAGAAGGATGTTTGCAATGAAGAGTGGGAGGGGGAAGGGGATCTTCACATTAGAAAAGATAACCTATATAGGGTATGGTGCATATAGGGAGATGCTATAAACTGACCAGAGCTACACTAGTTACAGATGTTTTTTCTGCTTTGGCTAGTAGATTCCTTATATAGATAGCAGTTCAAGATCTTAAATAAACATTTAGATAGCAAAATCCTGAGCTTATAGAAACCTATACAGGACAATCTAAAGTCTTTTGCTGTATTATGTTGCTCTTGCTTTCTTAATTATTTACTGTTTTTTTTTTAATACACCTATATACATATGTCAAAAGTTAGCACTAGTTTCAGCTGCCTTTTCCATCTCTTCTCACACAAAAAGGGGGAAAAATTCATGATTTATTTATATGGATAGTGCATAAATTTATTCCAAAGAACATTTCTCATGCCTGCTAAAATTTTATCATTACACTTCCCAAAACTGCAAGATAAAAAAAAACCAGGTAATTTTAATACTGCCACTTACATTTCTGATATGTATGCTAACAGAGGGAAAAAAGTAAAATGTGATGCCGGTACCTCTACAGACCCACATCAGAAACTAGTGAGGGAAACAAAAATTTTCCGTACCCTCCTGGTCACACGGACAATTTAACTACAACATCTACACAAGCAGTTGAATAGTTTTTCAAATAAAGGTTTTATAAAAGTTACTAATACTTCATGTAAATTGAAAACTCCAACATTAGCCATTCATTAAAATGAAGAAAATGAAAAATTTTAAAGTTATAATTAAATACATTCACAGAACAATCAGTGCAATTTGATACAAATGTTGCACTGTAACTTTTTTTTTCCCAAGTCTGGCACAATTTCTGTTCTACTGTTAACCAAATAGGCTAATCTATTTGTTTATTATATTTTGCAAATTAATTTCTTTCTGCCTTCTCAGAAGATATTAAAATGTATTTAAGAGTTATTTCATGATAGATGTACGTAACAAATTCTACAAATAATATTGATGAGATTTCTGTGACTATCACTCTACAGAATTAAAGAAGGATCAAATGTTGATCTCGCTGATAACCACACACCCCTAAAATTACCACCTATTTTAGATTATTGCAGTAGGTTGTTTAATATGGAAACCTGATTAACCTGATGAACATGCTAAGCTCTCATTTTCCAAACATACAAATAATAATAGGTACCTAAAAATTCCTAATTCACACTAGTGACAAAATGCCCTCTCTGAATTACTTCAACAGGCCTGGTAACTATTTAAACACAAAATAAACACATTTGAATGAAGCATTAGCTGTACTTTTCTCATTTAAGATGTTCTTAGTTTAATTTCAGCTTTATATAGCATAACACTGTCTGTTACCATGGCATTTATAATACCATCTACAAAGCCATTAAATTATACAGCATCTTATTGAGATAGTCATTTTTTTTTTGTAAAATATCTTTGTGATAGCTCCTTCTTGTAAAACTCTCACAAGAAATGAAAGACAGTACTGTAAGGTATGTTTAGGATATAGATTCATTAATAAATAAATACACTTATAACATTGATGTTTTTTATTTTTATGCAATACGTATGTGTGCCTAACTGCTTCAGACAATTATAAGTTGTTATTTCAATTGTTTTCTATACAGAATGAGGTGAAAAGTCTTTCTGACATAACATCTGAGCCAAATTAAGAGGTACACACAAACTGTTTGTACATAAAAGTGATAAATATTGAATGAGCTATAGAGAAATCACTTGTCATCTAAAGCTCATTCAAAGATTATCCTCATGGTATCTAATTTAAACACAATACAAATGACATTGCATTCTGTCAAGTTTCCTTATCATTTTTACAGAAGTGAAGATTTCCAGACCAGTTTTCCTCTACACATACAGCACTGACTTTATTGAAAGGTAATGAAATGATGAGAAAGAGCTTACCTGACTGGACTCTGTTCCGGCAACAGTAAGATCTTGAATGGATCTGCGCCTCTGCTGTCCGTTTCCTGCTGGGAAAAAAAAACAAACCAAAACAAAAACAAAACAGTGAAATCTATTCCGAACAAAATAAGAAGGGTGAGACTGTTGCAGAGGAGCTTGGAATTTGTACAAATCCACAGAGAGAAAGGGAGAGAGGGGGAGAGAGAGACAGCTGCAGAATTTTAACTCAAAACATGCTGGCCTGTCAACAAAAAGTATCCCCTAATACAACAACCACTCCTACCACATGAATAGCTGCTGCACTCCACTCCACCATCTTCTGTCACATGTATTTAAACAGGCTTAGGACTCGGGGCAGGAGCTGATGACGACATCTATTTCAAGTGCGTTACGTTATGGGGATTTCTAAAAGCTAGACTGCAAAGATAATGCGCTGCCAGCTTTAACCTGTTGCTCTTTGGTATGCTCAAGTAACATAGCAAGGACTTCTGCCTGTGTTTCATTTCCCTCACTAAAACCAATAAGTGAGAGTACTTCCTTCTGGTCAAAGCGAAAGGACTTTTTCACCTTCAGGTGAAGGAAAATATGCTCCATTCTCATGTTCTAAGATCTGTGAAAAGGGGACTGTTCAGCTAAACCACATCTTGCTATTAACCTGCTGAACATAATGCTGTAATCTTTTCCTTTTCTCCTTCCACCTGTTAGCAATTATCCACTTGTGACAGCCACATAAACAGTTTAAATTTTAACAGTGACACTCAAAGACATCACTGGGAAACGAAGTCTTCTAAAAAATAATGGAGATTATGCAATGGAATCTCCCCAACTACTTTGATTTTTATTGCCGTGATTGTTTATATTGTCTCTTGAGAGCACGTCAGCTGTCCAAAAGGAAACACCAAAACGTTCTGAGTAACAGCTGACAATGCTCAAAATTCTTTATCTGCATTACGTAACTTTTCTACTCGAGGGTAGCATCTCAAACATGTACTATGGCAGCAGCAGCCCCTAACCCATCAACCATGCACCCAGCAGCCAGCTCAACTGTAAGTCCTTTAACAGGCGTCTAATTTTTTTTTAACCTTTTAGATATTTATTCTGCATCATTTCAGTACTACTTCCCTGCCTATCTTGACAAGTAAATTTCAATTCATAACTGTTACTACTAAAATATAAGACTATCTATGCAATATTAATCAAGACATTTAATGGAATTATGATTTAAATTCTTAAATCGTTGCTATTGCATGTAAGAACACGTTAGCATAGAGCAGCTGTAGAAAACTCTCAGTGTCACTTCACCAATCTGACATGACATTTTCTGTTCTAAAATTTCTAAGTTGTATGAGAAACAAGCATATCAGAAAATCAAGGATTTCAAAATGAGAAGTGTTTTAACAGTCTTGTAGTCTTTGCTCTGACTACAAAAGAATTTAAGTCACAGCTTTTTTGAGGTCTTGATCTTTTGCTTCTGAAATTCAGAGAAAGTATATACTTACCTAAGCATCGTGACTATATTATGTTTAATATTTTTCTACAGGGATACTAGAGATCAAGAGAATGACAAATCTATATCAAATTTTTTATCTTATTCATTTGCAGTGAGTTCTTTCACTACTTGACCATTTAGAAGCACAATTATACATTTAATAGAATTATGTACAGTAGATACTTCATCTGGCCATCACAGCTGATCTCAATATTCAAGATACAGATGATCCACCCATGACTGACACAAAATTATGTGCACGTTTCATTCAACAACACTGTTCTAAAATTAGCTCAGCTGAAATAAGCTTGCAAAAATATCTGAAATTCTCATTTCAGATTAGCAACATTTGTGAATTTAAAGAACCCAGCACATGTGTTGCTGAAACATTAGAACATGGCTGCCAAAAAGTTAAAATAATCAGGGTGGGGTACAAGAAAAGAAAATGCTTTGAAGGGGGGTAGGAGGAGGGGTCAAAACTACCATGTTGTAATAAATGAACACCTTTAAATGAAATATCTTTGAGTTAGTAGCATGAGAGAAGAGCAAGCTCTACTAGGCAATGCCATTTTAATTAGTGTGACTGCTGCAGACATCTGGCAAATAGCTTAGACAAAGCAGAAATAGACTACAAATCAACAAATACTTATTGCTCCAGATTCAAGATAAATTTCAACTGAAAAAATACAATGCAACATTTTTATTTGAAACCATCACAGCTACATCTCTATGTCTTCCTTTCTTTTTCAGTTCTTATCATGTTTTACCTCTACATCTATTTAAAACTCCTAATCTTTCTTCACCATAAAAACTAGCCATGTTGTAAATGTGCAGAAGTTAGTCTACAGTAGCTTGATGTTCTATGTCAGGATTTTGACAGTTTACAGGATTTTAAGATTAGAAACTAACGAGCATCCAATTACACATCTGTTTTGAGAGTTTTGGTGAAAAGAGCTCTGAATGCCTGATCACCACCTGAAATGATGAAAGACTTTTTTTTAATGTATTGTACTGAAAGGGAAATAGACCTGCAAAATCATATGCCATTTCAAGCAATTACTGTAACATAGTTTTAGAAATCAAACAGTATCTGGGGACTCATGCTTTCAAGTTTTCTCAATACACACAGCTTGCATATGAGAGCTACAATTACTGAAATATTCAAGTTCTGTTCTGCTTAATAACATATGAGTATACAAACTAAAAGGGCAAAACGAAAGCAAAAAATTGAGGAGAGTAAGAAAAGCAAAGAGGAAAAAGCAAAAAGATGCTCAGAGGAAAGTAACATTATTGCTGAAATACCTGAGAGAGAATGAAGCAATCATTATGGTCTCAAATGAGTTTGATGCTGCAAAGCATTTCATATAAATAGGATCTTAAAATTTGTTCACAAAGTATTTGCATTGGTAAGGTATACAATTCTCTTCCACTCATTTCCTTTGTTCCATTTGTGTTTTCCTATTTCTTCCTCCACCTCTTACCTCCTCCTATTTTATTCTCATTCTTGTCTCATTCTCACTTCACTCCTTGTATTCTCCTTCCTCAGCCCACTCCCTCCAACCTGCTCCAGTACTTCATATTAATCTCTCCCCACAAATATCCCAAGTATACTTCCCTGTCCTCAAAAAGAAGTTTCACACACTGTTGTTTATTTCCTAAAATGAAATTCAAAAGGTACAGAAAACTTCTGGTATGTGCCACTCCACATACTGCAGCGAAACAAATGACACAGCTTTCTGTTAAGGCTTTTGAACAGCCCTCAAATATCCAGAGCAGCCATGCACTCCTCTCCCTTCCCTATAGCAGATGCTGTCTCCTTTTACACTTACACAAGCATACATGCTGCTTGTTTGCCTCTCATTAAGGTGATAGTATTTTGTCTGTATCCCTCCAGCCAAGTACAAACTCACTTTTCCTCTTCTTCCAGCTCTCCTGTTCTTGCATTCAAACTCTCTTGCATACTCTCTGATTTTGTGCTAGGGAGTTGACCTCTTGGTTCCTCCACGATCATTCCCCCATCCTTATTCATGTACAGTACTTTCAAGTGATTTCCTTACACGCAAAGAACTAAACGTCCCTTACAGTACCAGGCAATCAGTAAATTTACTAGTGTTAGAAAACATTTTAAGGAAGTTAAGCCATTCATCTGGATTCCAGAATAATGAAGCAACCTGGAAAGACAAGAGTAGGATTTCTGGTCTATACTGGTTTTAAAAGTTAGATGGAAAAACTACAGGGTAAAGCATCTATGATTCTCATTCATTTTCTAAAGATACTTAACAAAACATGTCTATCCTGAGTTATCATTTATGCAGTGCCAATGTTATAAAATTATTTTAATGCTGTGGCACAGAGTTTTACATGACAAAATTAGAAAGCCATATGCACACATGCTATATGCATAAGCTGTTTAACATTGCCAGTGAAGAAAAGGCTGTACTTCAAAGTATATTTGTCAGATGCTGCTTGGCTGGTTAGTATACAGAAGGTGTTTGGGTTATTCTCCTTGATCATATCACAAACTATAACTGAATTTTAGCTTTTCCTTTAATCATGCAGCTATTTAAGCCTTTTGTATTTATTAGGATTTTTATTTCTCATATATGAATAAGAAAAAAAAAACTACATAAAGATGTTGATGCCTATTATCTATACTATACTGCATATCAAGTGAAAGAAAGGGATACCCCACCTGGCTATCTGGTTGCCATCCACCACCACTGAAAATCCATTTCCCAATGGAACTTGCTGATCTACTATTTTCAGTTTTTATTTTTGTAAACTAGTAAAAAAATAGCATCTTAAATCAAAATAAGTTTATTTACACCTATTGGAAAATATTTAGGAAGAAGAGCAAATTCTACTTCTTCAAACATGCCATCATCAACTAATAAAAATACGTATTTTATGACTTTACTATCACAATCATTTCACAGACGAAAAGTGACCAAGGCAAAACTCATCATAGAAAAACCAACCCAATGATGGCAGATGTAGTACTCATGCTTCTAAAATAGCCCTGCCACAAAGCAGCTGACTCACGGTAACACGCCTGCCCAGTGCCCTCCCCTCTGTGGGAAGCAGCTGCTTTGCCATGTGCTCAGCAGCAGCTCAGCAGCACTGCAGACTGTGTCAGCATGCTCTTCCCATGGATGGACGTACCCAGGGAAGGCTGGAGAAGCTGGGTATGTGCAGAAGTGCTAAGGAACATAACAGGGTGGGATTTAGACAGTGGTGCCACTCAGGGGAGCTTGGATGTGTAACTGGAAGGGAAAAAGCGTTAAGAGGATAGGACTGAAAGCCATGTACTGAAGGAGTAAGGAAAGGAATATGGTGAGAAACAGGCCACGTTATGCTGTCCAAAAAACAGAGCAAGATGTTTTTAAGAAAATGCTTTAAGGATACAGATAAATATAGCTAGTTTACTGGGCAACTGTTCTCATCTCTGTCACATAACGATTAAGCTTTATTTTAATAGAGCTAGGGACAAGTTCTTTTTTCCTGGCACTGATTCTTACCAGGAAGCTGTTCTGACTATTTGAAACCTTTTATAATGCATCCCAGACATCTGCATAGTTATATCTTTTGCCTTAGTGCGAGTACTATGTGTTTTAGCTTAAGCAATTCTCTCTTCCTAGTCTTTAGCTGCAAATTCATCTACAGAAAATAATTACTCATTTCTCAGCTTTCACTCTGTGGACTTAAAAAGCCATGCTCTTTCACTTTCTTCTTTACTCTCTACACTGTTCTAGTAGATTTTCTTGTTACTATTTCAGAGTGTATGTATTATTAGCTCAACATACTTCTCTGGCTGCCCAGAATAATATGTTGATTTCCTAATCAGACCTCAGTAAGGGCCTGTAAAATAGCATTAGTTCTTTCTAATCTATCCTGGAAATACTGTTTTCAAAGTGAACCCTAGGGACTGATATCTATCTATCTACTTATAAATAGACAGAAATAATTTTTTTTTAACGAGTACTTCAGATTAGTTGCTTAGACTGCCTAGAATTAATCTTTATGCATCTGCTATGGTGCTTTGCAGTCTACTAATGGGTTCTCTTCATAATTAGAAGAAATTGTTATGACTGGTCCCTCAGTGTATGACTCTAAATTTTACTCTATTTCTGTCCTCCACTCACCCTCCATCATAACACAATTCATCCTATATGATACTTGAATCCTCATTTTTATTGCCACTCCTGATAACGCTTTATCATTTGCTGGGGCTTAACAAATGCCTTAAGAGTAAACTCTGAGAAAATTCACTCATATGCTTGCTCCAATCCTATGTTTCATTTGAAATGAAGACCTATATTTCATTTCTACAGGTTGCTATTTCTCTTTTATTTGTTCCAAATTTACCTTAGAATTCCAGTCTTGTCAAGTTCAATCAAAATAGTTCAGGTGAAGGGTATCTAAATGACTTCCTTTGCCTAAATAAGCAAAACCTCAAAAAGGTATCTGATATGTTTGGCACTAACTACTTTGGGAAAGCCACATGATATATTATTTCACTGACCTTTTAATTATTCTTCTCTAAAAGATTCAAAGGTTTTTTTTGAAGCAGACAGACAGTACGTGCAGACAACAGGTGCCCAGTTAACTTCTAGAGCAAACTTGTTGGGCTCCCATCACTTGTTGGCATTGCAAAACATAACAGATCTCTTCAGAATGTAGCTTCGCTTTCTCTTTCCTTGCTCTCTCAAGAATTCCTTTACATCACAGAAGGCCAGGACTGCTTGAAAATTATGGTGGAAAACTAGTAAACATTCCGGCTGATCTGCTAGTCTCAGTGCCAATAGGTTTTATTTTCACTGATCGTGCAATTTTCCCCTGGAGGCTACACTTTGTCCTACTGTATTTTTACAAGTACACTTCAATAAAGGTATTTGAAGCTTTTGCACAGAACTGTATATTCTGTATTCAACTTCAAAATACAAAAATCCTCAAGATTTACAAGGAAGTTTCCTCAAATGACACAAATTTATAGTTGGGGTCCGGAGTTCTTAATGGATATTTTGATTAGCAACATATACTATTTCTTGCATCTCCTAACAAATAATTTTGGAGTTACTTGTATACTATTAATGGTATATCTATCACAGTTTTTGATTGATTATACTTATTTTCAGTCTCTGAGAAGTATGAAAGGAAATGGGGTGGGGAGGGGAAATGGAAAGGAAAATGTATTATTTCCTACTGAATATAAATTTGAAATAGATGAGTCCCAACAGAAAATACATGCTACAGCACTGAATGTGCTGATTCTCTTTCAGAAGCCTGTCCTAATAATTTTAGTTCGCCTTAAGTTAAATACAACAGAAATACCTAATGCAAACACATTTTAGCTCTAGAAAACTGTAGTCAAATATAAAAACTACAGATTAAGCTTTAATCTTGTTTAATCACAAGCATTACACAGAACGTACATAGTGTATTTAAGTCTTTTGTTCTACTAATATTTGATTAGATTAGAAATGGGTGCTTAAACACTACACATATCAGGGCAATATAATTATCCAGATGGGAATTTTTCAACTGAGGTTCATTTTTGCCAAATGAAGTACTGTGATAAAATAATGCCTGCCCTATAATGAGAATCTAACATCAAGCTCATAAAAGCAAAAAGCCCTTTATTACTAAAAGTAAGTTAGAACAAGAAGATCACATCCTTCACTGACAGAAGTAAGTTAGTACTAAAAGATCATGCTCCTCTTTAGTGAGACACTTAAAAAAAAGTGCATTGGGATATTTCCAGGGCTGTTCTAGTGCAGCTGGAGCAAGAAGTATTTTTTTTAGCAGTCTGATCATTATTCCAGCATCTTAACCAATTGACCCGTTCACCTGGTCTGCGATACCTGGTATGATGATCTCAGGGACATCCAGAATGTTGCCAAATGAAGCAGTTTTACGATGGCCTCGTTTAGGCTTGGAATAGGCTGAAAAAATACACACATACAATACACATGCAAAACACTAAAAAGGCAATAGCAAAATTATTAAATTTGTCATATTGCAGTTTTCATAAATTTTGTTATACTATAGTTCATGCAAAAATATTTCATGCAGAATAAACTGCATTGCCTTTCACTCATGCTTACACATAGTAAAGCAACTGTTAAAAAAGCAAAAATGCAGAACTAGCCGTCAATACAACACTGTGTCATTAGTTATAGTTAGCAACACAAAAGTCAAACACAGAAAGCAGCACAGCAACAAAGAAGGGAAAACCAAATATAATTATCCAAACAGAGAATAAATTAAATTGTTTCAGATCACCTGTATATTCAGAATAAATTCTTGACTGCCTGAACTTATACAACAATTCCTCTTTAGTGCTGGGCACAAACTACTTTTTGAACAAGATTAAAAGTCGGATGCTGTTTTTCTTTGAATCATCTCCTGTTAAAGCAAAGATGATCTGTCCCTGAAAAAATGCTTACTGTTACTACATTAGACAACTGTTCCCGCCTTCCATTATTTTGCCCTACTAGTGAAGATTTTTTGTTTTGAAAAGTGGATATCACCACTAATAACTTCATTTCTGAAGTATATTCAAGAAACATTGCATACTTTGCAATAAAACCATTTTTTTAATTTGTATTTTGCCACTTGTGTAGTTACAGATAAATAGTTCCCATTTAGAGAAAAGTCTAGATACAGCTCCCAAAGATAGAATGTTGCAGGAAATCTGTCTCAAACTTAATGTGAAATGGTGGTGTGCATTACACAATTTACTCTTAACACTTAAATCTAGCAATAGGTGGAACACGAAGATTAAATATTCTTGACTTTATTTACTCTTAACAACAGCCTGATTCTCATCCAGCCACAATTCTATTTCAGTTTACAGCATATCATTTCTGTCACAAAGTTAACAACATTAAAAAAACAAAGCAAAAACAACAGTGTTGTTTCAGCTATTTTGAAAATGGTAGGGCCAGAAGAGTTTGACCTGATTTCTAGTGGTCAGTTACTGCCTGAAATAATTAAAAAAAGAAAACAAACAAACAAAAGAAACCAACAACCCACACACACAAAAAACCAAACCAAAACAAAACACAAAACTCCAGAATATTCAACATATTCTTTTGTGTCAAGAAGAAGAAACCCTACAGTCATAAGAAAAAAAAAATCCTTACAATATTCTGAAATAATGATCACTATTCAAAACGGTGTACTTGAGGAAGACAAACCAGGAAAATTAAAAACTCACACAAAGGAAGGCCACAGTTATCTCCACTAATGTCAAAACCTTACATTGACTTTAGAGGGTCAGTGAGTCCTGACATTTTAAAATAAAAACATGTTATTATTATCAGGTAAGTACATAGTTGCCTTCTGTGTTAGGAAACCTTTAGAAATATTCAGGGTGAAGTGCTACACAATCAATCAGTCAAAGATTGACAATACAAAAGACAAAATTTTGGAGTAAGGCTTTAAAATAAGTACATAAAAGTAAAGTGTTTAGGGCAAGATAATATTATCCCCTGAATATCTTCAGTATTTAGTAAAACACGATCCTAGAATAATCATTATACAACAAAGAAGAAAAATTAAGTAGTCATGGTTGAAAAGAGTCAGAATATGATGCATATTTCCTTATTTCTTACAGTTTCTTGGATTACCCTAATTTTCAGATTTGTGGAGAAATACTATATCAACTATGTAACCCTGAACAAACCAAAGTAGTTTTGTCTGCTAATTAAACCTGTGGTTACATAGCATTAAAAAAAGTTTCAGATGTGAAACTCAATACTTGAGGTTTACATAGATCAACAAACAATATCTTTGATGAAGAAAAGAGACAAGAAAGTGTTTGCCAAGTATAAACATTTTTATTAAATTGATCTTCTGGAAAGACTGAAGACTGTTTTCACCATAAAATTATGAATTTATGCTCACACATAACTTCTAATTCACTCAAGGACTCAGTATTTAGACATAACAGTTTACGGCTACCTGAAGAAAAGCACCTGAAGCTAATTTCCTTTTTAAACAAAAGATATTATGCTTTGTTTATCAGATGAATAAAATATGCTTATCTTTCTGAAATACGTCAAAGTGGATTTTAAAACTTATTTGGGAACACGCTGACTGTTAAAACCAACTATCCATTTTTATATATTAGAGGAATAACTGCAAAGAAAATGTTATTTTAGAAATAATTATGATAGATGCAAAGGATAAAGCTTGTGCATTCGGAATAGGACTGATATTTAGAAGTCCCGACATGATTTTAGAAAGGTGAAAGTCTAATTGAACAGAAGTAATTTCTTCTGTGACCTTATAAGTACCTCATTAAAGTACCTGCCTTGCAGCTGAATGTACAACATTCTGCCACAGCTAATAAAGGAGGGGAAAGATTACATGAAAAGTTAAAATATTTTCAGATGGCTAATTTTATTAACCTTTCATAAGACTTCATTTTTTCTCTCTTTTCTTATTTATTTATTTTTAAAATAAACTTCCTTCCTACCAATTCCTTACTCTACCTCCCAGACATAATTTTACCTGTGGTAGAAGGTATCCTTGCTTCCATTTCGGACATGTCAGCACTCATCCTTTTGGCTTCTCCTGAAACAAGGGCTGACTGAGGTCGCCCACGAACATCTGACAAGCTCTCCACACTGCTCCCACGAGAAGGTGGTAAACTCAAACGGCCAGGATCACCCTGTTTCAATGGTTAGAATTTTAAAAAGAAGGGAAACAGATCTGCAGAATAAAATATACTCAGTTTGTAGAGTAAAATATATTTCTACAACAGACTTAAAGACTAGGCAAATTTTTAAAATGGTAAAAATTTAATTCTTATTGGCACTTAAGAACAAAATATCTTGTAACTTGCAAAGAATTAAATTTACTCTAATTCATGTTGGGTAGATTTAGGTCAATATTGTCAAAAGAGAATATTTGTATTTTTCCATCCCACTTGAAATAAAACAGTGTTTTCAAAAGTCACATAAATGTATAATCCTTTCATGTTATACTAAACTTCTAGCTCTAACTTAAGGTAATGATATTCAAATGCAATTTTTTTTAAACCTATTGAATCTCCCTAAATCAAATGAAATCTTTTTTGATTTCATTGAAGGTACCACTTGAGAACCTTCCAGTTTATCTTTTTGGAATCATTCAGTGTTTTTCCATCCACTTTCATGCTCCTTTCTTATAAGTAACTGAACTTTTAAAGAAAAGACACTAATGTTTCTAGAAGTTGCAGATAAGACTTTTGTCCATTTCCTCCATTTCATTATTATGGTTCAAAATTACAGACATTTGCTTACCGGCTGCTTGGCTGTATTTTTCATTTGCTGTGCCAATTTTGATTCTAAACGTTTAATAGTGTCATTGGTAGAAGCTCCTTGGAAGTCATTTGGATCCACGTTAGCATCACTTTTGTTACTTGTATTGGTAGAAGTGATATCCATAAATGAACCTGGAAATTGATAGGAAGAACAAATTTCCATTAAAAATCCCTAAGTGTATTTCATCACCTTCTTCTCAGAAGCTTAACTTTGCTTTAAGGTAACTTTTAATGAAAGGAAAGCTGCCAAATTATAACAGATCCCTAAATATAAAATGTGAAGAGGAGTGGGTGGAAGACAGAATATACAACTAACTACTACAACGACATTTTAAGTCATTCTGTAGCTTGCCCTGAAATTGTTGGAGTAGATGGCAAATCAACAATACAATCAGTAACATAATTCATTATTAATGATAAGGTCCATTGTTTATTATAGAGGAGCACAAATACCTGAAAAAATGGCAATCAATATGTATTCATTGCTTAAAGTTATAAATCATATCTTATAATCACGTGCTGAGAAGTGGAGAACACCTAGTAAAGACGGTAAAATGATACAGTGGAAAAGATTTTGAAATATAATTTGCAGATGGTTAAGTGGCAAAGTAGCCAAAGAAACTTCATTCAAAATGAAAGAAATTTGGAGGCAGAAAAACAAATCGGATAGCAGAACATGAAGACAGTTACTACTGAAGTGTGAAAACTTGTCTATAAAATCAGAGGACAGAACAATCTTTATTTCATATTAGTACAATTGTTTCTGTAGGGGAAACACTACCTGAAAGCCTAGCTTACATTTTGTTCTAGAGTTTTCCTTGTGCTTTGTTTAAATTACTGTACTTACTTCAGCTTAACACAGAATTACTGCAAGTTTCAACTGGGGACATTATACGCCAGTTTTCCATTAAAGACATACTGCAGCAAAACTGTTTGTCTGAGAACAATAAATATGCCGTGGTATGAGGTCTTAACAAAAAATTGATTCCTGCCAATACTTAAGATTTTGGAAAGGTTATCTTTTCTAATTCAAGTTCAAAATCAACATGAAACTGTATTTTACTACCCTTCTGTATCACTTCACATTTCCATTGTTTTCTCTTATTTATACAAGAGTACCTGTACTAGTGGCAGAGTTGCTTTGCCCTTCATCTGAATACTGGCAAGGATACTGCAGAGGTTCATCAGCTCCTGGAAAGTACTGTGATAAAAAGCAGTGTTTTAATGATAATAAAAATTAATTCTATAAAATAGTATAAATAGTACTTTATAAAATAATTCATAAATATAATAAATTCTATACTGTACATAAGACTTTATTTAGGAAAAGAAGTCAGATTATTTTAAATAATACATTAAAATAGATCTGTGACTCCTTTTATTAATTTCTTCACGTTTGTTATAAATGAAATACCCTATTCCTCCCACAAGATAAGAAATTATTCCCCTTCTTTACTGCAACAATTCGATTTTTTCATTTTCAAATCGAAGAGGAGAGAGGAAAACACAAGTCTGTCTTTAAAATGTGATAAAAGGCATACCTATAGTAATTCAATTTCTAAACTGAATAAGATCAGAAATGATTAAGATACGAAAATAAATTTAATACCCGCATCAAGTGGGTCATTATTTTAACAATTTCCTCCATGGAAGGTCGCTGTGAGGGATCCTTGGACCAACAACGGGTCATTAAACTCTCAATTGGTTTAGGTAAGTTTTTGATCAGTGGCGGTCGCGTACCTAAAATTGAAATTAGAAGAAAAAGTTAAGAAGACTTTAAGACTGACAGCATCTGATCTCTTTCTGATATTTTGCAAAACAACTACAGGAAGACATATAGTGAATTGTAGTCTGAAGGAGTTGGCCCACATTTCATCTTCTCTTTTAAACAAACAACTGACAATGTTCCTTTGTTTGCACTACATACAAGTTACAGATACATACAAAAAAAAAAAAAAGAAGAAATAAAATGAAATTTTTCCTGCAGTAGACATTTGCATAAATTCACTGACTGACCAAATACAGTGTATTGCAATGGTAATTAAAATGGGTAATGAACACGTTATAGCTTTCTGAAGAACAAAGCTCTAAGATGGGAAGTGCCAGAAGTCTTTGATATCTGCTGCTGAACTCACACACAAAGAAATATTTTTGAGGCTGCTTTTGCTCTTCCTGAAAAACTACTAAGCACAAGAAGCATCAATTCTGGATGACTTTTTCATGGACTCTACGTATTTTCAATTATGTATATTACTTCAACTGTAGTATAACCTATTCATTTGGTTTTGTTCCATTTTCTACTCTTATTATTTTAACAACAACTACAATTAATAGACATTCAGTTGTGCTTAACACATGAGATGTAGAGACATTTTGCAAAGAAAGCAGTGAGTACTTAAAAATGTATTAGCTGTTACAAATAATACATAAATTAAAACAGTTTAGAGAAGTAAAACAAAAAAAAAATTTCAAATTAAAGTGGACTTTTTCTTCCTCTATGAGCTATTTCTGCAATTTAGCAAGGTCTTCTGACTTACTAAATTCACATTTATAGTTATTCCTTTTATTAAGTCTCTCATCAGTCCTGACTCAATGACTTGTGTCCTTGAAAAACTGAAATGGAGAATCTCTCTCTTCCCTCAAAAATGCTATTGGCAATCATCTTTCCTTGTGTAT
The DNA here is from genome assembly GCF_002078875.1 of Numida meleagris. Lineage (NCBI taxonomy): Eukaryota > Metazoa > Chordata > Aves > Galliformes > Numididae > Numida > Numida meleagris. The sequence goes on along the minus strand of NC_034411.1, from coordinate 75,153,479 downwards.
CACTGACTGTAATACTCATCCATCCTACCAATGCCTGCCACCTTTACGTACTTGATCAAACAAGATGCCTATTCTCACCTTGAGCTTCTATCATTTAGTACTGAAACAATGACTCCCAGGCACAGTGCCAGCTGTCATTGCTTGCTTGTTAATTAGATCACCCAAGCAAGTTCATTCTTTCTTTGATGGTGTTTTTTCACAAATGGTAGAAACTCTTTGCAGACATTCAATGAGCTGTATCACTACCATCACTGCCTTCTTACAACTCAGCTTTGCCATGGTAACTGAAAGTACGCTGTTAGAACAGTTATACTACTAGAATTAAGATACTACAGTCTATTACTTTGACTGACATTGAAGCACTGCTTCAGCCATTGTAATTCAATCAATTCTCCTGTTTATTATCCTAAAGTGCTTAGGATATGGCTCTGTTCTATACTGTACCTAGCACAGCAAAGTCCTGCTCCGTGGCTGCAGGATCCTGCAGCAATTCAAACAGGATCCTGAAACAATTCAAACAGCAGAATGAAAAAAAAAAAAAAAAAAACCAGATAAAAAAACAAAGTAACATTTTTAATGCCCTATGATCCTGCAGCGTTTGACTGTTTTTAGCATTTTAAAATGTGGGTTAAGTTACTTGGAACTCTCACATTCGTAGTGTAAATGCCTATTTTTAAAAAAACCCTGAGTAAGAAAACTGCCATTTGTCTGGATAAAGGGGCTATTTTTTTTTTAAAGTACATGACTCAGACCACTGCCAAATCTTTTAAAATGGGGAGTTGTAACGAATGTACAGCTTTTCTCCCTTGTTTATTCATACAGTAGAATCATAGAATTAGCCAGGTTGGAAAAGACCTACAAGATCATCCAGTCCAACCATCCACCTACCACCAATAACCCCACTAAACCATGTCTCTCAACACAACATCTAAATGTTTCTTGAACACCTCCAGGGTCGGTGGTGACTCCACCACCTCCCTGGGCAGCCCATTCCAGCACCTGACCACTCTTTCAGAAAAGTAGTATTTCCTAATGTCCAGCCTGAATCTCCCCTGGCGCAACTTGAGGCCATTGCCTCCCATCCTATCACTAGTTACAAGAGAGAAGAGGCCAGTAGTTATATGTAGCAGGAAATGCAAATAATGTAGCAGCCAAATAACACAAAAACGACACTAACACAAAAGTATCTTAATATTTAATCTTTATGGCAGAAGTTCTTATTAAGTAAAGTATAGAACTGAAAAACTAATAATTTAAAGACGTACGCTTCAGAATGTTTAGCAAATTTATAGGTTAAATATACAACCTAAAATGCAGTTAAACATTTTCAACTCACCATTGTGAACTGCCCACATTATGCGGAAAGCTGGACCACCAATCTCATCGAAAGGTTTCCTACGGGTGATTACCTCCCAGAGAATAATACCCCAGCTGAAAACGTCACATTTTTCACTGTAATTGCTACCTGGAAGAAATCAGAAATATACTCTGTTTCTTTCCTATGTAACTTTTCTATAGCTCATTTTTAATAAGCACAGTTTCATGTGAAAAATAGCTCTGTATACTTCCTTTCACCTCATATTTGCTTTCTTAAGAAAACAAGGTTTTCTAAAGTTGTTTGATTCAAGCTAACTCAAGTCTGAAATCATTTGACAGTATGATCATTAAGAATGCCTCTCTCTGGAAATCAGTCCATTTCATTTGGAGTCATCCTGAAATGATAAACGGAGTCAGTTTGGTTATATAATATCAAATGCAATTTATTACATTTCAAAGATCTTTTGAATTCAGAACTTAACCTTGCTTGATCTAAATATTCATGTTGAACTCACTTCTTCCATATTAATCAGAATGTTAGCCATTCCTGTCATATCCCTTGGTCTCAATTAATTACAGGTCTTTAGCAGAATCATAAAGTTACCATATAAAGCATCAGCAAATTCCCCAATTCTTCACTGTCTTATTTCCTCTCTGTTTATTATTCTTACTGTTTTTGTCATGCCATTACTTAAATCAAGTTCCTTGATAACAAGTTAAATATTTCTAAGTCTCCTGTTACAAGTGAAGACCTACGGGTGATATATAATAACATTCAGAGACTACAAAAGGAAGACTGTATGTTCTGTTGCCCTAACTCATGCAAACATTGAAAGAAATGGGAATGGTTAATAACATGGTAATGGGAGCGTAAATATAAATAATAATTTTAAAAATTAATGTGTAATAAGAAAATATTACTGAGACAAACCATTTCATAAGTAGTGGAATTAATGAAGCCTAGTTTCATGTCAATATCCATCTTATAACACCCAGTTGCAACAGGCTCCATGCTTCCTATGACCCGTCTTCCTCTGGCCCCCAGTACCTCTGACAAACTGCAAGGAAAGCAGCGTACCCTCGGACCAGTTCTTGCAGACTGGACAGTCTGAAAGCTGAACTGAACAAACAGGCTGCAGCCATGTACTGGAATTCCCTCTAAGCAAGGGCACTCATATCAACTTCTCTCATCTACTGATTTTACAAAGCTTATAAGAACTTGGTATTTCTGAAACTGTTTACACTTTATCAAAGTAGCTAAATGTGGCTAATGAATTCAAAAATTTCTGAAGGGGAATAACGAAGTCAGCTTTCTCTTCAAAAGGTAGCTGTTAACAATGGCAGATTATAAGGGAAGCAAAGCACTCCTTCAGTCTATGCAGTGACAGCACTTCTAGCTACACATTCACCCCATCTTAGGCACTCCACTTTTGCTAGTTATTGTCCCCAGCAATGGCAAGACAGGAGCCCAGCAAGAGCTTTAATGCTGCTGTGGGGAGCAAAGCACTAAAGAATTCCACCCCTCTCCCTTTTGTCGAAACTCCTGTATGGCAAGAAGAAAGTGACAACTTTTAGTCCTCTTGTCTCTGCCAGATCTGAAGATCTGATGAAGTCACTTTTCAGTGGATAAAGCTGTCTAAAAATGATTCTGGGTACCGATGGAGGAGCGAAGACCTTATAGTACACAGTGGCAAGCAGACAGCCTATGATGGGAAAGTAATGTTATTCTCCTATTTGAGCAAGGAAATCCTATTTTGAAGCTGAAAACAAATCCTGAAAAGTGATAGTTCAAAACCAGTATCTAACATAAGGAGAACATCCTATTGTTTCATTACATAACAGACCCAGGTAGAATAGCAGATGCATCACTCTTCAATATCCAATTATCTCAAAGCATTTTAAAAGTAGTTTTGATAAAGGGAGCTCAGAGCTTAGAGTGCTTGCTTCTCTTTCACTTTATTCTATCTAAATGATATTATTTTCATTTAGACTGTATCATCTGTTACAAGGGTCTAAGTGCCCTAATACTTAAAACTGTGAGAAAGTCATAATATTAGGGAAACCACATCAATAACCACTTTTTAAGTCTGTCACCTACAAGAGATAGTTCTTAAGCCTTTTTAGTTCTCGACTAAAACTTAATACTAACACAGTACCAAAATAATTTTACTGCTTATCCCACTGTTAATTTCTGATGCAGTAGCGCATGCAAACAAGTTTAACAACTTTGACATAATTTTAATAGTCATTTAGTACATTAATACCTTAATTTCTGTCCCAAGAGTAATTTGATATGCTGCGTCACAGAATTTACTAGATTCCCTGATCTTTCCTTTATACTGATTCTTGCATAAAGATTTGTGGCATCATCAACAAAAGCTTTCAGAAAAAGGTACATAAAGCCAACTGTAAACTGAAAGCTTTTGCTGCCGTCCAACAATAAATTTGCAGTACAATATTTCTTTGTTCTGCCCTGCTGAATTCATGTAGCAGAGAAATTAAGATGAGCACTGTAAATCCGCACTTCAGTGCTCTTATTTCAAAATCAGTTTTTATTTATTTCACTCAAAACCAAAAATTTTGCTTTAACACTGTTAGTGCAATTGATGACTTCTAAAAGAACACATCTCTAATTTACACATTTTCTTTTAATAGTAAACAAACGTTAAGAAAGGAAGCACTCCTAGCTAAAGTCAAAGAAACGAAGTAGATGCTCCAATATAAATTGACAGAATGGAAAACTTTGTGGCACCGGAGGGAAACAGAATCATCCTTGGATGATTCCCCAAAGTAGCAAGCAGAAGAATAAGGTACCTTCAAAATAAAAGCTCCAAAGGTGGTGCCCAGGAGAAAACCCTTCCCAGAAATGTTAACTCTGGACACTGCAAAACAGAACACCTGCTTTCTGAAGCAGGAAGATGACATCTCCAGATGCCTCCACTAATCACAATCAGTGGAAAAAGGTGTTTAATTTGCAATCTAATGACAATTGTATTATTTCTCTAGTAATAACAAAGCAATTATATCTATCTAATTATCAACTGTCATCAGCCTTTCCCAGCTACACTCAAAGAAATAACTTGTTTTCTTACTTAACTAAATTAACTATTAATAACAAGTTTCTCAGTATGCAGGGAAGAGGAAGTACATCAAACCTCTAGAGATGAAGAAAACTAAGAAAGAGACACAAAGAAAACCAGACAAAAATGGAATTACAAGAAAGTGGAGGTTTGAAAATGAAGGCAATTATGTTCAATTTAGTGACACTAACAGGCAAACTCTAAAGATAAAAGCTGATCAGAATAGAGAGTGAAAGTAATAACAGTATATTTAAATGTCAAGAGAATTTGAAATTACTTAAGAATCTCAGTAATAGCACAATACTTGTGAAATAGCCTTCTATTACTTAGCTTTACTTAGTTATTAACTAAAGAAGAAACTACAGCTGTCTAAAGGTATCCCTTATGTAAACCTTGGAAATGACACAAGGGTCTCACATCTTTAAGGAATTAAGAATAATACTAACACGATACAGTCTGCTTGGTGCTGCTCTTTGAAAATTTGCATAATTTTTGGCAATATACATACAGACTATAAAATAAAAGTTAGACGTCTGCCAAGACACTTTCAACTGCTATCTCTAACTTCAATATGACGATTGAAATAGAACTATAACTAATCGGTGTTTTTATTTCTTATACAAATACATTCAAAGTTGCACCCCTATAAAGAACGTATAATAACAACACCATAAATTATTGTTACCTTCAAAAACTTCAGGTGCCATCCAAGCAGCACTTCCCTTATTGTTGGTCATGTGTGTTTGAATATCACAGGCTGTACCAAAATCACAGATTTTTAGAACTGTCCCCCCAGCTACCAAGAGCAAACTGTCAAGGAGAAAAGAATAAAAAAAAAAAAAATCAAAGTTGTAGGATGAAATAGCCTGGTGATAAAACATGGAATTTTTATCCCAACAGTGATTCCAATACAAATGAATATCTGGGGCTTTGCTTCTCAATGCTTTAATTTTGTAATTTGAGAAATAATTAAGATCACTTGTGCCTAATCTGAGCATATAAAATAGTTTTTAAAGAATCAAATATATTTTGCCATTTATTCATATTTCTACGTGCTAGATTTTAAATATTCTCAGGCATAGCAACCCACTAAGTGTATATTGACAAAATTTAGTCTTTCGGATGGGAGAGAACAAAAAACAAATGCTGTAACAATTTTTGCCAAAAGAATTATGATTAAGACTCCCATTAACACCAGTCAGTGTAGTTATTTAAATCTTAATCAAAACTGGGGATATAAGAGAGAATTCAAGATTTGAAGTGTGACTTCACACTATAATTTGATCTGGTGTAAGTGCTGGCTATCACCAAAAGTGCGTGATCCTGCAGATCACTTTTTCCATCAAACCTGTGGAACCAGATCTGAAGGTTGTACAGCTCTAAGATGAGTCAGATCAACAAACTGCCTAGACAGAATAGATATTCCTTTTTATTTCAGTGGAAAGTGGTGAGAGATTTTGGCTATGGCTAGTGGAACGGGCAAGAGGAGAAGACAGAATAAGATGATCATGTCAGATTAAATAAGACAATATCAGATTAAATACGACATCAAAACCAACCAACCCAATACTCTCTTACTGAATACCACTACCCATTGTAAAACGGGGACACTTTACATGCCTCTGATTAGGAACCTTAGGAGCTCTATTCCTATGAAAATCCTCTCCTGTGAGAAAGGGCAGGAGCAGGATGTTTTTCTGGTTTAATGGAAATAAAGTGACTACAGTTTGTTTCCTGTACCATGCGCCATCACTGTAACTGAAGCTTCAAATGCACAGTTTTCATTTAGAATACAGTACATCCAATAAATGTATTATCAGTTAACGGTGTTTGTGCCAAATACTATGAAATTATTAAAAATCATCTTCAATTCAAACTGTAAGAAGAAATGAAACATAAGCCATAAACCTACTTTGGTGGTTTCAGGTCTCTGTGAATTAGAGCCTTTGGTTTCATACTGTGAAGATATGCTACTCCTTGGGAACACTGTAAACACCAACTCATTGCGTGTGCAGCAGTATAATGAGGCAGAGGTTCAGCACCATGCAGCACTGCAAAACAAAGGCACAAACTAAAAAGAACTTTATTGCATATTACAACAGATACAATGGAGTTAACAACATACCAATCAGAAAGCTGTACGGAACCTACATACTTATCACTGCAACTTAAAATATCCTTTTGCAGACTGTTAAATTAATGGAAATGTCAAAATAATGTCTAAGTTTTAGTATGTTTCTCCTAATACTTTTACACTAGTATTCTGCCAACCAGTGATTAACAATATGAAAAAAGTTGCTTGTTCTCAGGAAGAGGTAAAGTCTATGTTAAACAACTACACTGCGAATTCACGAGTAAGGGAGAGTTTTTTCAAATGATTTCCATAGGAAAATCTTAATTGACTTTTACAAATATTATCAAACTGCTATCAAGAAACAAATGAATAGGCTTAAAAGTAATTTTTTGAAGTATATTTCTTTCTCTTCAAATTTCTTTTAAGACATACATATGAAGTGACATTACATTTTTGATATTTTCCCTAACACCAGCCCTTCAGCTCCAGGAGGAGATATTAAAATGATACTCACCATTGTATAGAGAACCTCCTTCAGCATACTCCATAACAAGACACACCTTTGAGGAGAGGGGACAAAAAATATGGATGTTTTAAATGGAGGGACAGAAAACAGATTTTGTAAACCAAAAGTTCTCTGAGAGGATCTGCAATGTTCTACACCTAAGCTAATAGGACATTTAACTATGAGGTAGAGTCAGGCATAATGTAAACAGAAATTAGCTTTATATTTAATTCCCACCGTAAGTTAGGAAATAAGGGAATGCACTTTCTCCCTTCCCTCCCTCATCTTAAAAATCAAGCACCGTCTTCAGACTGCAATTCATTTGCCTTTACTATTTTCTCAGAGTGGCTTTCAACAGTTTTAAGTACCACATCAAAAGAATGTAGTTAGTTTTAAGAAAAAGGTGATGCAGCATTATTTTAGAAAATTACAAATTCCACATCAGAATTAGTTAAGGACATATTTGTCCTGTCACAGTACTTGCTCTTCTGCTTTCACTATTTGTGGGACCGTATGCAGCTGTGCCATGAAGACAGCAAATCCTGAAAACCGCATAGACGAGAACAGGATCTGATTTACAAGCTATGATTCATGCGTCGCTAATTTATTTCATTTCTGCACTGCTGATTGGCAATTAATAGGACTATACGTCTGAATGACACTGCATATGTAATATGCTAGATGCCATTTTGACAAATTGAAATATAACCAGTGTTTAAAAATGTTTTTTAGGATTTTCTTGAAGAATGTTATTTCTCCTAACAGAGGAGAGAAAACAACAACAGAAAACACATCTGAAAATATTAACCAACCTACACACCTCTATCTATACCTGCACCAATAAGCCTTATTGCAGCTTAAACATATCAAAGTTATATAAAGCACACTTTTTGGTATATAAATTACACATTTATGTGTTGATGCTTGCATATGGTAAGCTAGTTACCTTTCGTTGCACTGACAAAGCTATAACTTACTGGGTTTAGACAGGCTCCATATAACTTGACAATATTGGGATGGTTTACTCGTGACAATTGTCGAAGCTGCAATACAAATCACACTTAATTTCAAACCATGGGAAAAAAATGCTAATGATTTATTTTCACATCTATAATTCATACACAACAGCAGCAACTAAAGTTTTACGCGTCTGCATAAACCTCGATGGTGATTTGAGAAATTACAAGACTAATGTCATTTTTTGCATTTAAATTTATATAATTAGATTTGTGTCTAATTTAAACTGAATTTAAAAGAAATTTTCAAGAAATGAAATTTAAAGACTTTTTCTTTTCAGATGTAGTAAGAACATTAAAATCATAAGCACTGTGCACCTCTGGCTTTTTAAAGGTTTTGTGGTCTTGTGCTTTTCCTTCAAGTCAGACTGCCTAACCTCATAAGTAATCTAAATTATAATGGCTTTACAAGCAACAAAGAAAGCTACTCTTCTGGGAAAAAAAAAAATGCCACAAGCCTATAAAATATACTACTGGGTTTAATATTCATGTGATGCAGTTCCAAGAGCCTACTGCTGCTTGTTCTGATAGTGTTTAGAAACATGCGTACTATAGAGAGGAGACTATTTTGCACTGAATTTTTCTTTACCCTTAGACAGAAGGAAAGGCAAAAGGAATTTTTTTCCTTTACATAGACTTCTGAGGCAGCTTATGCTTTTTGCCATTTGGTCTATGGATCTAATGGTATTTTTTCTGTGCATCTTGGAAGTTCTAATAAAACCGGAATATTACATCTGATGCTTGCACTGTGTAGGCCTTCTTGAATCCCAGTAATTATTAAAAATTTCTTGGATTCTCAGATCTCCTTCTAACACAAAAATGCTAAGAGACTCATCTGATCTACTCGGTATTAAATTAGACTAAGATTAGAAACACTGAAAACTTACAGTATTAATAAACAGCATTTTTACATAGAGAGACCTGTAACAAATATGCTTCCTTTACTCCTTAAATATGTTACATTTTTAGTTCAATGGCTAAGTGATTTATTTTTAATAAATTTTGTCTATCTCAAACATCTTAGATTCTTACTAAGCAGCGTGACATGATACACCTCATTTAAAATATCTAGCACTTAATTCTAGAAAACATTATACATCTTGGGAAGTTTATCAGTATATCTGAACTACCCAAAATCTTTTTAAGAAAATAGACATTGAATGGATGAATGACTTGTCCTTAAACGATTCACATGTATTAATAAATCTACACATAAAAATGACAGAATGATTCAAGCTGTTGAATGAAGATCCTAGCTCAAGCACCTGGAAGTATTAATCAGCTCCAGGACACTGATGGGTATTTCAGCTGTGTCTTGACTTCACACTGAGACAGAATCCAGAAAGCGGTGTTTCCCCTGCCTCTCTTTTCCTCTTTCCTTCCAGTTTTTATGAGAGTGAGCTAAAGGAGGTGCAATGTGCTCTGACTGTCCTATCTAGCATTGTACTGGGTACCTTAGACTGCATGGACTTCGTAAAACAGACATAGTTTTTAATACTCAAATTTAACATGAAAAGAAAACAAGCTCTACCAAAATCCGTGATTGCCAAACTTACTGTACCTCTACAATGAAGGCTTTTCTTTCAGATTCACTTTCTATTTGTTTAATGGCTACATCCTTTGCTCGCCATTTTGCCTTGCAGACCACACCAAAGGCTCCTCTTCCAACAACCTAGAACGAGATGATACGAAACTCTTAAGTTAAAGCTTGATATGTTTTAATTTTCTGCTCAGAACTTCACAAATAGAAAAGAAATTTAACTTATTTATCTTCTGTATTACTCTATGCTTGCTAGTAATAGAGGAATTCAAAACTCTGAAATTAAAATGCATATGCAAAAAACTATACAGAACTATCCTGAAGTCTGGATGGGATGTTCAGTATGATCACAATTATCCTTCCACTTTCTTGCAGGGGCCTCAATAATGTCAGAAACGGAAAATTTTCCTGTGAGTCTTGCAGGTAACCACAGTGTCTATATAACTATGCTTTCCCCATTTTTCTTGATGTCTGTTGGAATCACATTGCCTAAATGTAATACAAAGACAGACAGGAGCTATAATCTTCTCTGCTGTCATGGTTTTGTGATTTTCGGTTATTGGTATTCCACATCATAACATCATGTAGTGGACATACCTAGTTCTCAGAAGAGAAGGACTACTACATTCCCCACGGCACTTTGCTCCTCTGTTACCATTTTCCAGCCGGAGGGAAAAAATAAAAGCTCACAGTATAAAAACTTGCAGATCACGAGACCTCGTCCCTTTTTCCGCCGTCTCTCGTCTTGGCAGCACCTCGCTCTCCAGCCGTCTTATCGTCGGTAGTAGAGTAAGGCCTACCTTGATTTTGGGACATTCTCTCTCTCTGTATTGGATTTATCAGCTTAAATTGTAATTATATTGTATTATAGTGTGTTGTTTTGCATTCCGATATCTTATTTAGTAAATTAGTTTGTTCCTCCTCAGATTGTTGCCACTGTTCTTTGCTCTCAGGACCATCTCCTTCCCCTTTTCCCCTTTTCCCTTTTCCCGGGGCGTGGACCCGTGGATCCCCCGTCCCCTTTGTCACGGAACCGGGCCGAACGCCCCATAAACCGTTGACATCTGCAACTTCACAGAAGCTGTAGTAGCCACTTCACCATACTATGTTATCCAAGAAGCCTTTAAAAATAGAAAACATCTGTGAAGAAGCTCATTATTTAGAACAGTTTTTACAAACTCAGCATGAGAATGAAAGCAGGACAGAAAGAAATGCCCTTTCTCTGTGAAGTTACTTTCAGTTATGAGTGAGTTATAAAGTACTGTCAATTCAAATTTCACTTATTTTACTGCACTTTTTCAGGGGAAAAACAGCAATGTACAGGAACAAGAACAAAACTTGCATATGCAATTTAAAATTGAAACAAGACCATCATCCACAGTGACTCTAGCTTCTACAGGAAAGCACAGACAAGCAAGTAGTTATATAAATATATGCCTGAAAGAGAGAGGTTGGAGAAGAAGAGGAGAAAATGGAAGGTACAGAGAGGCATAAAAGAAGCTAAGGGACAGGAGCTCCTTGAAAAGAGTGCAAGATGGAGCAGGTATGAAGGATGGGGAAAGAAGAAAAGTACAAGGGGCTTGATACGTTGGTCTCAGATTCAGAAGCTGGCCATAGCAGCTTTTTTGGGGGAGGGAGTGGTAGGTAAAGGAGAAGAGAAGTGGAGTGGGCAGAGAAAACAACAAGCGTGGAGTGGAAGCGTTTACAAATGTGATTATAATAACAGTGCATTATGGCAGAGTTTAATTTTACTGAAATGGGTAACACACACCCACATAAATATTATTTTAGTTCGAAAAACAGACTTCCAAAATTACATTCAGTCTTCACTAGAGCCGTATTTATTTATAACTTTATCCAAAAAAAAAAAAAAAAAAAGAGAGAGAGAAAAGGTGCTTTGGAAAAAAAGAAGAGAATATTCAAAATTTTAAAATAAAATACAAAAAAAGAGATGGCACAATTAAAAGACAGACAAAAAGTATAAACCGGAAAATCTGATACTGCATCCACATTATAAACATTGCAGAGATTCTTACAGGATTGTTAGTGAAGTCACTCCTTAACAGAATGTCTTCTTACAAGTAAAACATAGTTCAGGGCAGTTCAGTGAGTAACTGCACATTCCCAATGGTTAAACAATGCAAAGTGCCTGCTGCCTGAATGCTCATCCTTTGAGGCAGTAATATTTAATGGTTTTGCCTCAAAAAATTGAGATGCCCCACCTGTATAGAGGTAACTTTAAAGTAGATGTGAAGGCAACAGTGTCCAGGAATGTACAACCTGCCAAGGCCCCGTGTCACAGTGGCCTGTGACTATCAGGTATGTAAACTATGCTCTAGTGATGTTCAGCCTACTAGGTTTCATAACAAATACATAGTGAAGCTGATTTCCCCTAAGAACAGGGGAACAGAGGCAGATGTATTTATAGCTGCAGGTACATAGCTGAAGACCTGCTACAATTTCATGCTAAACATCACAAAATCTACAGTCAAAGGGCCGATCTGAAGAGAAAATCAAAACAATCCAGATTTTTATATTAAGAAAAGAAGTATGTGAGACCTTCTTGAAAAGTCATTTATGGATAGGAAAGACAGCTGCCCAGGAATGGTGATCAATGGCATTTTTCTTTTCTGGTTTCCTTAATACACTCAAAAAGACTGTCTCTTCTACATCATAGCACACATGCCCAGCCTTCTTACCTTCACCCACTACATACTGAATCTACCAGAGAACTACAGCATGTCCACCACATGCTATGTTCTTTCTTCCCAAAAAGGGACATGCTGACTGTAATGCCTTTCTCCAGCTACAGCATAGGACCAAGACTCTTCTCATGAAATAACATACACCAACTACTTTCTTGCAGCCCACAAGATAGTTTGGAAACCTGGAGCCAAACAAATGATCACTTACTACAGAAAAATAAATGGTAAACACTGAGTCATCTGAAGACCTCAAGACCCCGAAGTCTATTTGTTACCTTCTCTTCTCACTTAGACCACGTTTTGCACAAAAACACCCAAGTTACTGACCTTGGAAGCCCCCCACCTTCTTCCAGTAGCACAAGCAAGCTGTCCTTCACAACATCCCTCCACACCCCTCACAACCAGATTGACAGTTGATGAAAACTCTCAATCTGTTGGTGCACTGTATGTTTGCACTTCATAAAAGCACTGATTTACTAAACACATTGAAACCAAGATCATCTACTAAGCAAGCACACTTAGATAGTAGCCTGGTCACAGCACAGCAGTACTAAGGAAATGCTGTTAAATAAAGCAGGATGTCACAGAGCAACTCGTGCATGAACTGCACTGGTACCAGCAACTCAGTTCCAAGTCTGCTGCTATTCTACAACACAAAGACACCCAAACTGATGGAGTAACTGAGAACTTTATCCTCTGCTTAGGGAAAGAGAGTTGTGCACATAATGATTTGTCCTATCTGGAGACAACTGACATTAAGCCTGAGTGAGTCTCCATTTCTAAATGTACAGTTACTCATATCCTTAATGTTTTTTGACTATAGCTCATAGCTCCGTTCCATTCAATCCAGTGATGTGGAGGAGGAAGAAAAAAAAGCCACTCAAAGATACTTCAAACCCTTCAAAGATTTTGAAGATATCACATACAATCCAAAGACATCAGATAAAATCCAATGAAAAATTTCACTTTTTTTTTTAACTTAGACTACATAATTTACAACAATATCTGATAAATGAAGTTTGCTTTTTGAGAGGCTAGTTGTATCTTCCCTTGCTGAAAAGATTTGTGTATCTATATTTTTCACTCTCTACAACTATCTGAAAGGAGGTCGTAGTGAGGTGGGGGTCATCCACTTCTCCCAGGTAACAGGGCAAGAGGTAATGGCCTTAAGTTGTATCAGCAGAGGTTCAGGTTGGATATCAGGAAAAATTTCTTCTCAGAAAGAGTAGTGAAATAGGCTGCCCAGGGAGGTAGTGAAGTCACTGTCCCAGGAGGTGTTCAAAAAACATGTAGATGTAGCACTTGGGAACATGATTAGTGTGTATGGTGGTGATGGATTGAAGCTTGGTCTAGATGACCTTAGAGGTGTTTTCCAATCTTAATGATTCTGTGAGTCTATGAGATTTACAAGTATACATTTATATTAGTAACAAATATCTCTTGCATTTGATTTCACCGTCAAATTCAGCCCATAAGCCAATACGATAGCATACTCTGCCCTGAAGATAAATCTATGACTATCTGCAGATTTAATACCAAGAATCTGTAAATAAATACCACTAATCAGATGCAGTTGAGGACATCCTGCCAATGATTGCTAAAAAAAAAAAAATAACAAAAAAAAAATCAGTGTCAAGTGCAAACAGGAGGAGTTTACCAGACAACGCAGTCAAGGTTTCATAACAGTTTATCAGTGACTTTGTGCCTGCTTGTGCAGAGGCTTAAACTTCAGGAGAGGACACAAATGCAATAAATATTTATCTGGGATACAGGGAAAACAGAGAAGAGTGAGCAAACATCAAGAGCAGTGATGGATTGGATACAAACTTGAAGTTTACTGCATATGGTAACCCACAGTATGTCTTTCTTACATAATGGGGAAAAATATTTACTGTAAAAGACATTCTTTATAAACAACAGAACGAATCTAGTGCTAGAATCCACTTTCATTTTTTTATTCCTTTTAGGTTTTCAACAAACTTATTCTTTAAAGGACTAAGTGTTGGAATTTGTCAGAACAGTTCAACAAAGGCACTGAGTAAAGTTTCCTTCAACACCGTGTACTGGAACTAAGTAACTTAATAGCACAGGAGGAAAGCGCTGTCTGAACTTTAATTTCTTCATGCTCATTCCTTCTTGTCCCCTGCTGCTGGTGCCACACCATATGTTTGGGCAGTAGCGCATATTCTGAATTATATGAAGCACAGTTAATGGAATTATTGACACAACAAATCAATAAACAGCAGTTGATCCGTAGCACCGTGTATGTTTGGAAAATGATCTAAAAATAAACACATTCTTTTGGTAAAAGACTTTGGCCCTTTAAATATCTTATAAGATAGAAAAGGAAAACACAGGGCAGATTACAGGTTCAGAAGCAGAACAGTGTTGCTTCTACTAATCCACATAATAGTTTGTCAAGAATCACTGAGTTAGTACTTGACACAGACTTTTTAAACTGGCAGAAATGCTTAAAGAGCTTTATAGATCAAAAAGATTGTACCTGAATATATTCTTCTCTCTATAAAACTCACACCAGTAAAAAGTTACGTTTTAGTGTGTGACAAAACAACATAGCAAAAGAGAGTGCCATTTGCATGTTTTCCAGATAGTGTATTTAGAGTCTTATTTAAAGAATATGAACCATACAAGATCCATGGAACAAACATTACCTCTGCCTCTGTGTACAAATAGTATCAAATGCTGTACGTAAACAAAGATACATGATACTGACTGGTAAGTATGTAGACTATACCCGCTGCTAAGAATGTAGACTAGAAATCATGTAGGAAAAAGAGACTGCAGATATGTTAAGGATGTATTTTGTACCAAGGGATGTGAAAAGTATTGTGTTCCCTAACCAAATTAGGAAAATGCATGAATGAAACTACATGTATTTTGATGCACTATTCCCCTATCAAACGTCAAAACTGTACAAAGATTAACTTCAATTTTATATCAGCTGTTTTCTATTCATACAAATGTATTAAGAAACAGAAATAGTTTTTATCCCTATCCATGAAGTTTCCATGTCATTTAGCTCTGTATGTTGGATACATGGTGCTTTTCCTTCTAAAAAGACATTGCTGAATATGCTCGACAGCAATAAAATGTAATAACTCCCTGGTTAGCATACAGAGTATTCTTTGGAGAACTGCCTTCATCATTTGCAACATCTACACTACACTTTTGTTTATGGTTATGGGAAGCAAGACAGGCATTTCCAAATTACCAAAATGGAACAAAACCTGTGTTCCAAACAAACAGCAGTCTCTGAAGTGTCTTTAATGTCTGTTCATCTTTTTTATTGCTGGCATATTTGGAAATGAAAGATTCAATGAACCATTTGGAACCCTCAAGCTTCAAACACAATACAAGATGGAGAAAAAAGTTTGACAATGCAAAAAAGTAACAAAAGAACCCACAAAACCCAGGTTAGAGGCCCTGAAATATATACCTAAGTTTTCTATTATTCATTTTGGCAGCATCAAATTCCAACTTCTGTTCCCCTGTGTTTGTTATGCTTTATTATGCAGGTTGAAGTAAATCAGCCCCATGCCATGAATGACTGTGGCCATTACTCTGGCAGCACTATTATGAAGGAGCTCAGATCTGCCAATTCTTACAGCTGAGTTCTTTGACAGGCTGAGTTTATTTGTACTAGTGCTCAACCCAACTCTAAACATTACTTGTCCTTTTTGGGATTGATACAGCAAACAACAACAAAAATTCACACAACTCCAAAATAATAAAAAAAAAACCATAAGCAATCCCACTAACATCTAGATATTATGTCTAGTTTAAGATATACAAAAATTGTAAGAAAAAAGATTTCTTAATGAAAAATCAGTGATTAAAAAACAATTTGTATTCTTAAATATACTTAATTTCTGTTTGCCACAAACTGATGCAGGCAGTCCTTGTTTACGAAGGCATCATCTACTGGAGTTGGACAACACTGTGCCACTATTATTTGGTGACTTGGCTAAACTGAGTTCAATTCTGTTGTAAGTAATAAGTAATCATTCTCTTTTCAGCTTCTTCAGAACATGCTTATGGAGTATCAAAATACCATTATGCTTGTTCCTAATGTTATGAGTGCTTCCACAAATTTTTTTTTTTTTTTTTGCTTAAGTATACAACTCCCTGTATGTAGATAGCTCACTCATTCTAAGAAATGCGTGCAACTCAAGCAAAGATAACAGTTTGTCAGGTTACACCTTCATTCCAACTTTTTACATACTCACAGCCTCAAGAACTGAAACCATTTCAATTAGCTGTAATTTAAAAATATTAACAAAATATTTGTCCCATGGTCTAGTATTAATCATCTTATTCTATTACAGCAGCATAGATGGGGAGATTCAATTTTCAGACAAAATGCTGCATAAAGCAGCACTCTAGGTAAAGGACTCCAACATGAGCCTGGCTTGCTGGTCTGATACAGCCTGGTACAGTGCTGGTCTTCAAAAGCATTGTGCAGTCGGTAAAGTAGTTCTAGAATCCATAGGGTAGGACAAGTAAGGGTTACATGAAGATTGTTTTGTTGTTCTATTTTTCCCAGGGAAAGACCTTCCCCCCATATTTCTGATAGCAGTTACATTGTCATTCGGTTGTGACATTACCTGCTGCATTAAGCATGGATGTTTATTATTATCTCATAAATAAAGCTTACTTTCACCACTGGCATACAAGAACCTGCAAAGTTTCTTTCCCAAGCATTCTTTATGAGCGTGAAGTAGCAGTATATTTTAGAGGATGCAAATCAATCCATTGAACATAGATATATGCGTATAAAAAAATGTAAAGTCTTACATTAGTGGTTTAGCAGATTGTTAGCAATTTTCTAATGTTTTATTGCAAGCTAGATTTCATCCACATGAAATTGATGTTGTGTAATTTTGCCTCTAAATTCACACTCCGGTTTACACTTCAGTTGTTTTGTCATGTAGTTGAATGGTGAGAATCTTCGCTGATATAATTTAAAAAATTAAATAGTCCTTTGAATTAAATCAGAAACGCATTTAAACTAAATCACAAAAATTCTGTCTTACGCTTTCACCTTCTACTCATTTGTCAGCTTTGCTTTGGGATGCCCACCTTTGCACCTTAAAGGCTTACTTTCTGGAAAAGGTGAGAAGTTGCAGATGTGACTAACTTCAAATGGATTCCTAATGACTACCCTGAGCTCTTTAGAACCAAACCTTTTGTACTCAAATCAGATATCCAAGAGTATTGTTCAGATCTCAGCTCACACCTGCAGTTCTTGTCTATGCTCCTTCCAGTCGTGAAGATTTCTGGCACAGGTATTCTGTAACTGAACACAATCCTCCAGGGATTGTTTTTATAAAAACAACAAGTCTTACACAGATTTAGTAACAGTTTCATGTTCAGCAACAGTTTACACAATCCAGTGTTCCCTTGCAGCTCAAGGAATGTAACTGGTTACTGCATCTCATTAACTTCGTAAAGTTAACTACTATAAAGGAGAGTAAAAAGGATTTGTCTCACTGAATTCCTGATATGTTTGTCTCTAAAGTGCTCTGCTCACAAATTTCAAGGATCGCTACACAATTTTCAGCACACTTCTCACATAGCTGATGAAATTATTCACCTGTTTCAAAAATATCTAATGAAGGTAAACTGAATCCTTAGCTACTAGCACCTCAAGTAGATTTGCTAAATTCAGTATTTAGAAAGCTGACATATTCATCTTAAAGAAAACATTCCCCTACATCCCCTCCAAATTAACTACTGTTCAATTAGATCGTTGAATGCACACTTCAATACATATTACATCAGGAGAGTGTTAAAAACACTTTAAAGTAATTTACATCTCCATCAGCTCAAAAGTAACTTGCAGCTGAGCAAACATGGTGATGATTTTCAACCTATGTCAGGCAGTGCCTGGGCAGGACCACAGCATTTAATTTAACTCCAACTCATTCTTAATAATTATCTCCATATTTTGCTTTGGCCTAAGCTCTTCTAACAATGAAAAGATTGCTTGGTTGGAGACATGGTTGACTTATGCGAAGTAATAATGCAGGATAGCCACATATTGTCACATGTGTGGTAGATAAAACAAAATATGGTATATTCTTGGTAGGATCCAGCAGAGATCAGCTAAACCTAAATGGAAGTTCACTTATAGATCTCACGTTTATTAGCAAGGACTCAGTGCCTTCAAGTATTTCAGAACTTCCATATCTATTAATAAACCCGTGGCAGAGTGGAACTGCTATCTGCTGACAAGACAGCCTTGATAATACAACAGCAAAGCTATGATTATACAAGCATTCATTTGAGTTTCCAGTGTAGATCTGTTGACGCTCCATTGCGAAACATCTGAAGCTCATCGGGTATATAAAAGTTAGACCATTTTGAGTACTTACAGCCAGTTAAAAACCTTTGAAAGCTTCTGAATCTGCAGAGAGAGTACTGAAATTTTTCATTAACAGCATATGTTTTGTTATGACTGTAAAGTTGTTAGAAACTGCACCATGAATTGCACCTGTGAATGCCCACAGAACCATGCTCAGACCTTGCTTTCCTTAATCCACCTGTTTTACTGTAAGGTAGATCTTAACTCTTTCACTGTGCAATGACATTTAGACTGTATTCAGCACTATGGTAGCCCCATTGCCTAATAAAAGTTTCTCATAGGACAGGTATAAAAAGCGTAACTCAAAATGTTACAACAGCTGTCAGCAGCTTTCCTCATGACAAGAACACTTCATCAAGGCTCCCTTGCTTATATTACATGAGATTTGTCACCTCCAACAGAAATACTACTTTGAGGATAATGCAACAATCACATTAAATAAAGCACAAATTGCTGCTTAGGCATCATCTCTACATAGATTTTTTTAGATATACTCCTGTCTCTGCAGGTGCTACTATGGCAAGTATGTAAGGCATACCCATGCTCTGAATGCTAAAACTTGGAACGATAAATTCCAGTTACACCAATTACACGCTAAGCAGCTCCATATTTCCTACATGTAAATGGCAATACAGCCCTTGCTAATAGTCTTCCCAAGGGTGCTGCGAGGATTAAAGATTTGCATAGTGTTTTATTCATTCAAAGTGCTATGTGTAAGGCATTATATGTGTTACTAACTTTCAGGAGCCACCACTGGGCACCTTTTCAGGATGGCTAAATTCCTATCAACTTTATTTTCTTCTTTGGGTGAGGAGAGCAATTTCTCCTGAAAAATGTGACTTGATCCTTGTCCATTAGTAAGCAATGCACAAGCATCAACATACCGTCAAATGCAAAAATACCTTTGGTTCCCAAAAATCATGAAATTCCCTCATTTCAACAACAGTTAAATGTATAAAGGAAGAGGAAATCTTAGAGAGTCAAAAAAAATCATCATGACTGCAATATCCATACAAAGGAAAAAAGGCTATCTTTTGGAAAGCATTAGGAGAGCTTCCAGTGTCTGATATGGTGAAAGCTGAAGGTACCATGATGCTATCTGAATACAGCACAACCTGCTCTGGTGTTCTACTGAAATACCACAGACTTTGTTTTCTGAGCTTTCCCAGGCTATGTGAGCCCAGTATAGTGATTATGACCAAATTAATGTCTAGCATGCCATTTAATACGAGATACTGCTTGTTATACCCATGAAAGCCACTACAAAAAGCTAAATTTTATTTCACACGAGTATCTTAAGGAAAAAAAAGATATGATAATTACTGAGAGACAGTAATCAACAAATAAAAGCACAAAGACTATTTCAGCAGGCTTGGATGGCTCTTTGGTCCCAACCACAAACTAGCCTGAATAAATTCAGCATGAATCTGCGTGAAGCAGCTTCATGCCAACAGAGGCATCACCAGAGGAGAGAAGTCCAACAGGAATATTTTGTGTGTTTCTGAGTTTTGAACACCCCCGCAGTAGGTGTATATGCTTTAATAAAGGAGTTAAACTTTACCAGCTCCCATACATCTTGTTTCTACAAGAAATCCAGGAGGCAAAATGGCAGGTATGAAATTCTGTGCTGTATCCTTCAATTCCAACTTCGAAGAACTTTAGAGAGTCACTTCCTGTGAAACTTTGTACAGAAGCGGGAGATTATACTATGTTACAAGGTAACCTAGTGCCACTTCCTGGGTAACAGTGACAAGTCACAGGTGAAGTGTTACAGATCCACAAGTGCAACATAGTCAGCCTACGCTAAAAAATAAAAGACGCGCCCTTACAACTGTTGTAAATTTGGGAAATCGTTGGCACTGATGCAATGAATATACACACAACGATGCAGTTAGGTGGCAAAAAGAGAATGCAGAGGCACTCAGAAAAAGAGATTTGAAAGGAACAACGAAAATAACAGTTCCTCCTTGTGATAGCGCTTGACAACTCCCCGTACTAAAACGCGTGACGTTCTGGGAATTTTAAAGCCCGGAACGAACAGATCCTGCTAAAATAAAAGCCCACATTGGAGCCCCTCGCTCTCGTGTCAGCAACAAGCGAGGGACCTGGCACTTGCACGCCTTTTCCTGCCCGGCGCCAAGGACTGTGGCACCCAGGGGGGGACACACAGGTACGCGCCGGGAGCTCCGCAGCGCCGCAGCCCCTTTCGAGCACGGAGCGCGGCCCTGGGGCAGGCGCCGCTCCGCGAGGCCGCGCCGGGGGAGGCCGGGCTGCCACTCACCTCTTCCACTTCGATCTCTTTGTAGTCAATTTCTTCGAAGTTGAGGACGGGGGGGGTTTCAATCATTTCAGCGGAGGCGGCAGCGGACATCCCTCCTCTTTCACCTGGGGGAGGAGAGGCCAGGGCAGGCCGGGGGCCGCGGTCGGTGGGCCGGGCCGGCGCTAGTCGGGGCGCGGCGGCGGCTCCTGCCCTCCGCGCGAGCGCAGGTCGGGGAGGGCCTGGCCGAGGCGCCGCCGCGCGGGGCGAGGCCGCATCCGCGGCAGCCGCGGGCCTCAGTGGCGGCGGGCGGGGGCCCCGCCGGCGGCGCCGCCGCTCTGCATCCCGAGCCCTCTCGCACCCCCGCGCCGCGCCGCGCCGGCCGCCCTAGGCCGCGGCCTCTCCGGCGCCTGGCAGCCGCCTCGGCAGCGCGTCCCCGGCGAAGGGAAGGGGCTCCCCTGGGGCCGAAGCCGGCCGCCTCCGCCCGCCCCGGCGGCAGCAGCGGGCGAGGGCCCGCGGCGGGGGTGGGGGAGCCGCTCAGAGCCGCGCCGCGGCCGCCGCTGCTGACATCAGAGCCGCTTCCTGCCGCCCCGGCCTGGGGACGCGGAGGAGGGAGCGCAGGGGGAGGGGGCGGGAAGTGGAAACGCGCCGGCAGCCGCTGCTACTCAGGCGGCCGCGGAGGGGCCACGGCCTGGCGGCGGCACCGCCGCTCCGCCCCCCGCTCCGCCGCCCGGCTCCGCCAGGGGGAGCTTCGCCGGCCCCGCTTCCTCTTCCTGTAGCACTGGCGCCGGGAGGGGTGGGCACGGGTGGGGTGTCCCGGTTCCCGTCGTGGTGCCGGCAGCGAGAAATGCGGGGTGTCTGCGGGACGCGGCGGGGTGGGGACCGAGGGAGGCGTCGCCATCTTAGCCGTAGGGCAGCGAGAGGCGACCCTTGGCGGGCGGTAGTGCCCTGGGGCTTTACGGAGGCCGGCGGGCGCACAGGTCCCCATCATTTCACCTCTATAAAGTTCTGAAATGTTGGATATACCTGTTCCTGACGTGTACGTATGTGCGTTTATTTAGGAAGGAGGTATGCACATGGTGGACATGCATCCTGGGACTTGTTTTCTCTGAAGACAGAGGCGCAGTGCAGCACCCGTGCTGTAAAGCAGCGCTTACTCACGAAAGTATGTGCGTAGGAGGGCAGCTGGGGAGTAGAGGGTAATTTACTGTTGTAAACACATAGCAGAAAAGGGATAGGACTGCGGAATGAACGCACACCTCCACCGCTCCCTTTCCTGTCCACAACGAATGGAAATCCGAGCCTGCGCTGCCAACAGCCAGAGCCTGCTTGCACTTCTGGCTTGAGCAATGCATCCGTATCTTGGTGATAGAGCTCCCAGATTTAGCGTTTAGGGCTACCCACAGTGTGAAACCAGTGGTGGGATGAAGTGTGTGTGGTTCCTGTGTCTCACTGAAACAGCTGTGCTCCAGTGCCATGTGTTTAGCCTCCACGCAATGTATAAAAGTTATGCTACTGTAAAATACTAACAGCATGTATTTTTAGTAAATTTGGTGAACCTTCATAGCTTTCTTGCTAAAATGTTAAAAAATGTTTGTACCTTGCAGTGATGTTAAGTAAATAGGATAGAGAGCTGATTTACAGAATGAGCCTGAAAAAGCTGTTTAAACAATTAACTAGGAAAGAGAAGACCAGTGAGTGATATGTGCATTAACTTACCATCATGATGGTGCAGATGTTGTTAGAAAGAGTAGAATAAAAGCACTCTTGTTTCTGTTACTGATTTTTTTTTTCTATGATACTTTATCATTTTGGGTTTTTTGCTCCCCCCATGACTTTTTTTTTTTTTTTTTGTCAGCTTTAGTGTCTTGTCCAGGATTTCCAAATGTATAGCAGTCCAGAAATCCCCAGACAAACTTGTGGTGCATGCACCAACTGACTATGTTGCACACATGATCAAACTTGTCTCTAGAACGGGTTGGATTGGTGTGATTGCATTGTACAAGTGACCTTTGTGTGCATGGGGAACAGACTCATATCCTGAATATACTGAATTCTTGTTGCTTCTTGATTATCCAATATGTTTTGCTCTAGAATGATCTAAAGATGCCTGGGTTAGAAATGGAAAGGTTTATCACAAAATCTGGTTAATATCTACTTCATCCAGAAATGGGATTGATTATTCAGAGCTCCTAGTTTCTCAGAGATTATATTTAGGTTCACATGTTCATAATGGCTGAGGTGTTCTCCAGATTTGTAGTCTCTGGATAATTAAGAACTAGCACCTGCTTATACTCAGATGTATTTTTTAGTTTTGCCTGCATGAAAGCCACCATTAGTGCCAATCTTTATCACAAAGTGACATGGAGTTCCCTGCAGGAGGGTTAGAACTAGATGGTCTTTAAAGTCCCTTCCAGCCCAATGCCATTCTATGATTCTGTGATTCTGTGGTGTCACAAATCACAGAATATCCCCCACTGGAAGGGACCCACAAGGATTGTTGAGTCCAAGTCCAGAATCATGCCAAAATCAAACCCTATGTCTACAAGTGTTGAAACACGTCTTGAACTCTGTCAGCTTGGGACCATGACTACTGCCTTAGGGAGCGTGTTCCAGGTCCACCTCCCTTTAGTGAAGAGCCTTTTCCTAATACCCGACCTGACCCTCTCATGAACACACTTGTACCTGACCGTGATAACTTAAAGGAAAGTTCAATACTAGTGTTCAAGCAGGTATTGCTTCTATCTTAGGTGCTGACTGTGCAATATATTGCCTTTTGGAGAATGAAGAATATGGATTTCTGAGGTTTTAAGAGATTAGGTCAGGTTGAAAACAGACTCCTAACATTTAGACATCTCTCTGACAAATATGTAGTACTGAATGGATTGCATCAGTCCTCTAATCACCTTTAAGACAGATTCAGGACAATGCATAGAGTCAACCAGAGACAAAAATTGCAGCCTTCAGTGTGGTATTAGATACAGTTCTCAACTTAAAACTTTTTTTTGTTGGATTTGTGCTCACATATTATGCACTGGGGAAGGTGAACTACATTAGCGCTTTTTGGAAAGATGGCTAAGTGTGTGGTGGTACTTTAGATGGTGGTTGGGGTCTCTGATGATAGTAACTGAGTATTTGGATTTCCGTTAGTTTCATTGACCTCTCTTGAGGATATACATCAGGCAAATGATAGTTGCTGTCTTTTATATTTTAATAGTTTGATTCCTCTGTAACTTTTTTTTTTTTTTTTGTGGATGAGGATTAAAAGCAGAGAGGAAAGCACTCCAATTATAGTTGTTTCTGCAGTTCATTTCCGTTCTGAAATTGATGTAGAAATATGTATCTTGAAAATAATGAGTTCTCCCTTTTGTGAAAGTGGAGTCATCATTATCAAAATGTCAGCATTGTGAAGATCAGATAGGATTTTAAGAAAGTGGAAATGTTGCTGTTACTTCTTTTTGTTTTCTGACTGACACAGTCTTAATTAGCTGTGTGTTGGGTTTGAGGACTGAGAACAACCTGTGCACTCTCAAATAGAACAGTTTTTAAATATTTATTCAACAAACACATTTGAAGTTTGAAGGAAAAAAAAGCACTCCAATTGCAACCATCACAGGCCTTGTTCATCTGGGAGAAAAGCTTTGATTAGAAGAGAAACTTAGAACTGGGAAAGACCACATTCTGTATCTAAACTCTATGTCTAATGTTGAAAAGAAATTACATTTCATGGGAGGTCATCGCTTACAGATTGTTTGAAGTCTCAAGATACCATGGGTGAAGTGCACACAAGTGCTCAAACCTGAGTTAACTGCAGTAGAGCTGTTTGTTCATCTTGATGTTGTGGAACAGAATTAAGAACTATGTTTGAGATAGGCAGTAAGGTCATATGTTAAACATAAAGTAAATCTGGGTGACCAGATGAACAGAACTGAGACATTTAGTCCTAATGTCAGAGTATCTTACCTAAAATTTAACGAGCATACGAAGAATCTTAAAGCTTAGAATTTGGGCACGTTTGTTGAGGACAGACAGAAGTGTGCATGTATTATCATAGCTGCCCTCTGCCAAATTTTGGGTTCCAGCTCTCTTAAAATAACCCAATGTGACAACTGTAGGAGGTTTTTAAGAAGAGCAAACTATCAATATTTTCCTCTAACCTAATTAAGAAAAAAGGAATTTATTTTTATTTTTATTTTTGGAAAGAGGAAGCTTCACATTATGTCATACTTTAAATGTATGTATATTTTTTTGTTGGTTAAGATACCTAAGTTTAAGAAATGGAAGAATGATGATAGAAAGAAGTGGTGGAAGGTGTTGGATGATCTCAACAATTGGCATACCTACATGAAGAAACATTCCCTTCCAGCTCTAAACACAGGAATAATTTATATTTTTGACAAGGCTGATTCTTTTCTTTGTGAAATATTGTCTTGTAAACATGAGGTTTTTTTGTCATTTCAATTCATAGGAATCGTGTGTGATTAAAGACCATCACACCAGTTGTAGATCTGACTGTGAATCATTTGCCTTGTCTCATCTGTGTGTTGAAAAATGTCTGGATGCATACTGTATGTAGGAAACCTGCAGGAATTAAAAGGAGAGGAATTAGCCTGGATTACTGAGTGACAAGAGCTTGTAGATGAGCTGTATTGTCCTTGCAGATTATAGGCCAGAGCAGATCCCTGGCAGCCAGTAGTATGGGACGCACAAAGAAACACATAGAATCATAACATGATTTGAGTTGCAAGGAACCTTAAAAGATCATCAAGTTCCACCTCCCTGCCATGGGCAGTTTCCCCCCTCCAGATCAGTCTGCCCAGAGCCCCATCCAACTTGGCTAATGTCCCCAGGGATGGGGTATCCGCAACTTCTCTGGGCAACATCTTTCAATGCCTCACCACTGTCTGAGTAAAGAATTTCCACCTAATATTTTATCTAAATCTCCCCTCTTTTGGTTTAAAATTATTTTCCTTTGTTCTGTCACTACCAGACTGTGTAAATAGTCTTTCTCTTGTTAATAAGCTCCCTTTAAAGACTGAAAGGCCGTAATGATATCTCCCTGGAGCCTTTTCTTCTCCAAGCTGAACAGCCTAGGTTCTGTCAGCCTGTATTTGTAGCAGAGGTTCTCCGACCCTTTGATAATCTTCATGGCCCTCCTCTGGATCTGCTCCAGCAGCTTCACATTTTTCTTGTATTGGGGCCCCAGGCCTGAATGAAGCCTCACGAGGGCAGAGTAGAGGGATACAATCACTTCACTCTCTCTGCTGACCACCTCTCTTTTCATGCAGTCCAGGATAATGTTGGCCTTCCAGGCTGCAAGCATGCACTGCTTGCTCGTGTCCAGATTTTGTCCACTAGGACTTTCAACAGGGCTGCTCTTAACATATATCTGGGACTACCCTGACACAAGTGCAATACCTTGCACTTGGGCTTGCTGAAATGCATTAGGTTCTTGTGAGCCAACTTATCAAGCTTGCCCCCTTGACATCCCTTCCTTCTAATGTACCAGCTGCACCACTTGGCTTAGTGCCAGCAAATTTGCTGAGGATATGCTTGATCTCAGTGTCTGGGTCATTGATAAAGATATTAAAGAGCACTGATACCAACATGGACCCCCCCGGGGACACCACTCATCAGTGCTCTTCACCTGGACCTGTTGACCTACATGTTCACCTGCAGTTGTTGGCCACACCCTCAGGCTGCAGCCATCCAACCAATTACTTATATACTGAATAGTCCACCCATCAAATCCATATCTCTCTAAACTTAGGGATAAAGACGTCGTGTGGGACCATGTCAGAGGCCTTAACTTAAGGTCCTAACTGGTAGCCAAACCAGCCCTCTTTATACAGAGTTCAATAATTATTTCATAGGGACAAATTGCTATGACAGTATTGAAAGATGTCTGTTGTTCACCATGGTGAAATTCTTGCCTGGTACACTCTTTTTATGCAGCTCTTTAAGTTTACTTACAGCTTTTTTTTGTGTATGTCAAATTTTACTGTGAATATCAATCATGATCACAAAACGGATGAAACTGAAAAAAACCTCTGGGTCCACCTGGTTCAACTCCTGCTCAAACAGGGCCAGCCAGAGCAGTTTGCCCAGGACCACATCCAGTCAGCTTTTGAAGAGCTCAAGGGAGTATTAGATCAGTGTGGTTATATTATGCAGGTAATCGTGTACAAGGGAAATATTGTTGTGTCTTGAATACACTGAATTTCTTTTGCTTCTTGCTCCTCTGAGAGTACCATGCAACTTCTCCTGGCAACCTGTCAGATTTCTTGGTTAGTCCCACCATTAAAAAGTGTTTCCTCATGTTCAGATGGAATCTGAACCTCATTCCTCCTGTGTTTCAGTTTATTCCCATTGCCTCTTGTCTCGTCACTGGGCACCACTAAAAAGACCATTCTTTCTGTATTTGGAAAACTTTTGCAAAGCAGCACAGAGATGTCTTCCGCTGAATACTTTGTGATAGGAACCCCAGTGTGCTTCATGTTTTCCCCTTTTCCTTTCTGCAAAGACTTTCCCACACTACGTAAAATCTTCTGAAAGGCTGTGAATTTTTTCAGATTCCTTCAGTTGAGGTATGCCTTTCATTTGTAAAGAAAAGTATGCATTTAAAAAAAAAAAAAGAAAGCCTTGCAGAATAAATGCATAAGCACAAGTACATGCAAGGAACTTTATTCACTTTGATAAAAGGAAAAAGAAAGTTCTCTCATATGAATATTTCAGGAGCTCAGGTAGTCACAATTGTTCTTGAAGTGTATTCCACCACTTAATCTGCAGCATGTTAGATCTCAAAGGTTTCCAGCAGCTTAAACCACCCAGAGAGCAAGGAAAGAGTTGTAATGCAGCCACTGTGCACTAAGGGTGGCATAAAGGTGAGAGATGATCTAGATGCAGTCCCAAAACTAAATTAACACTTTCCCAGAAGCTGGGATGGCTGACTGGCTAAGTGGCTAGTGGGAAAAAAGGATAGTAAAGAATTAACACGCAAGGGATCAGAGTCTCATGGCAATAGACTGGCTGATCTTCATTTAAAAGGTCTGAAAGAAATGGTACTTGAAGTTTCCAATAGGAGATATTTTAGAGAAAGGCAGAAGTGCTATCAGGTAACTATAAAAAAAAAAAGTATTTTTGATAGGTGCAAAGTGATCCAGGTACTTAAATACATGGTCTGCTCTCAGAGAGCTTTAAAGCAAGGCTTTAAAACAAAGTTTGTAGGAGAGCATAATAAGGAACATGGAGGTATGAAGAATAAAATGTCACATCTTTTTTAATCAAGGGCGTATTATCTCAGATTAACAAAATAAAATTTTGATAATTTCTGTGATATTTTTAGGCATGAGGAATGGAATAGAACTATTCTGTCTTGATTGTGTTTGATTTACTGCCTTGTGGGAAATTATTAATTAAGCTGAGAATGATAAGAATCATTAAAAGAACTGAAAGTAGGTAAGGAGACTATTGGAACAGTCAGAGGACAGTGGGGACTATAAAAAGGGAAGTACGGGAATGGAGAGGAGTTACTAATAGATTTTTTCAAGATTGAATTTTGAGATCAACCTTGTTAATAATTTCATTAATGATGCTGACAAAAGAATTAGGAGAGTGACATACTTTCTGGTGACACAAGTTTAGACAGCATAGTTAATGGAGAGGGGGATAAGAATATCAAATGGGAAAAATTAGATGACTCCAAGGACATGAGAAATAAAAGTGGCTAATATTTAAAATATTAGAGTGCGACTTCATGAATTAACTTCAGGATTCATAGCATTTAGTTATCCTATAAGAGGCTTGCTGGGAATAGATGAAGAATACAACTCACACATTTTAACTCGTTTTAGGAGGACTATGAGCATTGTAAGTAATGTGCCTAGTAAAAAGGCCAATCATGTATATATCTTACGTGATATACCCGATAAATCTATATAAGGTTATATGAGAACTCATTTGAAAGCCTCTACAGTACTGGTTGTCTGCATTCCAAGAAAAATGCATTACGACCAAAGCAGTTGAAGAGAAAAGCTACTAAGATGGCCAAGATAAGAGAGGGCTTACCACGGAAGGGAAAATAAAACAACTTGGCATGCTTAACCCTGCAAAACAGAGAGGATATATGTTGCCTCTTTTGAAAGAGATTGGAAAGATAAAGATATTGGGAAGGTAAACAGCATTGATGGAAAAGTGATGTTCAGGCAACAGGAAACTTCCTTTGGCACAAGAATGCTGTTAATGCATGTAAATTGGAAAGCTGAAACAGCTTTCTAGCCATCAGGGCCAAAGTTGCTTATCTGTCTGGTGCCTGCTCAGTGAAATCATTTATTTGACATAACTACCTGTGAGAGCAGCAAGCAGTATTCATTGCCTAGGGAGGTCTTTTTCAATCTTACATTGGCCAAATTAATGCTATTAAAAGTGTAAATAATGTAATGAATTCTAATCATGGTCTTTTTCTTTTTTTTTTGGCTGAGTATATATTGAAATGAACTGGTACGTTCATAATTCGAAAAAAATATATTTGAGATAGACATATGTGAGTAAGGCCTTGTTTTGAAGTGCAAGATGAATTTTGGAGACAGCATTTTAATGTCTGGAGTTTTTTCATCCCAAAGAATGAGTATCAATCTTTTTTTTTCATCTCTTTAAATTTCAGACTCATGAGTTGGGAGAAGAGGAGGGAGTTTTCACAGGTATGACTTTTAAATTATATTTCTAAAGAGAGATGTTAGCCCTCTGTGTTTTAGCAAGACACATGAGTGTGTGGAGTGCCATGATGCACTAGAACAGTCTCTTGCACAGTGATTAAACAATTCAGTAAGAATGGCTCTTACAGTGATAACTTATCTCCTGTTGGTCAATCTGAGACACAATTTGTTTCTTTTTTCTTGCAAAAGCCTTAAACCAGAACATTAAAGATGAACAATTAAAAACCTGAAAATAAAAGCATGCAGATATTTCTGTTCAGTGGCTGATTTGTCAAGCTGATAAGCTTGTACTGCATCATGTCATGATGGAGTGGAGCTGCAGCTGCAAAGGCCCTCTGGTATCTACGTGGCACACTGCAGCTATTCTCCTCTTGTATCTTGGAACTAGATGCACTGAAATGCAAAGAAATACCACTGCATAAATTGCTTAATTCTAAGGTCAGATAGATCCAGTTCTCAAAGCCATTTAATTATCTATTCATTTAACTTGATGAGACTTAGAGGCTAACATCCTCCGGGGAATCTAAATCTGTATCACTTGGGCCTACTAGTGAAGAGGAAGGAATGTGTATGTGAACAATTTTAGTATGTAGATCTCATGATTAGGGGTGAAAAAGCAAATATAACTGATACCTATATTCACAAACAATTTAAAATGTTAGCTTTAAGACTTGCATGTCTTTTCTCTGACCTCCCAGACCTGAAAATTAGGTGTCTGGTTTCCAAGTACCATCCGTAAAGAGAGAGAGGCATCTTCAGAGGGTATTCCTTCCCATCTACCATATACGTTTATATTAGAATGTGATGACCTACTGTTTGGAGAAATGCCTTTCTCTACTGACTGTACATGGAGCTTGTATGACAAACTTAGACACCTGGGGCTTGATTCCATTTCTCACCCCATAGTCATCTTAGTGACTTTGGAGGCCCCCAGAAATTTCTGATACTTCTGCATGGGGCTGGCAAATGTGGCACAGAGCACCAACAGAAGAGCTAGGAAGCATGTCCAGGGGAATTTCTTTCTGTTAGTAAGAGGTTTTCCAAAGCATGGATGCAACAAGGTTGAAACTTTCTTTATATACAACAAAAATAAAAACAAATATTCCCCTCATTCTCAGGACAACATAAAATTGAAGGTTGTTATACATGCTTTGGCACTGTTTGTTCCAATTTAGCCTGACTGGCAGTATCTGGTACAGAATACCCCAAAATGTCATTAAGAGCAAGAGTTAAAGAGTGCTGCAGGGATGTGTATAAAAAGTTATTTTTAAAAGTGTGAAAGTTTCATTTAATAGAGCTCTTAAAATATGACAACTGTGTGACTGTTTCTTCTGACTGCCAGCAATTACTTAATCATACAAATTTCTTTCACTGTGTAAAAGAAACGGAGAAAAGCAGGTGATAGTTCCCTTTGGGCATGAGAATTTGATAACCTTATTTCTTCAAATGTACTCTGGAATATTACTGTATCTAATCACTACATCAGTTACAGAAAAGCAATAAGAGAAGTCGTCTCAAGGAGTCTGGTGTTAGTTTGTTTATGTCATAGCCTTTAACTTTATGAAGCATTTTGTGGGGGCAGAATTCGACATGCCTGAGACAATTGTTCTCTTGATTCAGTGTAACTAGAGAAATAAATTTGCAGCAAATGGAAGTCAGGAAAGGAATCCAGGCAAATATAAAAGGAGTCATTTTTCTTACAGGAAGTTTTCACATTAGACTTCTGAAAGATCTTGACTGGAACATGGCTTCTTCAAAACAAGTAATTTAACTCTGAGAGAAGTCATGCATCACATATGTTGCTGGTGCCTGGGTCTGTTTCATTCATCACAGCTAGAATTTTATGCTTATATTATAGTTATTTCCTGAAACTAACAGCTCAGTGGAAGAAATCGATACTGAGGCCTTTTTTATTTCCCCACAAGGTGGTACTGTGGTACTGACTACAGAAGTCTTGTTTCCGTGAGAGCTGATTTATTTCTGCAACCCTTCTGCAGATGTTTTGAAGACAGATTTTCGTCTGTGAAGGAGGCAGTTCTGGTGTTACAATCAGATTTCTTAGTGGAATGCTCTTAAGGCTCTCTCTCCCTCTCTCTCTCTCTCTCTCTCTTTTTTTTTTTTTTTGGTGTGCTTTCTTTTCCTAACTTTTCTGTCTCATTAGAATTAGATTTTCTTGCAAGTTAAGATTGCCAGCAAAGCTCCATTTTTTGCTGTTTGGATTTTTTCACTGTTTATTTATTTATTTTTTAAAATCTAATCAGGCCATTTCAGTCTCCTTTATTTTTCAAACTAAAACAACAGCTTCTGTATGGTTATTCAGAAATACATCTTTTTTTTTTTTTTTCTTTAGTTACATGTAAGTAAAAACAAGCACCTACAATTAATTACAGAAATGAAAGAATACGTTAAAAACGTTAAATATTCAGGAGGATGCTTTCTTTTTTTTTTTTTTTTTTTCCCCTAGAAACAGACCTAACCACTACCAAACATAGAAACGAAACATAATTAATTGCTTAGATTTAACTCTGCAGCAGTATGTGGAGTTCTTCCAGCTGCTTGTGGGGCCTGTAATTTCTGTCATGAACACTGTGCACCCACCATCACATTTGGGAAGCTGCATAATTTCAGTGGTAGTATCTATACAGCTATACTACTGTAGTTTATGGTTTATATTAGAAAATTGTATAAGACTAGGGTAGAAGCCTGAGCAGTAGTGTGGGGATGTGAATGCTATTAAATGCTCAGCGTGGCCATTGGCCAAGGCCAAGGCCTAGGGCACCAAGTACTCAGAGATTACCTGGGTTTGGCATTGGCCTGTGCTTTACCAGTAGAAGAGTTAAAAAGTTATTTAGTTTTCTATACAGTTTCTGTGCATTCCTCCTGAATGGAAGCAAAGTATTTGTGAGCTGAATGTGGCTGTTACCTTTCAAACTGTCTTTTCAAACACTGTCTTGCTCCAGATTCTTGTGCTTCATGACCATCAAGGGAAAACATGCTCCAGGCAATTGGTAAGAGACCCCAAGCAAGCCATGAATTAAGGGTGTGTATCCATATGGCACCACATAATCCTTTATCAAGGCAGAGAATGCCATAAGTCTGCTAGCAGTCTAGGAGGCCTTGTTTGCTGAGGTTCACAACCTCCTTTCATGGCTTCTAGGCCAGAGGATAGAACTGGTCCTGCTGGGGTGAAAATGAGACACAAGGCAGAGCTTGTTTTCAGAACATGTGACTTTGCGACACTAATGTGAGGAAGTAGAGTCATGGGACTAGCAGATGGAGGCTGAAAGAAGATCCCCTGGCAAGTTCATGTTTTCAAAGCAGATGTGCAGCTGTGGGATACAAGACTTTGATGTTAGTGAGGTCTCTGTTGTCCATATTATGGTCATATTATTATGCTAGAGGTAACATGGGAGCAAGATAGGAAGTTCTACACAAAGTATTTCTACTCAAATGTTCTGTGTGAGCTGCAGATGGGAACACTTTCTTTGCGCATCAAATCATGACCAGAGAATTTCTGTATGGCTAGATCTACTCAAAGCATAAAGCCGTGGTCCATTAAATGCCTATACACTCTATCTGGAAAATGACCCAACAGAACCATGTATCTTCAGCTTTTGGCTCAACTTTTGGCTGATTTCCATCTACTACTGTTCTTTCTCCCTACTACTTTGCTTCATTACAAAAAATTTCCCTGAATCATGGGGCTTTCCCGCAAATGTATGCGCTCAAAATAAGACTTTGTTAGGGTTCTTTTAGATTTCCACTTTTTTTTTTTTTTTCCTGATGAAGGCAATTCTGAATATTAATTCTGTCCAGGAGAAAAATATGTGCAGTGCCCCAGAAACGTGTTCTGGACCTAGAAGCAATGTCTCATATGTGTTTGAGAGAGGTCCATCTGCCAAGAAGAACAAGGCTTTAAAAACTGCAGGATGGGAGAAATGTGCTGGAAGGAATCACACTGAAGTGGTTTGCCACTAGTACATAGATAGCATTGCTGGTAGGGATGTTTAGTAACATGGGTATGGTTCTTGTTTCTAGGACTTAGAGCTTGTAAAAAGAAGGTGATAAGAGATTAAATGTTTCTCTAACATCATTTTTTTTTTCATGTCAGGATTTGCTGTGGATACCACAACTTATCTTTGCTGGAGGAAAAGTGAGCTACATAGCTACAAGAAGGAAATGGGAGCGCATGTATAGCCTATAAACTGGGAATCTTGTTTCCCAGGACACTAGATCCTGGTAACAATATTGCTTTGTTATAAAAATGTACTTCAGAGATTAAATCGAAGCAATACAAGACAATTTTAAGGATCATACTGCTGAAAGCAGGGGAATATCACACAAAGAAGAGCAACAGATACTGAAAATATTTGCCCTGTGGCTTCCAGCTTTTGTTTCTTAAATAATCCTTCTCTGAAGCCTAAGAAAACTATTAAGCTGGACTCACCCCTTCACAGGCCAGACTCAGCATGCATGCACTCTGAAACATCTGCAGTCTCTGACGTAAAGCAACCAGAAACCCTCGTGTTTTATGAGCCATTTTGGGCTTTAGGAAACTTCTACTAAAGCACAGCTTTGGTATTATAGAAAAAAAAATTAAGAGTTGCCAATTTGAGATGGCCACCAAAGGGGATTCTAGGATCATAACTTTAAGAGATCTTTTAGGAGTGCACTTAAGAGGTAATAGAGCTGAGAAAATGACCTTTCAAAAGTCTCTTATTCTCCTGAAATTTCTTTGTCAGTTGCTTTTGCCAGGTATGTCTACATGATGCTTTTGAGAGAAACAGCTGACCCTTGAAGCTAGGAGTCAGAATACTTTCCACTTCTATTGTTATGTTGTTTTTTCTTTTTTTTTTTTTTTTGGAAGAATTCAAACATATATTCTAGTCACCAGCTGAAGAATGGATGCTGGTTTATATAATAAATGGTATAAATTGCTGGTCTGTTCTATCTGGACAAAAGAAATGAAAAAGACCTCAGATAAAAGCCTTTCTTTATTAAAGAGCCAAAGACATTTTAGATCTCATTTGGCCTTCATGCCCTCCTCATTCCTCCTATCTTCATCTAGTAGTGCTTTGCTGATACAGTTATTATCCTTTTCAGCTACTCTAAACATATGTTATTAATTCTGCATCTGTCTTTCCACCTCCAGCCATTTTAATGGTAAATTCACTGAAATCCTGCAAGGCTATATGCCCCAGGAACAACCTACATGTTTCTTATCTGAGTGTACACAGTCTGAATGGCCCATTTGAGCCATTCCTTTCTGGCTCTCTTTGCTCCCTTGGCTTCTCCCTTTTCCTTGCTGCACCTCACCGTCTGCATCCCTTCTTGTTTCAGGAAGACCAATTTGTCCCCATTTAATGAATATTTTGCAAAAAAAAATCAAGGAAATAGGAGCTCAGACTTAGAATTGAATCCCACCTGTGAAAAGGTTTCAAGACCTAAATTGAGATATGCCAGGGAATGTCAATGTTATAACCTGTTTTTTTGTATCATCTAAAATGCTTGGTCTAGGCTACTGGAGTGATAATACTGACTACTTTTAAAATCCTTGGATTCATCTTTGGAGGCTCACTTAAATAACCCCACACTTCAATTACTCCTCTATTTCTCTCTGCATTAATAATCCCCTCACATTCTCTTTACTACAGTGTTGTTTCATCTTGTGTTTATTTGTCCTAGCTAATTTAGATATTAAGTCCTTAGTGACTGACAATGTGTCTATCTATGCAAACTACACTTAAATAAATTTAATAATAATTAATAATAAATACTCCAGCTGAAAGCAATGCATTTGAGCTAGCAAGGACAACGCTGACATTGGTGTACTCCATTTCAGCAGCAGCATTTGCTGTTCCCCTGCCGCATCTCCTTGAGTTAATGGCTGCCGCACTCCGAGCGGTGTCAGGTCTCCCTTTCAAGTTCTCCCCATCAGAGGGCTGCTCCACCAGCTCTGCCTTGATCCTTGCCACCAAGCAGTTTGAACTCCAACCTTCTGGGCTAGCACTCTCCTAAAGGTGGTAAAGAAACAAGAGGAGAGCATGGAATCAAGTCTGGGGGACAGGATCCTGCAGATCTCCAGCATCTCCCCAAAATCCCTATTCACAGCTAGTTCTAGTCTCTTACAGGCAATTAAGTTGTTGCATATTCACATAAGTGTGATGTGGAACACATTATTTATTTTTAATAATAATTATAATAATAATTTTTTCTTTTTGCTTCAGTTCCCTATATTTAAAAGACTTGCAAAGAAAGTAAGAGCTTTTGTGAAACAGGCTATGTAAACACTCAGACTCATTGAAGCTGGCAGGAAAGAATTCATGTGGTGTGCACTAACAATTGTCTAAGCTAGAACACTATTTAATCTGTTATTCCTGGTGGGCTATACCTTGTAGAAAAATAATATTATTACAGATATAATCTTTCAGTTAGTAATAAAAACTCAGGAGTGGTCTGGCATAGGAAGTGGAGAACTGAGTCCTTCCTGAGCAGAGGTAAACTGGGCAAAAGCTGTCCTTCATCTGTCTGCCTGAAGAATTATGACTTCTGATAGAAGCAAGTTAGTCACACTATATATTGCCTTTTTATTTCACTATGGGAAGAAGGGATTACTTTGCATGCGCTTTCTCTAGTCCATCCAGTAGCTGGAACTGCAATAAATGTCAGGAAAAGAGTTGCTGAATAATAAGTAGCAAAAGCAGAAGAATTAATGTAATTCCTATGATCCATCTGAACAAAAAAATTGTGATCAGAGGTGGAAACATCTATAATATGTCCACAGTACGAGTGGTTTTGCTCCTTATACTCCCATCAAAACCAGAATATTTGGGTGTGATATATTTACTGCTAGGAGTAGCATTTGTCCCTAGGGGTTCATTCTCCCTTTTCACCCCTGGGGAAGAGAGGAGAGTGGTCGTGTGCTTTGGTGTTTGTAGAATGCTTTTCACTTTTACATAATGCATAAATTCACCTTTGAGGGGAAGACGGGATGACCTGTGGGATTGGATTCTACAGGCTGGATCTGAAGGCAGTTCTTTTCTCAGGCTGCTCACTTTTCTTCTTACTGTGTAAGGCTTCATTGCAACAGAGATTTCTGGGGTTCTTTGAATATAAACACTGCAATCTTGAGCTGACTCAATACTTTGTGGAATCATTGGGGAAAGTAATATGATTTGTTTTCTGTAATCAGCTAGTAGGTGTCTCTGAAGGTCTGATTGCTTCATGTTCAAATAAAATGCACTCTTACAGTCCAGATGGGAGCTAATGAAAGCATATATAACTAAGATGGACTTGCTTTGGATAGTGTCTTTTAACCAATCAGAGATAAAAGAAAGCATTATTGATGGTTACAGCTCCTTGGGAGCTCAGTAAGTATGAGAAATCCAAACCTAAATTAAACACTGTATGCAGGCAGTGTCAAAGAAAGGCTATTACACAGTGACTATAAACTTTCTAAAGCGTGCTCCACAGCCTCCAACATAACCTCTGTGTTTCTCAAGTTCTAGACTGTCCAGTGATTTTTCAAATATGATCCACTTTTGGCTCATTTAGTGATGTGAGTGTATTTGCACTCTCTTCTCCCTAGCTTTTCTCTTAACAGTAGCAAAGAAGTAGCCACTTACAGGATCTTTTATACTTTACGGTGATGTGTGGCTTATTACCAGTTTGGGGATTCAGTCAGTGGTCTTAGTTATTGCTCATGTGCAGCTGTTATTTGAGCAAAGTTGGGGGATAATGAAGGCTCTGCAGCACTGAATGTCATCACTAGATTGTTGTCATCTGTCCCTATCATCTCAGCTCCTCATTTCATGGCTGCATGCAGATGCTGACGAGGCTGTAAGAGAAAACCGTTTCTTGCAGGACTATATTTTTAAGAAGTCAGCTGATAGATAAGTGATTTCTTGTTACTACTTGTTAGGTGCTTCTAACCATGAAAGAAGCAACTATTTTAGCCCGTTCTTCATGATGACTTTCTCTTTCAAGCAGGACGGCAATACTTGTCAGATCCATTCACAGGCTACATTTGCAGCTTATCTCTGAGTGTAACAGAGATCATATGCTCACTATATTGAAGATCCTATAAGCCTTCTGTGAAGCACACAAATATTACATAGTGATCTTTTAATTTTTGTTTCTTTTGAAAGCTGTATATCAAGTCAGTGTGACTGAGACTCATCTGCTCAAACAGGTTTGTAGCTGATCTAATCACCTTCCCCGATAAATTAGGGAAGAAAACTAAGAGTGCAGTATGTCTTATACCAAAGCAGATACCTCAAACATACAAGAGGTACTGAGACCTGAATGTCTCAAAATTAGTGACTTGTTCAGGCCAAAGAACAGGCTGTTCAGGCTTAGGGGACAACGGACGACTATTTACAGATTTATTCATTATTATAAAGAGGAGTATCAGTAAATCAGTATTTTTGTATTCCCCTGTTTTGAAGTACTTTACAGGAATTTTTTTTTGTCATCATTTGACTTTTTTTTTCCCCTTTTTCCTTTTTGGGAGAGGAGAGACAGGATTCCCTCATTTCCAATTCAATTGTGACTTCCATCCATATTTTTTAAGTGGCAGTTCTACCCAGGGATCCCTTAGAATGGATGAACTGAAGGGGAGAAATAAGTTACTCAAACAAATGCGGTGGGTTTAATGCAGGGCTAACTGGATGTTATTTTATGAGCAATACAGAAGGTCAGAGCAGATGATTCAGTAGTCCCTTCTAGCCTGAAAATCTATTCAAAACCTGAACAAGTTCATTAAAAACATAATAACATTTCACAGAAATTACTCTTAAACCCCTAAGAATTAAACAATACTCATTAATAGCCTTTTTATGATGTTTTCACTGTGTACTTCTAGAGCAACAAATCCCACTAAGAGGGATATATTTCTCTTTAAATTGATGATGTGATGGGAAAAAAGTCCTCCCTTGAACAATCAGCCTCAGTATAACAAGAGAGCTTATTTTCCAGTGTGGATGCCTCATATGCATTTGTAAGTAGCAAGAGCAGTAATTTAGAAATGAGAGGGGGATCTCATTGGAACATGAATTTTCAAAGCACCACTGTATGTATCATTTAGACAACCCTTGGCTCTGACCGCTGTGTGCAAATGCATAAGCCAATGTGTGCAGGCAGTGTGAGTCATTCAATTTTCCTACTGTATAATAATAAAAAACAAATGGTGTTGAAGCTAGCATTTAGGCCTAGAGAAGGAAGCTGTGATAATGCCATGAATCCTTGCACTCAGGGACTAGCAGTGATGACATGCAAAGCTGACACACTGACAGGCAGTCTCTTACTTAAGGGATATTGATATAAGTCTCAGGCATACTTAGGTCTCTCTGAAAGTAATGTCTCCTGTTTATTTCCATGGAAATGACAACAGATACAAAGAGCACAATAACACTGTTTGATACAGCAAATTCTCAGCTACAAAACATTATTTTTCAACATTTCACCACCTATGCTACACTCATCGAAATCTTCACCAGCAGAGACAACCCACTGTTGCTTTCACCTCTACTGAAACGCACCACCCACTGCCTCACTGTGTTTACATCTGCAGTTTGGTCTCAATAAATGTTCAGCAAGCATTGATGAATGTCAGTGGGTGCCATTTTTTTTAAATGGAGGAAGTCATGACACGCCTTTGTTTCATACACACTTCTGTGTCAGATGCCATTGTGTCAGACTGCCCCTCTGCTGCGATCTGTCACACAGCAGCAAAATGTAACGGGATATTGATGGGAAAATTCAACCTCTACAGCCATACCACCGACATCCATCTCTGACATTATATGCCAACATAATAAAATAAGGAGGCATTACTTTCAGGGCATCCCACATATTTTTTCAGTCTTATTTGTATCTCTTAGCTCCTGCACGCCAACTAATAACTTTACAAAAAATGGATGGTGCTTTAGAACATACTAACTTAAACATACAGGAATTAAACAGATTTGAAAACAAATTAATTCATCCCGGTTAATATCACAGGTTTCTGGCCTTTCTTCCTTCCTCTTATTCCCCTCAGATATATCTGTTTCACATTTTGATGTAATATTTTGTACCGTAGAGACAGTAGTTTCAATTAATGCTCGTGAAAAAGAGTAGAAACTCAGAAGTGCTGAAATATCATGTGCCTTCCGGCGTTCCCCATAGCCAAATGTGCCTAAAGAACTTCCCTTCATAGAATACAGCTTCTGCATCATCCCTAGTAAGAGTCATGATTAAATGTCCCTTAATGTAGTTAAGTAACTACTTTACATACACAAACATGTTTGATGTGGAAAAAAATGCTTTGGATTGCTTTTATTAGCATTACTGCATGAGGACTGGACAAAGAATTGTTTTTACAAATTTTATTTATGGTGAGATGGAGAAAATAAAGAGTGGAAAGAGAAAATTATTTCAATAATTTTTAATAAAAAGGCAATCAAATTCAGATTTACATTCTCATTGGAGATAGTGTGATGTTCCAAATTAAGAGAATTGAGAATGATGACTGTCAGAAATGGAGTATTAAATAGACAGGGAAAGAACCAAATCTCTAATTCCATTACAGTATTCAGGGAAAATAGCAAATTCAGTGGCATAGAAAACATGGACATAGAATCATAGAATTGCTCAGGTTGGAAAAGACCTGAAAGGTCATCAAGTCCAACCACAACCTAACTGTACTATCCTAACTCTAACTACCCACCACTAAATCACGTCCCTGAGCACCACATCCAAATGGTTTTTGAACACATTCAGGGATGGTGACTCAGCCACCTCACTGGGGAGCCTGTTCCAGTGCTTAACAACCCTTTCTGTAAAGAAGTTCTTCCTGATATCCAACCTAAACCTCCCCTGGAACAACTTGAGGCCATTTCCCCTTGTCTTGTCACCTGTCACCAGTGAGAAGAGTCCAGCCCCGCTCTCACTGCAATCACCTTTCAGGTATTTGAAGAGAGCAATAAGGTCTCCCCTCTTCCCCACACTAAACAGCTCCAGTTCCTTTAGTCGCTCCTCATAGGGCATATTCTCCAAGCCCTTCACCAGCCTTGTTGCCCTTCTTTGGACCTGCTCCAGCACCTCAATCTCCTTTCTGTACTGAGGCGCCCAAAACTGAACACAATACTGGAGATGGAGCCTCACCAATGTCGAGAACAGGGGCAGGATTACTTCCCTAGTCCTGCTCACCACACCATTCCTGATACAAACCAGGATGCCATTGGCCTTCTTGGCCACCTGGGCACACTGCTGGCTCATATTCAGCCAACTGTCCATCAGCATATCAAGGTCCCTTTCCGTCAGGCAGCTTTCCAGCCACTCCTCCTCAGGCCTGTAGGGTTGCCTGGGGTTGTTGTGACCAAACTGCAGGACCCGACACTTAGCCCTGTTGAAACTCATACAGTTTACCTTGGCCCATCGATCCAGTCTTTCTACCTTTCCTTTCTACCTTTCTACCTTTCTATCTTTCTACCTACTGATCTGCCTTTCTACCCTCTGGCAGATCAACACTCCCTCCCAGCTTAGTGTCGTCTGCAAACTTACTGAGGGTGCACTAAATCCCTTCATCAAGATCATTAATAAAGATGTTGAATAGAAGTGGCCCCAGTACTGAGCCCTGGGGGACACCGCTCGTGACATGTTGACTCTAGAGAA
This sequence comes from Numida meleagris, assembly GCF_002078875.1. NCBI lineage: Eukaryota > Metazoa > Chordata > Aves > Galliformes > Numididae > Numida > Numida meleagris. The sequence continues at coordinate 75,112,231 of NC_034411.1, read as the reverse complement.
ACATGTCAAGGCCATTTGCATGACTAAAATAATAATTCTGATGGCAGAAGTTCTGTTTGTAACAATGGCTCAAGAGAGTGTTGCTGAGCTTCTCAAGACTCAGAAAAAATTTGGCTCAGAAATGCCTTAAGAGTAAAGCACTATTTTTAGGAGACTCTAAATACTAGTAAAAGGCAAGTGTATTTAGTAATGTCCTGGCTGGTGGTGATACTCAGTGATGTAAAGAGAAATGTGGAAGTGCTGGTATAATATTCAGTCATATTTTTTTCCTCTATTTAGAAGAGACCGTTATAGCAATGTCCGCAGTTCCTTCCCAGCTCTGTTGGCATCATAATATCTTAAATATTCCTATGAGATTTTAGTCCAAAATGGAACACAAATTGTGGCTGAAGACTGTTCATTGCTGCTGAAACAATAATATACAAATTAATGAAGAAAGTAGCAGCAACAAAATGCTGCCGGTCACAATTTGTGATACAAAATTAAAGTAGACAACCCAAAGGAGTTAGTGACAATAAGTAAATAACATTTACAAATATGCTGGAGGAAAAAGAAAAAAAGACAAAAGCAAGAGAAGGAGTCAGTCTTTTGATAGATGACAAGGGCAGTAAAAAACAGAAAGATGAGGTTTTTCACACTTATTTTTATGTCCTTGCTCTCACTCATGCATTCTACACTGGGAAAGGGAACCTCTCATGTCCAATGATTAGGAAGGGATGTATAGCATAAAGGACATAACAAGAGCAGGTGTATTGCAATGCTTTCACTGCAGCTTGTGGAAGTTTATGCAGGAATCTTCAACCCTGCAACAAAGCTCAATCCAAATGTCTGCCATGACTCACAACACTGAGGGCAAACTTTGGCTTTCCTGCACAGTCTTCAGATCTGGCTCCTCCATCTTCCCACAGCATATCAGTCCTGGTATAAATGAAGACTTCACAGCTCTTTGTTGTGATCCAGACCGGGTCCTGTTAGGGTGAAGCAGCTCTCTGTCTTCCTTCTGCTTCTGTACTGGTTCCTCAGCAAAGGGTTTATCTGCTGTGCGAGCAGACGCGAAGGAGTTCAGTTATAGAAGTTGCTGGCATTACACGAAATTACATGGTTGTAGATTGTGGGGCTCTATTTAATAATCAAATCTTTGCTTTTCTTCAAGTGTAACAGAGAAGAATATGAAATAAACTTCAAGAAGCTTTGCCTTCCCTGGAGGATTAAATGCTGAACCAGGGAGCAGCACTCCGCACATCTAGCATTAGGCATTTGCCACATCTGTGTGGGAAGGAAACCAGAAAGATTTATGGAAGGAAGGTAATGAGAGCTTGACAAATAGAGATATTGCCCCATAGAAGACCTCTGTGTTTCTCAGATTGCCTTTCTCAGGGCTGGAGCAATCCCTGGAGCTGTTCAGCAGGGACTTGTAAATGGACAGTGCTGCGGGAATGGGACAAATAAAAGTGTGGCTGCCATCTCCCTGGGTCTACTAGCTACTCCTCATCTGAGAAAATTGGGATGGAAGGAGAATTTTAGGGAAACTCCTGATGAAGAATGTGTTTGCGCTGGCTGCACACTGAATGCTGGCTTGGTGTGGAAGAGGAGCCCCAGTAGGCCATCAGCTTGCAAGACTGGGTGTCACCCAGCAGCTGGGCTTGGCAGACCAAGCCAGGGCCCGCATCCAGGGCTGGGCCCCCTCATGCTATCAGGGCAGAGCAGCTCAGAGTCCCCATGAGAAGCCCCAGGAACCACAGCCAACTGGGACAGAATCTTTGGCTGCCTGAGTCATTTGGAGTTATTTGGGCTGTTAATTTCCAATGCTCAAACCTCTTAGTTGCTTGGGCCACACTGAGATCGTCAGCGTTGTGGTCTGGGATAGCCATGGGAACCCACTGAGAGAGCGACACTGGGGAGAATAGCGAGTGACCGTAGTTGGTAGCTGCTTGTGCCTGTGTGGACTGACTCACTGTGGCCTCCCTCACGTTCACTTAACTTGAAGCTTGGAATAATTAGCAAGTAAAACCTGTAAAACCCTACAGTAGATTAACTGGTGCAATGTGCTTTTCCACCTCTGTAGTAATTATCAGCTATTGCTAGTTCTTCATTCAAATAAATACATTTTTTTTTTTTTCCCTGAACATGCTATGGAAGCTCTTATTTGAAAACGCATTCATGTTCCTTGATGATGTCTTCAGAACATCTGTCACATAAGCATTGCTTCTGCCTGTTTTTAGAAAAAATAAAATGTAGATGGAGGACTACAGTGAAACACAGCAACGAGTTTCATGGAGTGAAATTCCCAAAGCAATGCCACTGAGCAGGACTGAAAGCACATACTTAACATAAAAAACATTCAAAAAAGAAAGACCCAGCAAACCCCCAAACATGTCACGTGTAGTATACAATACGGAATATAGTAAAATTAATCTCTCTCCTGGAATCTTAATTCTGGGTCTCTTGATTTCGGTGTGTTTTACGCTTTCAGACTATGTGTTATGGCAACAATCTTTGCCATTAATTTGCCATCTAGTTGCGAATACAGAGCACCCTTTTTTGTTTGTTTGTTTACTTTTTATTTACAGCATTCCTGCTTTGCCAGAGGTGTGTTAAATTATTAACAGCTTATGTCCATGTTCACAGAAAGCTAAATTGAATCCAGCACAATGTGGGCTTATTAAAAGACTGGCTAACCGATTCACTTTGCCCACAGAACTCTGCACTGTTGTCTGAAATACTCCTTTTCCAATTAAATCTATTTATTTATTTTGATTTCAAGCAGTTGTGTTGCGTTCTTGTCAGTTGTACTTTTTTTTCCCACAGAAATTCTCTCTATTTTTGCAGGAGTAAAACCGCATGTTTAATTGGTTATTTTAACACCTCTAGTGCAGTATCTCTGTGCTTTAACAGGCCTATAATTTTTAAATGCAGGTCCATTATTTTCTGTGGCCTGAACATTGGCAAACTTCTCAAGTGTCTTGCTTCTCACTAGTGTCTCTGATTTCACATTAAAATCCCTCTTTGTCCCTCTTTAGTCCCTGCTGATGACCCTTATTAACCAGAAGGATTTCTAGAGCTGAAAAGCTTATCAGGTTAGAAAAGTACATGTTACAAAAATGTGATTTTGTCAGAACTGAAAGTAACCATTGGGATAAAGAAAGAAAAGCCTATTGTGTTGCACGGGGCTGCATAAAAATAATGATAAGTATGCTATAAGTTAGCTGATTTTTTTTTTTATTTTTTTTTTTGTCTGCTATAGCGGGATGAAGCTTTAGGCAGAAGTAATTTTGTTTCAGTCTGTTAAAAGGCATCTCCTTTATCTTGCTTAACGAGCATTTGGCTAAACCTTCAAGCTGGTGGGTTCGGCCTTGTAGGTGGTGACATGGAGGTGATCTGCCTCCTTTCCAGATGTGTTTGGAGGAAACTTTTTAACTCTTGCCCCTCATTCTGCCCCACCTGGTGGAAGAGGATGTAATAGGTTCAGCAAGGAATAGCTGTATGAAAGGCTGTAAAATGCCTTGCAGTGCTCATGCAGAGTGCATTAGGTCAAATCTTGAGTTGGTGCTAGGTGGTGTGATGCCATGGGTTGGCAAGGGGTATTGTATTCATTGACACTGGTTAGAACCTGGTTTTCTGAGTTGGACATCTTTCTTTTAGACTATTTCATTTAATTAGAGCAACTCATGTAGTTTTGCTTTCTAGGAGTAAAGCTAACACAACAGGGATGATTATAGTATGAAAAATCATGTATCTAAAATGCAGAGTGACTGAAAAAATTAAGAGTTCATGATATGCTAGCCACTGAAGGTGGAACTCCCTAGGAAGTGCTATGGACAGAGGACAAACACCATCTTTAGGTGTTTGCAATAAATACTGAATATGAACACAATGGGACACCAGTATTCCCCATTGTTCAGTGATGAGGAGACACTTACTGGAATAATAGTGTATTTGGTATGAATACCTTAAAGAAGAATACTGAAAAAACAGGGAAATACTACTATCACTGTCACAAACCTTTCACAAAGATTTACAAGAGATAGTTTCAAGTCTCTAAACATAATGAAGATTTAGAGGTGTAAAAAGCTGAATGTATTTTAGGTTTTCCAGGAAGAGATTAAGAAGTGAACTGATTACACTTATATAAAGAAGATACCTGTAGAGACAGATCTTTCATGTAGTGGAAAAACTGTAATGGGATCCAACAGTCAGAAAGTAAGCTGGACAAACAAGATCAGTGTTTCTAGTACTGAGGGTATTTAGTCCACAAAAGAATTTACCTTGGAATATGCTAGCTTTTCAATTACCTGATCTCTTCAAGTAAATAGTGGTTGTTTTTCTCAGGGATGAGCTGTAGCCTACAGAAATGTTACAGATTTGATGCAGGAGTCACTTCTTACGCATCTGTGGGGAAAAACGTCAGGCTAAATGATCATATATCATATCATATAATCATATTGTATCATATACCACATCATACCTTGTAGTTTTTGAATCAATTATGTCATCTTGGTCAGCTGTATTTTTCGATTTCTGTTTTTAGCTGACCTGTGCTTGAGTTTAGAAGTTCCATGCACAACAGTCTATAAAATCAGAGGAGAAACAGAAACATTTTTGATAAAATTTAAATGCTAATATTTTGGCTTTTCCAAGGCAGTGAACATCAACTTCAAAACAAATGTACTTTGTAACCCTTCCTTTTGTCCTGACCAAGTGGTCAGCCAGCACATGATAACTAGGTTCAGGGTCCACTGCCTCAACCAACATAGAGATGCAAAGAAGACATTTTAGCTCAGAATTCGCCCCGTGAGAGTAGTTCAGCCTGAGTAGAACATACATGACAATTTGTTTTTCTTCTGTGTTTAACACTTTATTCTTTCTAAAGTACGTCCCCTTTCAAACAATACTTTAAGGGAGGAGTGGAAATAGAAAAGACCAACCGTAAAAAGTGTCTTCTTCAAGAACCTGAGGAGGATTAAACTATCTGAACAAATAGAAGACCGATGTTCTGTAACTTCAGATATGAATAAAAGTGAACTGAAAGTACCTCCTTTGCAATAGTATGTTATTACACTGCTTGCACTATTGAAAACACTCATTTCATTCAAAAGCTTTGCTACAAAATCTTCATGAGAGTGAAGAGATGGCTGAGACACTGTTCCCATAAGACATAATTGGTGAAACATAAATGTAACAATTATTATTCTGCTCTTGGAGTCTGCACAATTTCTTTCCCTCATCAAGGATTAAAATAATGAAAAAATTACAATCATATCATCAGAGCACGTTTCATATTTTAATTCAAAGTTGGTGGGCTAATCCTGGCTAGGGTACAACTCTAGTGAAGTTTATTGAAGTTGCTCCACAGAGGGATTAGATGCTATTTGTCTTCTGATGCCTCTGCTTTCCTCTCTGTTAAGATATCTTTATGTAGTCAGTCAGGCTTTTTAGCCCGAGTTGAAATATTGACTATAATATTGTTTTTATCAATGCAAGCTGCAACTTAATTTTTATTTTGTTTCTGTAATATCTTTGTCATTTGACAACAAGCTGCGGTGGGTATGATAAGTTTCTGTTTAGGCTGCAAATGTGAGATGGATGTATACTCCCAGAGTAATCAGAAGTTGAACTCCAGTAATTCTGATTAATACTGTTTGGAAAGAAATTGTGTTAATTTTAAGCTTAATGAAATTCCAATAACCAATTTTACACTAAAAATTATCTCTGAAAGATCTTGAAGCAGCCCCCATTTGTGATGAATGCATTCACATCACAGTGCTCTTATTTGCGAGGAAATCACTTAATTTTGCTGTGGATTGCAATTTATGGCTATGGTACAGAACTTTGAACTCCTCCTTTCCAAATGGCTAATACATGATTTTTGGCTTACAAGTAACCCATTGCTTGAAAAGGAAAAAAAAAAGAAAAAGTATTTCTAATTCTAAAGGCTTTGTAAAATTAACAGTGAAAAGAAGCAATATAAGTTAGACACTGAGCACAGCAACATCTCCTCTGTCATAATGTTGCATGGGGGATTACTTGTATTTAGATATCTTTTATGGAATTTAAGAAGTACAAGGCATATGCCATACTGGTCTTAACTCTCAGATGTAGAGACACCTAGAGAAACCAGACCTATCTTTGTGTACGTATATATTAATCTTCTGATATTTGTTCAGCTATGCAGAAGCACAGCACAGAATGAGCTTCCTGGTAAACATTAATCAACTGAAATGTTACAGTAGCAGCACACAGTGTTTGCAAACCCTCTGAGGACTGACTGCGGGAAGGAAAATGGCTTTTCTGGTGCAGGCATGCAAGTATTCCCCTAGCTCTGGGCTCAGGTGCACAGTAACCTCCACAGGGTGGAAAAGAGAGCGAAAGAATGGTACAGCCATCATGCTGGCCATTTATGTATTGCCTTCTTCTATAGGTCAAGCTATAAGACATCACAGTTGTTTTTCTTGGAGCAGCTCTAGAGCACACCAGCGAAGCAGGAAAGGAAGCATTAACTAACTCTGGAGGTATCTAACCATGGAGGGATCTAACCATGGAGGGATAGCAGCAGATGATCCCTCCATCTTTTGTGGAGAAACGGGTTTATTTTTCCCAAAGATCTAGGGAATTCAGTCATTTAAAGATCAAGAGTGAGATTTCCAGTTGTTTGAAACTATGTATTTACATGTCTTCATAAATATCTTTTGGTTTTGACCTAAGGCAGGATCCAGTTTCATATTTGTAACACTTTTCTTGTGGGTATTAAAGCAGTTATTCAGTATTTGAGTGTATAAAGCTGACCTTAGTGAGTGACCAAACTCCCACTATGTCCATAGAATCAAATTATTGCCTCATATTCTTCAGGTTTTCTGAGTTGAATGTGGCTTTTATTTGCCTGTGAGGCAGCTTCCAGGCTCTGATGGCTACTCTAACTGCTACTGAGCCTCCCCTACCTGAGAAGCACTGCTCACCCTTCCTGCCCCTGCACCCCCTTAGTCTCAAGTTCTTGACAATGCTGTTAGTGCAGCTCTTGTGTTTATTATCTTCTGTACTTATTTTTTGAAAGAAGGGAAGAGCTTGGAGTTTAAGTCATCAAAAATGTGGTTTTGATGCTATGAAAATATTCATATCATAAACTGTATGTAGAACAAAAATTAATTCATTGCAGTAAATGAATGAGTGAAGTTTTATGTCACTAGGGAAGCATTCTTTAAAACCTTTTGCAAGGATAAACAACATTTATTTAATTTGTTCTGATGTTTCATAGTTTCTCTAACTGCAATGCCACAAAGGCCTGTTAGGATCATCTAATCAGGATCCCTCCGCATAAACAGAATTTATACATCAAGCTTGGCCATTTGTTTCTCTGAAGATGTATTCTTTTAGCAGCTTTGTACTTCTTAATGGTTATTGATTCAAGCAACCTCTATCCTGCTCTTAAAAATGCTTTGGTTAGAGGAGGTAGAAGTACAATTTGTTTCTTGTCTGAACAAAATAAGCTTCTTTACTCAGCTTGACGTTTCTTTCCTTTATTTGTAACAAGAAACTTCTGTGTAGTCGCTCAGAGCATTTCAGGGAATATTCTCGATTACCAGTCAAAAAATCCAATCAATTCCAGTAATAATTGAGGGGAAAAATAGAAAGAAAAAAAAGAGATGAAAAATTATGAAAACGTGGGTAGGATTAGCAAATTTAGCAGCTTCATCCACTTCTCTGTTTATAAACGGAAGGACAGGTTGATAGCAATCACTTATATTTTTCCAGAATAATTATGGTGTCCATGTCAGCTTCGCTTATCCTTCCAAAATAATTTGAAGAGCTGGCTCTTCACTGGGAAATATTTATTTCTCAGTGAAAAAAAAAAAAAAAAAGCAAAACACTAACACCCCCCCCCCAAAAAAAACAAAAAAAAAAACAAAAAAAGAAAAACAATGATGGTAGCATTACAGGAATTTTCAGAAAGGTATTTGAATAAAGATGGTTGGGAGATGAGCACAGAGGATGAAGGTAGGGGAAGGATGGGGAGTGTGTACCATGGGCTTAGCCTAAGAAGTCACAAAGGGTGTGATGCTCCAGATAGAATTACTTTTTACAAGGTTTTATAAATACTACAGTCATACCAATCTTGTGATTAAATACCTGGCATACACTAACATCAGAAATTAGGAGACATGCTACCTAACAAAGGTTAAGGACAAGTAAAGCTAAGCTTATGTGTGCAGTAGTCTAAATATTTTGGATCTGAGTTTTAAACTGAGGATTATTGTTATTGCTGGTTCTTGTTCAGCTGGAGACTAGGGTCCTTCCTCCTGGTGAGAATGCATAACAAATGGGGAGGACCATAGCTCTAGATAAACAGTCTGAAGGGGAACATAAAGAATTGAAATGGAAAGTGTACGGCCTGGATACTAGAGGCTTTTGTAGTAATGCACGTTTTCATACAGTTCTTTACACTTCAACCCTTGAGTAATGCAATGTTCCAAATGAACCCTTTCTGAAGTTAGGGTAAAAGAAAATAAAAAAACAAAAGAACAGCAAAGTAAACACTGTGTGTATTCAGCTGCACTGCTTATGTTGACCTTTGGTTTTACTTATAGCAGTTGGTGTAAAGCATACTGTTCTTTATTCTTCATTTCATATTTCATATATCCTGGGAAGGAAGCAACAAGCTTGATAGAACCTGATAATCAGGAGCACTGCACAGTGATGACAAGTCTCAGTACTGCATTTGTGATTCAGTGTTCATACAGGTTCTATATTATTAATAGTGAATGCTGTTGTCCGGATTTGTACTTAGCAAACTATATGAGAGTAAATATTCACTGGTAAATACATCTTAAATTTCAATAATTATATACATTTCCAAATATTTGTTACACTTAGAGTTTGATACAATCTGTGTAAGTACAAATAGTGGCTCTGTAGCAAAAATGTTATTTTATTTCTCTGAAAAGGCCCACTTAAGTCATAAACTCCAAACTCCCAGTGCAAATGGTTTAACGAATGGCAGCAAAGTTCTAGGAATGAGTTCATTTGTTTTCATTCTGGGGCCATCTGTTGTTATTCCTAATATATACTTCTTAGCTTTCACCTTTGATCTTTGCAGTTTCCAGGCTTTTAAACTTTTATAGCTCATGATTATGTGTTTTAGTGGTGTCCGTGAAAGTATATTATCACTTTCAGTGATTTAGGGGGGACTTAATGTTAGTTTACTACTCTAAGAATTGCAAATAAATATACCAGTAAATAAATATTATGGAGATATGTCTCTCCATAGTTAGAAGTTTTGATTAGCTCTGTTTTGCAGTTGATTATAATGCGTTTCCTCACAGGAAAGCCTGCTAATACTAAAGAAAGATGCCTACTAAATCAGACATGAAATGTTTTGTTGGAGATTACTCACTGGGAAAGCTCTGAGGATACTCAAAACAAGACTGAACTGGAATGCAGCAGTAGTATTTTATCCCTTCACTACTTACCCAGTTTTCTCTTTTTGAATAGAACCATCTTAATATTTTTCTTGATTAGTGCCAAATTTACACACATAAGTACTCATATTCCAGAAATGGAAAACATGCTTTGCAGGAAAGGGTAAAGCAAAAGAAAGTGGTATTTACCTGTCTATCACCCTTTAATTATTTTTTCTTAGTCCCAGGCATCAGTAGAGCACATCCTAATATTCCTTTATCATTAGTTTATCTTTCCGTTCACATCATTGTGCAAACCTGAAGCCCCAAATTTTTGTCATTTTTGTCAAAGAACTTTTGCCAAAAAGCCCCTCTTTTGACCAAGGCCCAAACCACATCTTCCCAGAAAACTTGCCATCCAGATGAACCTGTGCTGAGAAAACCTCCTTTTCTTCTTCAACCACTATCTGAGTAAAAACAAATCTTAATTTGCTGCATAAGGCATCAGAATTCTCCTTCTTTAGATCACTTCTCCCCCTAACCCTCTGAAAGGAGGCAGGAAGCCAGTTTGGTAGTCAAAGACCTGCAGTGGGGAGTCTTCTGGGCAGTTCTACACAGCCGAAACTTAAGTGTCTGTCTGCATTATCTGTGCTTAGCTTTTTTAGTCAATGGGAAGATGCAAGCAGGTAGTACTCATTTGACATTAAAACAGAGAAAAATAAACCAGGTCATCCATGTACGAAGGGGGCCACTCCCTGAAAGGAGGTTGGGGTGAATTGTTTTCATGCATACATCTGCTGCGGGAGCAACTTGCTCCCACGGTTGCTGGTGTATCAAATATAAAGCTCTGTGGCTCAGATCCTCCCTCACTCAGAGTAAGGTGAAGGCCCCATTTTACCTTTGCCATTTGGTATGCCTCATCTTTGACCACTGTGAGTAGTTCTGGCCTCATGTTTCAAAAAGGTTGTAGGGGAACTAGAAAAGACATGGAGAAGAGTGAGTAGAGTAATTAGTAGAATGGGGCAGCTGCCTGATGAGATTATGTTAACAGACATGGGACACTTCAGCTGGAGAAGAGAAGGTTAAGAAGGGATTACAAAATCAACAAGTTGCTCAATAAGTTAATGGCAGAACTGTGTTCACCAAATCATACACTGTAGGAACTAGAGTGCAGTGTTAGAGGGAACAATGTACCTTCTAACGTGCCAATAGCCACAGGTGAGGATACTGTGCGATAGGAGAGGAGGCTGCAGGAAGCAGTTTGGCTTGTGTGCTCTCCCTTAGTAGTGTCTCTTGTTGTGCAAGTCAGAAGTATGACACTGTGCTAGATCAATCACTGGTGATATCCAGTGGGGAATATCTAACATATCCCTATGCCAACTGTGTAAGAAATGAAGACTAGCTGTGCTCCTAATTTAATTTGTTGACTATGCAGGCAATGGCCTGACATCATTTCAAGGCTGGGAGCTCTGGAAATGGCTATTTCTGATCCTGGTCTGACTTTCTGGAACCATAAATGTTCACCAAGGGCTATCTCTAGTGAGGATTTTTTTGTCAGCCCAGCTGACCTGGGAGAGAGCAAGGTCTTTCTCTCTAATGAAATCAATGAGAATTATGGGCACTGAATGTATTCCAGCAGGTGTTCAGCAACCCCGCAAGGTCAGGCACTTGGTTAATAGACTGAAACTGTATAAAATGGTGTACGCTATTAGCAGCCAGGGGAAAAATCAAAAAGTAGAAAAGGACATAGGGCAGATCTGTCAATTATGAGAACAGAGAGAAACTGTAGTGATTTCAGCAGAAGGATTTAGACAAAATAGGGAAAAAAAGCTATTATTTATTTTTATCAAATTTATTCTGTCTTACATAGTTAGGTAAAGTTGACTTTATTGTGAATGTTTACCTGTACAAAACAAGCAAGTCCTAAATATCTGGTCAATTCAGGTCAAAACAGCAGTCTAAACCTTTTGAAATGACTGAATCACTGAGGCAACATCATGGAACTGGTAACCTCCATTTGACCATTCACCACACCAGTGATATTTTCTAAACTTAATTTATAGCATCTAAACAAGTCTGTGTCTCATGGTATTGTAATTAGATTCAAAGAGGCTTGTCATACTTTTAACTTTGCAGCTGGGTGTAGCACTCAATAAATAATACCAATCTCGTACCACAAATTGACTCTAATGCAAACAGATAAAAAAATCAAGTCTGTTCAGGAGAGGCTATTAGCAACATAATGGAAACAATAACTGAGTTAGAACTGCTCAGCTAATCAGCACTTTTTATTATCCCATTACTTTTTCCTCCAAGTTCAAAGAGACAAAATCAGAGGTTAAGTTACCAAGTTCAGATTAATTTTTCCTCAACAAGAGCTTCATCTCAGAAGAACTGTGAGGAATCGTACTATGACTCTCTGTCTGGGCAAGGCTGCACATCCTCTGTAGTCAGTAAGAGCTCAATGCAGTCAGCAACTCACTGAGGTGCTCAGCATCTAACAGCAATGGAACACTTTGGCAATATTGTTCTTTCAGAGTTGGTTACATGAGAAATTCTGCCAATTAGTAGCACAAACCCCGTGGTAGTGTCGTAATTGGTTTGGTGAGATATCAACATTGGTAAACTCATCGTCCCTTCATTAAATGTGTCTGTGAAATGCTTCCACCTCTTCAACAGAACTCTAGTGCAGGCTCTGCGTGGCTCCACTCTTAGGGGAAAAGTTTTTCACCCATCTCAAGCCCTCTGGGCCAAGAATAATCCGTGTGAATTCTCCTTCATTTTAACTCTTCACAGTGCGTCTTTGCACTGTGCTGGGGTAATGTAGCTTTATAGTTTCTCAAGTTCATGGAGGTATTTCTTTCTCAAATTTGATTACTGAGCCTGTGAACACTTCAGGGCATGCAATATCCATTGCCCTAGTGCTATGGTTTTTTCACTTGTGCTGAGGCTGCTGGGTTCTTCTGCAATAGGAAGAAGATGATATTTTTCCAGTTTTCTAATCATCTGATATTGCATTCTGGTATCAAAACTCCCCTGAAGTAATTGTTCATCCTTCTGATCCCTAATTGCATTTATCAACTCAGTATGAAACCTATTGCTACCTGGAGCTTTGCCTTCCTTTATCCAAATATTTCCTCACAACTATTTTCATAATCTGCAAAAGCACCTACAAAATATATCCTCACAGGAGGGGCAGTTAGTATTCTTCTTAACAAGTACAGAGAAAAAAGTTATAGAGTTTTTCTTACGTTCAAAATTACTGTGAATATGAAGGAATATTTTTTTTTCAGTATACTAAATCCCATGCAGCACTATAGGTTGTGAGATAAAAATTGTTTGTATGTTATTAAGTTCATGCTGTTTTGAACTACAGAATCACTCTGGTAATGTTTTTCTTGGAAAATCAATTATATATGAAACTGTGTAGCAATTTAGTAACATAAAGTCAGGTAATAATATAATTAAAAAGAAAATATTTACTTGCTGCTCAGAGTATTTTGCATGCATCTTAATTATGTACCTTTGCTTGATACGTTATATTGTGTTTCTGACATTTGGGTTCTTTTAGCATTAGGAAAATTTGAAAATAATAAAAGCTGATACCATAGTTAGACTTCTGTTGTTATTTTAAAAATGATTGGTATCTAGATCTTTGCTGTCAGTGGCACTGTTTATTAGGAAACGAGGTAGAAATACATTCCTCATTATGTAAATCTAATGTGATAGTTTGAGGAATCAGACCCAAAGCATCCAATTGACCATCATTTAAGCATTTGGGGTCAGATTGGTCTATTTTTGACCACGTAAAAAGTGGTGTAAGTAGTTTGACTCTAGCAGAGTTGAATTCTTCATGTTATTTCCATGCTGTACATCAGCTGTGCATTTGATCCTCTTTTTTATTATTTGTTCTAAAGAAAAGCATTTTAGGAAATAGTCTTCCCAGATATCTTAGTACTGTGGGCATATAAAAGAGATTTCATTTTCTTTTTTTTTTTTTTCAGCAGTAATTTCTTCATGTAACAGACAGATCCTTCTTATACAAATTTTCTCTTGGACTAGCTGTTTTACTAGGAGCTGAAGATGATGAAATCACCACAGTCATTCTCAGCATCACTGAAGCAAATGAGACAAGACTTATCCAGCTAGTCATGTTAAGATCTCAGGCTGATATATCAACATTCCTCAAAGTATTTACAGACTTCTGGAGTCTTTAGTTAGCTATTGCATGTTGAAGATTCAGTTCAGTGAAGACAAACAGACTGTATTCTGTTCAAAAACTGGATGAGTTTTACTGCAGTTCTAGTTTAAAGAGTAGTTCTGTGTTGCAAAACAAATCAAGTTCATTGTGATTATAATTCCACATTAATCACTTTCTGCATTGTTTCCTTAGCAATCCTAATAAGCCTTTTTCTGGAGGACTTTTAAACCCTAAAACCCATCAGGGTGACCTGTCTCCTCTACACAGTAAGCTTAGGTATTTTCTTCAAAGGGGACTTCTCTCATTTTACTGGATTTTAGATAGGGATATGCACTGCTAAGTTCATGTCTGGTTTCCTGCTGTGACCAGTGCAGATCTAGCCCATACTGTCAAAGGAGTTTATTTGACCAAGCAAGTAGCTTACTGGACTCCACTGACAAATTCAGATGCACACATCAATGTTGTAGGGGCTAAATATGAGAGGAACACCACTCCTGGTGCCTGAAACTTAGGTAGATGTCAGATACCCAAGTTAGGTAAACTTGATCTTTACATTCCTCTGTGACAATAAGTAGCCTACAGATATATATCATGAATATCTCATGTGACAGAAGAGCATCTCAGGTGTTGGGGGAGTTTGCTGATATTGTCACATGCACGGTTACTTATTTTGAACCCACTGCATTTTTTAATTCTGTAAAGCTGATGGACTAGTTTCCTCCCATTCCTAGTACAGGCAAGCCCTGATGCCATTTTGACATTCATGTTTTCTTCACTGCATTCCTCCAGTCACACTTCCTTAGATGCACCTTGAAGACAAGAAGAAACCAAAGTTTTCTTCATGGTCCCACCCCTTGGGAAAAGATGGAGAAAGATGAACAGGTTTTTCTGACCAACAGCATAACTGTTTTCTGTACTTTGTTGTTGTCTTGGCCCTGAAAGTGCAGAACTATCACTCCCCTTACAGTGTGAGATGCCTGAAGCACGCTCATAGTGCTTTCTCAGAGACAGGATTCTGCCATTTTTAGTCATTTCCTTTTGCAGAGAGCTTTTCCTGTACCTCGTGGAGGCCTTCCAACAGTAACACAATCTCTCCTAGAACCTGTTTTTTCTATAATTGAATTCAACTCAAGGTCTCTGTGTTAGAAGCCAACATCCATTAGGCACTATTCTATATTTATACTCAGCTGAAGTTGGTGTCAAATGCTGTGTCTGGGCAAATGCCAGGGTTGGCAAGTCCTTCTTTTCTGTGGAGTCTCATGTATGATTGTCATTTATCAGAATGACAAAAGGCTTCTTCCGCAAGTAGTGCTGGATTTCTTAAATTCTCAAAATGACATCTCCTCCTATAATGAGTAACCCAATGTGGTTTTATCCAGAACACCCAACTGGCTGTTCTCTGATAGTTATTATGTGTTGTAACAAAACTGCTCTCACATCCAGCAAAAACAACAACAAAAAAATCCCAACCAATAGTAGCAACAAAAAATCAAGGGAGAAAATGAACAATTTGCTTTAAAATAAGTAGGTGTTTGAAGACTCTTTTTTTTTCCTCTGGAAAACATTGATCTGTTTCACTGCCTAACATAAAGGCTCTAAAGTTCTCTCTCAGTTCGGAGATGCCTGTGATAATAATTTAGCAGACCTCAAGTATCATGATTTAGATTTTTTAGTGGGGCTAGAAGTTGTTCATGTTCTGTGACTCTGAATTATCTAGGATCCTCCTCCATTTCTGCATAGTGAGCCTGAAAGCAGTACTTTTCTGCTGAAAATGAAGGGTTTTTTTTTGTTTGTTTGTTTGTTTGTTTGGAGGAACATATACCGCCTCTAATCTGTAAATATCTGTCTGTATTTTGATAAAATTTTATCCTCTTCACATATACAGAGAAAAACTTGTAATGGAAGTAGATAGGCCAGAAAAGTGGGAGGTTATTTTGTCAAAATCTCATTCCCTCTATGCAGGGTTTCTTTTTCATTGGCAGGGTCAAAGTCCTGGGGCAAACATGAAGGGCAGCCCGTTTGTGGAGCTGAGGCTGGCGGTCTAGTCCTGTCAGAAAGCTGCACTGGAAAGTCATCCTACCTTTTTGCCCACTGCCCCATTTTTATGCTATACCTTTTCCCTGAAAACGTAGGGAGTTGGTCCTGCTTTCTGTTACCGACATGTATCTCCAGCACTGTTGTCTGAGCTGTTGTGCGGCAGTTTAACCCAAGAAATTTTTTCCAGTTTTATTCTAACTCTTTCTACCAATCTCTTCCTAATAGATGCTGACTTCAGCTGTGGCCTACTGTATTTTTCTTTAGGTTTTTGTATTTGAAAGGACCAAATAGAGACTTGATCTTACGGATACTTTTTTCTGTTGGAGATAGCTCATTCTTTATCTGCTAGTCTCAGTTTCACATTGAACTGATATTATTTGCCTCCACTGAGCAGACTGTATCAATCTATCTTAATATTTGCCTCCAGCAGTACTATTTAACTCAATTTTTAAGTAGTTATTATTGAGGATTTTTTCCTCTTTTCTACTTGTGTACATGCTTGAATTCTTTCTTCTAGCATATTTGTCCTTTTTGACAGTTGCAGAACTGCTGGATTATTTTTCTTTTCCCCCTTTTGACTTAGCATTAAGATGCCCTTTAAGATCCATGTATGAATTAAGTAAGAAGGAAAGGAGACTGGAAGGAAAATATCTCAGTGCTGCAACATTTTTCGGTAGGTCAGTTTATTTAATGAAGACTGCCTGCAATACAGACTCTCCATAATTACTCTTGTAAGCCTTTCTAGAATAGTGAGTTTGGATAACCACGTGCATATACTTTTAGAAAAAAAATAAATGACCCCCACTATTATATAAAAAGGAGAGATACTACACTTTTTAAAGTGTAGTTTTTCCTTTTTAAATGCCTATGTTGAGTCTATAGGCTATTAGAAAAGGCAAGTGGGAAGTGACTTTTGAACAAGATAACTGAGTATATGAAAATATTCCTTATCTCTTTGTACCCACAGTCACAAATACATATTTATAGATAATAAAAAAGCTTCATATAGCCACCTGCAACAACACAAACCTGCTTTTTGGCCAGTAGCTAAGTAATTTATTTTCCTGACCTGAAGTAAAGAAGAAAGAATTAAGGCGACCAAGGCAGATACCAGTTGAAATTCCAGGACATCATTTTAAAACTGGCTAAAGCACAAAACTACTTTGGATGACATTGAGTGAGAAGCGTATGATGATAACCTGTTCCTCTGACACAAGCTTGGGTGGCAATAACTGTAAATTCACCTGTGTGCCCCCATTTTCTGTCTGCTTGAGCGAACAGGCTCTGAATGTGCTTCAAACATTTCTCCAGTTTCAAGCACTTGTGCAGCCCACTGCAAAATAACGACATTAGGTAAACACAATAGATTGATGCTGAGGACATTTAGGGTGAATGAGATATTCTGGTTTATACATGAGACAGCCAGGTAAATTAATACGGGAAACTGACAATCATTTATACATGCCAGCATCAGCAGGAGTCTCGGGAAAACTGCTGGTGAGAGGTTACATCTCATCTGCCACTGAGACGACCAGCAGTGAGGCTAAAAATTATTCATTTTCAGACACTGTTTAGGTAATTTTTTTACTGTAGAGGAAGAAGACATTTTCCTTCTTTGTTTTCTTTTTCTTTTTTTTTTAATTTCTTTTTTTTTCTTTTTTTTTTTTTTTTTTTTTAGCAGGCAGAAGCAATAAATTGGCTAGTTTAAAAAGACCTGGCTAGCCCAGCACAGATTGATCTCACATGATAGTCGATGGGCTGCTAACAGAATTACAACTAGCTGTCAAAAAAGGGAAAATATATCTATGACAATGACAAAGAGCAAATCAATTGAAGAAGTGTGGTGGACTCTTTTTTCCTTTTTCTTTTTTTTTTCTTTCTTTTTTGAGACACAGATGCAAAGTACACAGGTGCCTTTCAAAGACTGCAATTGTGAAAAACAGTCGTATGTTCAGACTCTTTCAAGAACCAGTCCTGCAATACGTGATTCCATCAGTGAATTTTGTTCTACTGCAATCACTGGGCTACTCCCTTGAGATAAAGCCAAAGAACCTCATCCAGAGCTATTTGAGCTTTTTCTCATGTTATGAAATCTGCTTAAATAGGTTTTATTAGCAGCTGTAATAATTTGCTCCAGGTGAAGAACCTAGGAGATTTTTGTTTACCACAAGCAGTTTTTTTTTCAGTTACGCACGGAAGCTTGCCAGTTTCAGCTGGATTTTAGTGTTTGCACAGCTCAAGCAGAAAATCAGTTACAACAATGTTGTTGGCTCAGAAATTATGTTGTAATTTGCAATAATTAGATAAAAATTGAATTATTGAACAGTGGAAAGTTGACATCGTGTCACTACATTACTCCGCTACATTACATCATGTATATAACCTGTGCCCTCAGTATATTGTGCATTTACATTAGAGACCAGAAAGGTTTATGTAGTTAAAAACATATCTAAATTACATACCTACACATATATAAATACACACCTGTTTATGCAACAATCTGTGCTGGCCTTGCAGTTGTTTTAACTGAGTACTGAATCTGTGATGTATTTACCAAGTCATTCCAGTACAGACTTCTGCTCTGCTGATACAGCTCTGAAATATTCATAATAAAAGAATAACGCAAAACAATGCTACAGTAAAACTCACTGAGTGACATGTGACATAACACCCAGGACCATCAATAAGCAATGTAACGATCCTTTGGTCCAGCTGTAGCTCTGGCAGGGTGCTGGGAGTGAGCCCTTTCCTTGCAGAGTTACCACTGTGCAGCAAGGCCACTTATCAGCCACTTCTTGTCTTTTTTTCCATTCTAGAAGGTAGAACTATGTAAAGAGGCACTGGAGGGATTAGGCAAAGGGATGGTGAGGAGTGATGTGTCTTCCATTCATTATTATTCCACTCCTTATTCCACTTTAGCTGCTCCTGGGTCCAAAGATTCTGCTGGCACTTCTTTGCTTATATGGAACGGTCCTTCAAACTATGGTGTGTCTACTATGACTAGAGAAAGGGACCTTGGTTTGGTGCATCCCTTGGAACCCAAAAATATATTGTGGAGACTCATGCTGGATAAAATTCATCTTCATGGCATGGGATGTAAACTCCCATGGGTACCATCTGCAATTATCATTTTTTTGTTTCTATTAATCTTTTACAACATTTAAAGCCAATGACATGAGTTTAAGAGGTATGTTCCTGCTCCACAGTGCTTTTAAACAGCTGGCTCAATTGACTGAGAATGGTCCTGGCACTATATTATCACTAGTGCAGAAAAAGCCATAGTGAGACACTGAATAGCTTGAAGTAATGGTACTTATTTTTAAGGTAAAATAAGCTCTTTTCATAGATGAGACAACATATATTTATGAATTTTTTAGGTATGTATGAAAATTAATTACCTGGGAATCTTCCTCTTATCCCATTACTTGAGTATACAAACCAAAAATTTAGAAGTATTTTTGTTTCATTTCTTACTGCATACCAGTTTGAACAACATTTGGGTGCCAGAAAACTGTTCTGCCAAAATTAAAAAAGCAAACAATCTTGTTCTCCAAAATTTTCTCATGTACTTTCTTTCAAATACATGCATAAACACACGCGTCCAAGTATACACTTCTATGCACACATTTACAAAAGTAAAGGAAACTGCTTTTGGAGCTATACTGCCTAGATAAAGAATATGAAGAAAAGCTGAGATATATTTTGCTGCGCTATCTATGTAGAGGCCAATATTATGGTGACTTGAAGTATAGCTGTGTTCCGGTCTCATGTACAGCTGAACTGGGGACACTTCCTTGAAGTCAGCTGAAGTTCCATTTAAACAGATGATAAAAATTCCATTGACTCTGAATGAGAACAGGGTTTCATGCAGTGAAATTAAACCAGACTGTATGAGGAATCAGGGTCAACATTCTCAGGCCTGGCTATCTTGTTTTCCTTTGCTCACTCTGCCTAATCAGTGCTCAGCTGTGCTCTTTATCACATGGTGCAACTTTTGTTGACTTTGTTGGGTCCTTCAGGCTTACATGAGCATGGCAACAAGGTCTCTCGAGGCAGAGCTGTATTTTAAATTCTTTGGAGCAAGGAATAAACCATAACATTAATCTTTTTGCAGAGCATTCTATGCATTTTTAACACAGTGATTTTTAATAGATAGTAATAATAGCAATTTTGAAGTACCCTGCAGATCCCAGTAAAGGACTTGCCTTCAGAAACGCTGTCCCCTGCTGCTAGTTTGCAAATCTTCTAATTCATTGCCACATGGAGTGTCCTATGTGAGCAACATTTTTTTACTTCAAAACAGAAAAAACTGTAAATTTTATCAACAAAGGCTCTCCAACAGCATGTTACCATCTCTCCTTTGTGGGACTACAGCTACTTTAAATCATTTCCAAATAATGGCAGTGGGTAGTTTAAAGACCATGAATAAGTTATTTAAATTAAGCATTTAGATAAGCTATCTATATTTCAAAGCTTATGGATCGGCACTAAACCAGTATATTTTTCCTGAGCAGTGTTTTCTTGATGTGGGTTGTTCAGTGAGTATCAAAAAGTCACATAATCTTTCGGTTATATATCTGTGAGAAGTTTCTTCCCACCCCCAGCACGATGGATGTGGATCTTTGTGCCGAACAGACCTCAGCAGCCCAGCAGAGTGTGACTGGGCTGGTGGTTCACAGTTCCTGTGGTACAGAAAACAATAGAGAAGCTGTTGATGAAACTCTCAGAACAAAAGACGTGAAGTTAGATCCAAGCACTGAATGATGACAGAATAAGAGTCTCTCCACCATCGACCAGAGCTGTTGTTAGAAGCTTACTCACTTCAAAAGCAGTGGGAAAACTCCAGGAAAGAGGGCAGATATTCCTGTTAGTTTCAAACAGATAAATAAAAAGCTGGGTAGCCAAAAATGTTTAACAGCACCTTTGTAATGAAACTCAAAAAAGATCAAGTGGCTGTGGTTTTGACATCATGGCTTCATAGCACATAAACATGGAGCCCAATTTGAATTGCTTATGGCACTTTAACTTGGATTTATGTTTTATAAAATAAGGCTTATAACTCAAAGCCTTAGGTAGAAGCGTCGCCATGAACTTTTATTGCCTCACAAGTAGAACTGCTTTGAGTGAAGTTCTCTCCATAAGTGCCATAAAACTCAATTGTCTATGTCTGAGGAAAATGGATGGGGAATGGATCACAGAAACAGTCAATCTTAAAATGCTCGAACAACAAATTCCATGCCACTGCAGGGCTGGGCCTTAAAAACATGACATCCCTGTGCCTGGCTGTACTGGGAAAGAGAGCTAGCTGGGGACAAAAAAGTGTAATCACTGCTTTCTACACAGCACTGAATCCCTCTCATGGTTATGTTTGGCCCACTTTTGTAAACTATGCGATTTAATATGCATTATGACCATTCCACTAACAAAGGTATTTGCTTTTCTTAAATAGAATTCCAGTGAAATATGTCTTGGGAGGATATATGACCCTTTTAGGGCAGGAGCAACTATTAGTTACTATAGAAGCCCAGAAAATATTTGTTCAGTGCTCTCTTAAGCATGCAGCCGGAATGCCTCACAAAGACAGTGTCACCATTATAAATTAAGCAGAGACAAGGAGCCTGACTGTCTTCTCTTGTTCCAGTTTGATACACAAAGTCCTGTGAAGTCCAGGGCTTTTCAGTAACATCACGTTAGTGGAACACAGTGGCAAATCAGTTTGGAGGAGTATTCCTTGTTGGTTTATTACCACTTTGGAGAAAAGATCATGCTTATTCCTCTTCTTTGGATTCTGTTTCTTACATACTGCTTTAAAAGAGCTAATATTTTGACATTATGCCTTAGCATGTAGAGCATAACAGATAATATTCTAAAATATTAAGGAGGGGATAAAAACATGGGTCAGCTTTTAAAAGAGATGCTTGGAGCCCATTTTTGTACCACTCAAGCCACAGAAGCATTCAAGGAGTGTCTGAATCTCTGAGCTGCTCAATGCTTGCAGCGGAGTGCTAAAGGAGCTGCAATTTCCAGTCTATTTTGAAGGAGCCAAAGAGCTCAGCGTCTTCTCAGCGCTGGCATTTAACAGATGACCTATAACCCTAACAGTTAAATAATACAAAGAATATCTGAAAGGTTTTAGGAGTTCTTCCAGTGTATTTGACTTCTGGTAATTTCACTGCGATTTTTTGATGGAAAGAAAATTAAAGAAGATGAAAGTAAATGAGATAAATGTTAGTTACTACATTATTCAATTTTAGTGCAGTTTAGTACTATGAAAAAAAAAGCCACAAGGCATTCCCCTGCAATAAGATCTAAACCAAGTATCAAAAACTGAAGAAAGATAAAGTGCTTCCTCCGAAAACCCACAAACCCAAACCATGGCAAAGTCATTCTAATTAATACAGTTTAAGGCCTACCCACAATATGGAGATTTTATCTTCTACAAAGCTTGCACTCCAATTCATTAGTTATTTCATGGAGTTATAAACTGCATTAACACTCCTGTGCAGAAATCAGCACTGTTTCAGAGCTCTTGAGCAGATGTGATACAAGAGAGCCTTTTGATTTTTTTTTTAAATTCAAAGAGTAATGACACTGCAATATCATGTGGTGAAGGAGCAATAATTTGATAAACATTGTCTTTCCATTAGATTAGAGCAATTAATCTGATTCTAATTTAGCTGAAACATTACCATACTGGAATCCCTAGAGTCCTATGAATAATCTCTAAACACATTGACACACTCAGCAGACAAACATTATCTCCACTCATACTGTTATTCCATATGGTCTCCTCCCATTCTGATGGAGGGCACCCTGCTGTTTCAATCAAATAAATGTCAATTATCTGAGATAGATTTTTAGTTCACAAGCACAGGCTTACAATTCAGCAAGTGAGGCTTTGGAACAATTGTCTGCAGTTCTCTGATTGCCACTGATTCCTTTTCAGCTGCAGACCTTTCTGTATTGTTGTCAAACTTTGTTGCCTCATATAAAGTTTCAAAGTCTATCTCTCAAAAATTGTTGGCACAGAAAATCATTTGTACCTGGGGAGAAGGAGCAGAGGATAGAAGAAATGGCAGAAGAGTTTACCATATAGACATTTGTTGGGATGGCAATTTATTGTCTTTTCTATTTGTTGATCTAGCAGGGTGCCAAAATTTCATGTGACTAAGGGCTACTTAGACAATATGATAGGATCTTAATCTTCTAAGGCAATGGCTCCCAAGCCTATTGCTTCAATAGATTATGGTCACACTTCATCATCACTCACAGGCCACCTTGCACTTTTAGTTGAAAACACTATGAAAGAAGGCAGGCTGCAACCTCAAACCACTGCAAGCCACAGTTTTGACCACTGCTACAAGGTTCAAAGCTTATCCAAAATATCCCTTTGGAATCCAACTCTGACTGCTTAATATATTTTCCTAGTGTAAGCCTCGTGGTTACTCTGGTGTCTAATACTGAACGTTTGACATGCAATTAAGTTGCTTACTGCCTAGAGCCATCCACAGTGAGAAGCAGCCAAAGCACCCAAGGGAGATTTCTCTCAATGGTGGTCTGAACACAGTGCTTCGCAGGCCCAAGCTAGTATTACATTGTCATATATGACCCCTGTAATTTAAGGTAACAGTTTTCTTTGAATGTGAGATATTAGGCAGATAGACTTGATGGTGAGGAAGCACAAAGATGGAGGATTTAATTGAACTGTGATTTTTCCTGGTTGCAGTTCTTAGGATACTCAACGTAATGTAGCAGAAGAAACTCTTTTTTCATAAAAGCACCTTTAGCTGTGCCAGATGATCTTATCATCCCAAGATACGATCAATTGCAATGATCATACTTGCTTGTACAGATATGCATAGATATGCGTATAGATATGCTGTCTTAGAGAGACCAAATGTATGTCTGTGTTAGAAAGATCCCTTGGCAATTTAACCCGGAGAAAGTATTAAAAGGAAAGTTCTATAATACCATAATTATATTTGGCTTTAGTTTGATCTGAGTAGCATGACCATTGCTTTAAGAATGCTTTGTTGAATTGGGCCTGTGATCTCTTCAGGAAGCTATTCCTTTGAGCGTATATCTGAGGGTCAATGTGGCATTCCTTTGGCTGAGTGAAAATTGACTTGAATAAATCTTTACATTCAGTAGATTGGGACAGTAAGTAAAGTGTGAACAGTTTATCTGCAGCTTTAACTCTGTGAATCTATCCGCTTTTGACTCTTGAAGTATAATATACCTCTTTTGAGCTACATTATATTTCATGTATGCGTAGGTCTCTCTGAAAGTAATGTCTCCTGTTTATTTCCATGGAAATGACAACAGATACAAAGAGCATAATAACACTGTTTGATACAGCAAATTCTCAGCTACAAAACATTATTTTTCAACATTTCACCACCTACGCAAGCCATTATGCATTTTCACCACCTATGCAACCCATTATGCATTTTCACCAGCAATGAACAGGAGCCCGCATGACATGGTCTTCAAAACCTTTACCAGCAGAGATGACCCACTGTTGTTTTCACCACTGCTGAAATGCAGTGGTGAAGCACACTGCTTCACTGTGCTCATATCCACAGGTTGGTTTCCAGAAATGTTCAGCAAGCATCAATGAATGTCAATGGGTGCCATTTTTTTTAAATGGAGGAATTCGTGACACACCTTTGCTTCATACACACTTCCATGTCAGATGCCATTGTGTCAGACTGCCCCTCTGCTGCGATCTGTCACACAGCAATAAAATGCAATGGAGTATCGGTGGGTAACACCAACATCCACTTCTGATGTCATGGGCCAACATAACAAAACAGGACACATTGCTTTCAATGCAGCCCTTGTAATATACCTGATAAATGAAGATAACCTGATAAACAATATACCTGAGAGAATGCTGCTCCACTCTTATCAGCTCATCTATTGCTTTCATCACCAGATTCTCTTTAGCATCCATTGCACAGACTGAAATATTGTTAATATATTATCGTTCAGAAAAACCTCATTTTTTCCAGATGCTGAGTTCCATCCCACCTTCCTAACATCAAATGAACTTCCAGGTCCTTCCATACTTCAGGAGTAAATTCATTCATCCCCTTTCCCCAGGTATTCCTCCTCCCTTGCATATGTAGCTGGAAGCACAGAGAATCTGTCAGTAAAGTGGGGTGATTTGTGCGCAGTAGTTATCCATTCATTTCAACAGGAGATAGACCTTTCAAGCAGAGCCATATGGTTATTGGCTTCTATTCTAGAATTTTAGGCTATCTGTAATTGTAAATTGTAGAAATAAAAAATGTCTCTTACTTAATGCATTTGGACATTCTGTCACAATTAATGTGCTAATAGAGGCTTTGCTTGAGGACATTTTTGAACAACACACTTCTGTTAACGTTGCTCAATAAAACTATTAATACAATCAGTTTGATTTGAAATGTCTCTTGTCTTGTAAAGTATCAGATCATTAACTTTAATAGTGTCAGAGAGTTCTGGCTATCAAAATCAACTAAATTAATGTCCAAGGAATAGCTAAGAGCTCATTTTGCACAGTGGAAAGTATTAATGTACCATAGTGGAAAGTATTAATGTGCTTCTGGATGTAAATAAACTGAGCAACCTTCAAACGCTTCAGGAAGGATATAGGCTTGCACTGGTACATGCCATAAAAAGGAGACAATGAAGGACATGAGGAACAGAAGGAAACAATAATGATTCTCAAAAAGAAAGTAGGAGATGAAGAAAAATGATACTGAATGATACTGAATATCTGAGGTGTTTGAGGTGACAGTCTCTTCTCTCTGGTAACTGATGACAGAAGATGTGGTAATGTCCCAGAGCTGTGCCACTGGAAGTTCAGAATGAAAATTAGGAAAATTTCCTTTACTGCAGAGGTGGTCAAACACTGGATCAGGCTTCCCAGAGAGGTCTTTGATGCCACATGCCTGTCAGAGTCCAAGGGGCTTTTGGATAATGCCCTTAGTAAAATAGTTGAACTTTTGATTAGTTCAGAAGAGAACAGGCAGTTGGACCAGACGGTCTTTGAAGTTCCCTTTCCAACTGAACCATTCTATTCTATTCTATTCTATTCTATTCTATTCTATTCTATTCTATTCTATTCTATTCTATTCTATTCTATTCTATTCTATTCTATTCTATTNTCTATTCTATTCTATTCTATTCTATTCTATTCTATTCTATTCTATTCTATTCTATTCTATTCTATTCTATTCTATTCTATTCTATTCTATTCTACACCTGAAATTAATCCGTAATCATAGGGATAAGTGTGTTCTCAGAGCCTCATGTTATTGAGATACAACAAGTAGGGTCAGGAAGGGCACAAAGAAGAAATCCTACAGGTACTCCTGTGTTACTAGTTTAGTTCAAATCTTAATTTTCCCAGGTTACAATATTTTGGTTCACTTTCTGGTTCATTTTTGTAGAGAGGCCTTGGAGTGCAGGAAAGTAAACTGAAAGTTGTGGTTCCACCTTGTGTCTAATTTGTCCTGTTTGTGGGTGCTCAAGTCCACAGGAACATGATAGAGCTACTTGGAAATAAAATGCCTCAAAATTCTTATAAGAAGTAGATTGAGTCCTCCACACTGACTATTTCACTCAACAAATCCAATTGTATTGGGCCAATCTGCTTGCTTGTGTGCCCATAGCAGATGAAATATACCAGGGACTCCTTTACCTGACCCACACATACACTTTCACCCAAATGCACTCAGCTGCATGTGTAAATATTGATGAAGACAATTGTGATTGTCCTAGCCAATAGTGATTATCCATAGAGGCTGTGGAGTCTCCTTCTATGGAGATATTCAAGACCTGTATGGATGCATACCCGTGTGACCCATTGTAGGGTAGGTGCTTTGGCAGGGGAGTTGGACTCGATGATCTCTTGAGGTCCTTTCCAACCCCTGCAATTCTGAGATTCTGTGATTCCGATAATTACATTTAGAAAATTCTTGATTTTATGCCTTTTCTTAAAAGCAGCTGTGGATAGTCTTGTGCTGGCAGTTCCAACAGCCAAGTTTGTCAATAACATGGGGTAAAGACTAGCAGTGTGAGTGCAAATAGGGAAGCTAAAGGAATCATGGGAACTGAACAGGTTATTCCTGAATTCCTAGGGATATGTAGTGTTTTGCTTTTTTCCACCTTGCCCTAGTACTGTGCTTAAAATAAACTCATGCACCACTAATCCTGGGAACTGACTGTGTGAGTGGCAACTCTGCTGAAAAGGATTAGGTGGATGCCAGCAACCAACATAGACCAACAGGGCATTCTTATTGCAAGTGAGGCACACGTGTGCTGGGTACGTAAGGAGGATGGGCTGAGAACTGAGGGAAGTTACTCTTCCCTAGTCTCTTTGGATGAGTTTGTACCTAGAACAGCTTGAGGGGTAGTCACAGGGATGACAGAACTGTGGCTCTTTACAGTAATGGCAGATGATAAATCAATGGGCAACAGCCAAAGAGTGTTCAGGCTGGTCATTAGGAAAAAGTTTTTACTGTAAATGCAGCACTGGAGCAAGTTATTCATATTTTTTAACCTCTAATACTGGATATTTTAAAGGCATGACTGGGCAAAGCTGATCCACTTCGAGTGATAACCCTGCTTTAAATGGGGTGCTGGACAAGATAACCCCTAGAAGTCCCTTCCAACCAACACTCATGATTGTACAAGTCTGGGAATCAAACTTCACTGAATATTAGGGAAATGACATGATGAATGGTTTCGTTTATTAGAGTAATTGGCCTGGTCTGGCTTTGCAGGTGATTATAGCTAGCTTAAGCTATATCACTCACTGGGAAACCAACAATCTTTAGCAGTTACCTAGGGATAGTCTGTCAATTTTCATCTAAGATTTCTTAGCAAGGAGAAAAAGCAAGGCAGAGAAATTAGAGGAAGAACTTTAGAGAATTGGAGAGCTTGACTTACCATTTTTGAGAGGAAGAAGAACAGTAGTTGTTTCTTGTATGAGGCCCTCATTCTCCCACCCAGAAGCAGCTGCTGCCCTGCACATTTCCAGCTGCAGTGGGAGCAATGATTTCCACCCTGGTAGCCTGCTGCACAAGGCAGCTGCCTACATCACCTTGTCTTGATGACTAGCTCTGATCAGGTCTTACAAACTTGCTCTAGGGAACAGAGCACCTGTACTCAAAATATTGAGCAGACATCTTCACCTCCACTTCTGTACTGAAAACTTGCCTGTTTCTCTCCATGGAGAGGCTCAGTGGAGCAGGTTAGGAACAGAGCCAGGTGTCAGCATGGCCTTCGTCAGAAATCTCAATTTTCATATCTTCACAGAGATACGAGGAGATAAAGCCGCAAGCTGGCCTCGGAAATGTCACACATATGGAATGACAACTAGATGTTACCCACAAAGGTATATCTGAGCAGGTGTCCGCTTAAAAAGCAGCTGTCTGCGTGATGGCTTTTATTCATTGCCTGTGTCAGTTTTCTCATCCAAAGTCAGTGGGATCAGTGGCATAGAAATTACTAGTACATTGTTTCAGCTTTAATTTTAAAGTTACTTTTTCTTTCAAATTATATCTTTTCTTTCCCATTTGACTTTATTGATGATATTTTATGTTAACAACAAAACTTAGATAATTTTTCTTAGAAATCAGTGAGTTCACTCTGCTTTTCAGTTCCTTTCTGAGAGTTTTAGTGACACAAGTGAAAAGTTCAGTGTTGTGGAACTGAAGAAGCAGGCGCCACTCTTGACATGACAGTCTGTTAGAGAATGGCAAATATGACCTGTGGCTGTAAGAGTCTAAGTGGATTTTTCCACCGCTCTATTTTCAAGATGTGACAAAATTGCAAGGTAGCCTACATACCCAAAGTCAGAAATACACTAGGAGCTGAACACTGTCAACAATACTAAAGAAACCTGATTTTAGCTCCATCACAGCACAGCAGAGTTATGCTTTCATGGTGCATTAATTCAACAGCTCCAGGCACTCTCGTTCCTTGCTCAAATTACAGGCTGTCTTGTCAGTAGTTAAGGCTTTGGACTGGAGAGCAGAGTAAAGTCGTGTGGTCTTTACTGATTCTCACAGGGCTGGATCCTAATAGTGTATGTAAGTTGCAGATGCTCAGTCATTGACTAAGATGAAGATAAGACATAATTGAGACACTTTACTGATACATCCAATTTTTGGAGTTCTTTCCCTCTAGGCAGTCACCTTTAAAATAATCCTTTCTTTAAATTCAAAGGAAAAAAATACTGAGAAATGATCAGTATTCAAACCTGTATATTTACTTGTCCGTTGAAACAATAATTTAAAAGCCACTTTAATCTCTCAAAAATATTTTGAAGCACAGGACTACATGAATTAGAAGAGCCAAACCAAAAGCCTTGTTTCTGTTGTTTGTTTTAATACACTGAATTAGAAGCATTAGAGAAGCTTGGCTTAATTTGAAAGTAGGCAGCTGAAAGCACTGTTTGGATGTTGGGCTATTGAATCACTTCGGTTCCTGTGCTGGGACTGGAGGTAGCAGAGAAGCTGGAGGGGAGGCCATGAACAAAAGAGGCATTTATTTCAGTGTCTCTAGTAAATGTTTATCAGTCATAATGAGACTGCTGTGGGGTGTGTTAGTTTGCTCCAATAGGCAATGTGTTATTGTTGTTTCTTTGTTTCCCTAATATGGCAGTTGTTTTATAAAGTCTCTGACCTGCAGAGTAGAGTGTTTCTGAGCTCAGCAGAGAGCTGACTGCTGCTTCATGCCCAGGGAAGATCCTGCTCCTCTCCTGCATCTGAAACAATGGTGCTGCTGGGTCCCTGATGGCATTCACAGTGAAACAGTTACCTAAAATTAAGTCTTGGTACTGTTCAGCTTATCAAAAGAAGTACGTATATGTTGGCATACACTATTCCACAGCATCCTTGTGGAGAAACTGTCTGCCCACTGGCTGGTGAAGGGCTTGGAGAATATGCCCTACGAGGAGCGACTAAAGGAACTGGGGCTGTTTAGTGTGGGGAAGAGGGGAGACTTTATTGCTCTCTTCAAATACCTGAAAGGTGATTGCAGTGAGAGCAGGGGTTGGTCTCTTCTCACTGGTGACAGGTGACAGGACAAGGGGAAATGGCCTCAAGTTGTTCCAGGGGAGGTTTGGGTTGGATATCAGGAAGAACTTCTTTACAGAAAGGGTTGTTAAGCACTGGAACAGGCTCCCCAGTGAGGTGGTTGAGTTACCATCCCTGAATGTGTTTAAAAACCGTTTGAATGTGGTGCTTGGGGACAGAGTAGTATGGTTAGGTTGTGGTTGGACTTGATGATCTTGAAGGTCCTTTCCAAACTGAGCAATTCTATGATTCTGTGATTCTACGATTCTATGACACTTCCCTGGATGCTGGCCCTGCTTCCAACCATTTGCAGCTCGGAGACATCTTCACTTGGAGATGTTTTCTTTGAATGTATACTCTGACAGTGTTTCTGCTCTGTGAAGTTGTCCAGTCCCTCCTTGAATCCATGTAAGCTTTTAGATTCTGCAGCATCCTGTGGCACGGAGTTCATCAAACACATGTGTTTTTTCTAAGTCAGAGACTCAGAGGTCAGGCCAACTCCTCATGTCAACCAGATTCAGCCCCCCACTGCCATTGTAGCAGGACTGGCTTCAGAAAAGATCTTCAGTGCTCTCTCTCTGTACCTGTTAATACAAGTTAATATTGATTAATGTACTCACCCCATATGGTGTAGGCGTTTGTCTTACTCCCCATCCACCCTGAATACACATTTATCAACACTACACTGTGGTAGAGAATGTCATGTCTCATTGCTTAAACATTTTCCTTCTCCCTTATGTTATTAAATAGAAGAATACTAAGCGCTCAGACAGAAGTAATAGATCAGCGTAACTGGATTTGTCCTAATACACCGAAGATGAAATTGCCCAGGGGAGTTTCATGGAAATTCGTTTTGGGCATAGAAAATATTTTTGAGGAGATAAATCACAAAGAGTTGTTTTTGCTAACTGCAGTGAAAAACAAAAAAGTCTTTCT
Organism: Numida meleagris; assembly: GCF_002078875.1. NCBI lineage: Eukaryota > Metazoa > Chordata > Aves > Galliformes > Numididae > Numida > Numida meleagris. The sequence goes on along the minus strand of NC_034411.1, from coordinate 75,081,596 downwards.
TTTTTTTTTCTGTTCCTGTATGTCCCTCAAATTGAAGACATTGTTTCTCTTCTTCCCCTCTCCTCTTTTTAAAAAAACCTCGAATGAATGGATTCAGAAAGACAGCATTTCAGCCTCCCTAACTTTTGTTTCTGAAATAGCATCCTGTTAATAGGTTATGGGCTAAGTACAGCTCTGTTGTATCTTAGTTCAAGCCCAGTGGTGGCACTCCTCAGTTTTCCTTATGTTAGTTGCCAGAAGTCAAGTGCCTGCGCTGAGCAGCCAGCTCTGCAGTCGTTGCAGAGGGACGATGGCCTCCTGAGAAAGATTTATTTCACCCTGGTGTTTTAAATCAACGTCTAGAGATGTTACACCTGCTTTATTGATCAGACGTTATTGAGTCATTGTAGTTCAGCTTAGACTACACATTTCCTCTGGGAAAAGTTACACCCTGGAAGATGGATGTGATAATTATGCATGACAGAGCATGACTGCAGTTGTATTTGATACAACAGGCTTCATATATTTAAAAATTAATATTCATTAGAAATAAATTATTGAAAAACTGTTTTCCTAGTAACATAATGTACAGAACACTAACAAAAAGAACAAGTGGGGTAGACTGCCGGTCCTTCTGGTGTGATCAGTTACTGGTGAGAATTCTCTGTTATAGGCCATATGACTAATTCCTATCTTTATCTCATCACTAAATCAGTTTTGTTGCTCATCTTAATGTAGAATGAAGGGCTACTTTACAAGAGCTGGAAGTGGCAGAAATCTTTTAATTGATATATTGGTGTTCCAGTGACAATAATGGAGAAGCAAAGGAGCTGAACACAGTCATTGGATGTTTTGCACTGTTTTTTACTCTCTGACAAAAAAAAAGTGTTTTTTGACATATGTTCTCAAGATTATGGACACAACTGTGTTTTTTAATACTTAAGAAATGTCTGAGCTTATTAACAACCTTGTAATTGTACGCTGTGCTTTAATATGCTTACGATAATTCATCAAATTATTGTTGCTCATGCAATATATACTATTATATTTTGTCACATTAGCATGCTTTTTGTTTGAAATTCTGTTAAATAAATCCATATTCCTTAGTATTTTTATCTTCTAGAAGTGTGAAGATCATTATCAATATGCCTTGCAGACTATTGGTACTACATGAACACCACGTAGAAACTGTGATGTTCTTACATTCACTGCTACTCTGAAATAAGGGATACAGCCAGGCATTCTGCGCATAGCAAATACAATAATAAGAACAAGACGAGAAGAACTTTGATGCATGAAGGATTTTGATACATAATTGAGAGATTTTTTTTGTGGGATGATGTCTTCCAGAGTATTTATGCAGTGTCTTACATTTTTAAGCAAATGTATAAACAATAAACAATCTTCTTCATCAGTGTCACTGTATCCTATTGTGTAAGTCCCTGGGGCACTATAAATAAAGGTTATCTTGCAATCATCAACAACAAACAGATGAAGAAGGATTTCCCCACTGACATTTATGAAGTTTTCAGTAGTGTTTTGATTTGATTCAGCATTTTTGATAGTAAGTTAGTGTTTACTTGCTTGAGATGTTCAAAGGCAAGCAATTCTATCAGGTTCACAAATCCCACAACTCCCTGAAGGACTTCAGGATCTTGCTGCGCTATTTGGAAATCACACTTCAATCCACTGCTCTCCAGGGTACATTTGAAACTTCACTTGTGTTGAAACTTGTGTCAGGGCTATCTGTAGGTAAGTCTATAGGATCAGAACAGGCCAATCTGCTCTTGTGCCAACCCAAGGTTACTACTCAGGTTGTATGACTTATAGACAGCACAGGCTATTAGGCAGCACAAATTTGCACCTTTTTGGGCACTTAATGTCTGCAGATAAATATACAAGCACTCATCAACACATAATATGTGCAACTCCAAATTTTAAGCTCTTATTTATTGCAAGGTCTCCATGAAGCAAGTAAATGCTGTTATCTTAATTTTATGGGTGAGATACTGAGGCTTGGCAGCAAGATTGTTAAATATATTTTCTAAGCATTTTTATTTCCATAGAACAGGGTTCTCAGCACTAGTAAAACTTTTGTGCTGAAAGTTCTGCTTAATTTCATTTGAAGGGGTTTTTTGAACAATGGAATGAACCCTCCTTAGTACATACCGATATATGAGATCAACTTTATTATCCCTTTTTTAACTTCAGATTAAATTAAGTGGAAAGAAAGAAGGGAAACTTATTTATTTAATAGAAATAAATAAGTAAATAAATAAATAAATAAATCCTTTATTATTTCTTTCAACTTAAGTCTTTTTTTTTTTTTTTGCAGATTCCTTCTTGCACTTGTTGGTGAAAGAGCTGAGTACTGATTGCCTTCCGTGAGCACCTTTGGACTTCAGGGGGAGGATAATACAGGAGGTAAAGCAATTTCCAGAAATGAATAAGGAATTACAGTCCTGCATCTAATGGACCTTCTAGTTGCCCACTTCACTTTGGAAAAGAGGCTTGTGGTATGGGAGTCAACTGCAGTGGGTAATATGTGGCAACCTCAAGCCTCTTTGAGAGTTTATGATTTTTTTTGATGGTGATGGGTTAATTGCATGTTAAGAAACTCAGACCTCCTTTAGCTTCCAGACCTGTATATCTATATTAGCTCAAAGTAGTTATTTGTTTTGACAAGCCATGGGACCTTTTCAGCAGCAATCCTGGCAATGGGCGTAACAGCCATGCCAAGAAGAATAATCCACCTTTACGAATAGCATCACTGTCTCTAAACTGAATTCCAGTTATTTTGGTGACTGATCCTTCTCAAAAAGCCTGAGACTTGTGGATTTTTGAAAATACTGAAATTTGACATCTAAAAGCGCAAGGGTAGATAGGCTATACTTAATCCATTCACCAAGAGGTGCACAGTGCAGACACTCATGCTATCAGGAGAAAAGTCAAATCAGAGTTGACCTAATTCATCAAATTAATTTGCCATGAGCTAATGAGCTGTGCAAACATTTTGAGATCATCAATTTATGTGTAGCAAGGAGCTGTATATAATGTGATCAAAGCAGATTAATTTGGACCAAATGTGCGCTTTGTTTTGGTCACACCATGTACTTCAGAGTAACACTTGATGAACCAATCTGCACAAAAGGTCCTGCATAGAACCATTTCCTTCAGTGGAAATCAGGTTATATAGAGGTCAAGTGATGGGACAGGGTTTGGTGTAACCCATGGTGCTGTGATAATGCTTCTTGGTGACCACCTCCTCTTACTGCTGTTCGTATTCTAGCCGAGCTGCAGCAAGTCAGCAAAAACTCCCTTTCCTTTCTTTTCCTTTCTTTTCCTTTCTTTTCCTTTC